>NC_133981.1:13181893-13484924 GCF_047716275.1 Strix uralensis
TCCCCAAAGAAGAGCGGGATTGGTTCCTTATGCAAAAGTGTCACCTCCATCCAGCACTGCCTCTGTGCTTGCCCAGGCCCTGGAGTTGCTGCCTCTACCCTTGAGGGATGCTGTGGTTTGCTTTTGAGGACACTTCATCAAACTTCATGGAGAATCTAGTGTAATCACTGAAACGGCATGGTAGTAACAAGCATTGGTTGGACAGTTCATTGTTTTACTTCTTGCTGCTTACATTTAAGAACATGAGAGATTCACTTCAGTCATTACAGGCCACATCAGGTTAATGTAGGAATATTTTGGAAAAAAGTAATTTGCACTACAATGCATTATGGTAAAAATGTGCTTCTATAGGAAAGGATTAACAGAAGGAAATGACTGTCTTTGCAGATGAGAACAGCACTGTAGTTCATGGCTGTGATTCTGCAAAGGGAGCCATGCTTAATGCTCTCCCTGCACCACGGTATGTGCAGAGATGGGGTCTGGGCTTTGACTGTGAGCTCAACTGAAGATACTTCACTGTACAAAACCACATTGTGCCACTACTGCCAGTACCGTGAGATTTAGGGAGTCAGAATTGACAAGTGATAAAACAAGTTTTCTGTATATATATTGCCATGAAGCAGGCTGTTCATAAGTTTCAAAGTGATTATTGAAATCACATGCTGCATATTTAATAGTGTTGCAGTGTAGCGCTCTCAAGAGCACCAGTGTGGTCATCCCATGGGTGCTCGTGGTTCCAGCAGTAACATCTCCACCCGTGCTCACTGGCAGCAGAAGGAGCAGTATACCAAAGGGAGATGCAAACGCTTTGAATATTCAAAGGCATCCGCTATACCAGAAGCACCCGCATTTTTAATGACCCGCCTCCTTGGCGGGTAATGCTACCTGGAAAGGAAATTACAACACTTGACTGTTTTCACTTATTAAACATAGCTTTTAATTCAGATAGCTTGACACTCAGGGAGACTTAATGAAGTGATATAAGGGTGATGTCACCTTGGATGCCATTTGTCAGAATGTAGATTACTCGGAAAGCTTTTCTAATTATCTGCAAGTGTAATCAGTCTGAAGGTACAGCCCAGATGATGACTCCGACAATGACTTCCTCTAAAGAAAATGCTGGGAGAAAGCTTCCTGCAAGATGAAGTGACAGAAACTTAGCAAAAGGGTCTGTAAAAGAGGGACCGCTGTGCTTAGAATTTAAATTGGAACAAGAGAAACTGCCTCAAAGGGACCCAATTTCACCTTCCTGGGCAGTGTGCGGGCAGGAGCAGTCTCAAGAGCATCTCGTGCAGCCTTGTGAGCAAACACGTGCCACACTACATGGGGGGTGAACTCCTAAACCCACCCATCCCAGGACATCTCAGAGTCCTGGCCTTTGCTGGCTCCCTAGGGAAGGCTGGAGGAAGAGGAGGGGGCACAGTGGAGGGATGATGCTCTGATGGGGCTTGCCCCATCAGCAGGATTTTGCTGGGCAAAGATTTGGTGTCTTAGGCCAAATCCCTTTTAAAATGTGAGGAGCATCAATCAGGAAAGGCTCTTCTAAGGACTGAGTTTATCTCATCTGAAAATGTTACAAGGTAGGATTAAAAGTCAGTGAAGGACAGAGGTGTCGTGGGTAAAAACAATAATAATAAAAAAGACAGTAATTTGAGTGTGTGTGTGTATACACATATACTTGCTTCTAGAGCTGGGGAGAGAATAGTTCACGCTCTGATGTGCATCAGAGACTTGAGACAAGACTGGTGAATGCCTTGCATCTCAGTGTGCTTTGGATACAACTGCTGTTTAGGGAAGGAAGAAAAGGTCAGATTTCCATTTAATACCAGGAAAGGTTAAAGTAGCAAAGGAATAGTTATCCTCTATGTTTATACTTTACAATAAAGTTGTGCAGCGTGTGCCATACGTCTGTCAGAATTTCCTGTAACTGCCTCTTGTATGAGGGGATTTAGCCTTTGGAGGAGAAGAAGCAATGCAGAGTACTGAGAGCTACTCTTGGTCTCAAAACAAATGGTGTCTGAGAAATATGTATCCAAAATGCTGGAAGACCAAGTCTGGATACCCAGGGTTTGGCATGTAACCCTAAATGTGGCACTGTTCTGTGTTTCATGACCATGGAAAAGGAGGGATGGGGGAATGCAGCCCACATAATTTTGGCAAACCACTTAATTATCTGTGGTTTGGTTTAAAATGATACCAGTAGCTAGGATTTTTTTTTTTTTTTTTTTTTTTTTGAGGATAAGGAAGCTAATAGCAGTATCCAGTCTTTTTTTTTTTTCAGCAGCAGTCAAGATGGCTTGTACTATGGAGCCATATGTTAGGGAAAGAAAAATAATGGGAAACAAAAGATGTAGAGAATAGCAGAACCCGAGGATATCAGAATATTATTTATAATTTGACTGCAGAAGTGATCTAGTGCATTAATAGATTACCAAAGTGCAATTTACTATGGAAAGAAAAATAGTTTTCAAAATGCTATCAAAATTCCTCATCTCTGGAGAAAATAAATTGTCTGAGATGTTTCTAGCAACTTAATGGCAGATGGCCAATATCTAAAGCATCTTTTTAAACAAATGCCAGGAGCCATGGTGTGCGTGATTCACTTTTTATGAGAACAGCTTTATGGTATTCATTAGGATGAATATCTATTGGACTTGAGGATGTCATAAGACCTTAACTGTTTACAGTGCCATGTAAATCATGTCAGGAAGAGGGGCTAAATTTAGACTGACTCCTACTGACGGTGTTGAGGGCTGTGAGTGCAGGAGGTGCTCCATCTCTAGCACTGCTCAAGGTTCGGGATGCCAGGTTTATACAAACAAGAATTTGCTGTTGCTGAATGCAAGGGTGAAACCAGAGTTCCCTCAGAAAGCAACTAAGACTGGAGGTCCAGGCTTTGTTGCTATCTCTCTTACTATTTTTTTTTACAGAGCAAGTTTAAAAAAAATCATCAGTACTTTTATTATTTTTTCTTTTTTTAAATCTTGGCCAATGATATTAGATCTTTCTACCTGACCAAGTCCTTTTGTTAATGCCTACTGTCATCATCTACAAGAAGTTCTGCCTAGGCATCAGTCCTAAACTGTGGTCTAGTCCTAAGCAGTGGTTAGTCAAAGTGCTGAAATACAGAAGTACTTACAGTAAGGCTGGTTGTCATGAATCCTGTATACAAATTGTAAAATAATTTACTTTAGGGCAAATACTCGGCTCGGATACCCTTTCCCAGCTGCCACTGGGCACAGCAGAATTTACATGCCTGTATCTCAGGGTGGATTTTTGCCCAGGATTTTGTGGTGTGTGATTGATGACACAGGCAAGAGCAAAAAAGCTTTTGGTTAGCTCTTGTTACAGATATTGCTCTGTGCCTTTTCTCCTCCAGGCTCCGAGGTGTGAAATGTGTGTTAATGCATGTGTGTGAAGGTATGTAATATTGCAGTGCAGAAAGGGTAAAGACTAAAATTTATCTTCTTTTGCTTGCCCTGCAAGCTATGAATAAGGTTAAAGGGCAGACCAGGATGGGAGATTTATCTTCTCAATTACATCCCGTGCTCTGATGCAGGTAAATAAGTTGTCTAGGTAGTTGTTTTCCTGCTTTGCTAGTCTGGCCTGCCTCTTCCTCCCTTCTTTCTCGGAACACCTGCATAATGTTTCCTTGCTAGTGAGTGGCTGATCTGTATTTTTGTAACATATTTCCATTGACAACTTCTGGTGGTGATTGTCTTTCAAGTTGTCTGTGATCTTGGTTATAGGCTCCCTCTCAAATTGGAATGTTCGAGGGGGGAGAAAAAGTCTTCAGACTGCCTAAACATAGCAATGCTAACACCATGAGGAAGAAAAGTCAACTTTTTTTCCTGAAAAATGTGATGTGCACAAGTTTAGAAGCAAATACACCATGTTATGCACTAACTTGTGAGTTGACTGGCTATGTGCAACTCCTCCTAAACAAAATATTTTCCATATAATATCAAATATGTGGCTCTGAGACTGGTGTTACCGGCAGGGCTTTGGATTTTTCAATCACAGGTTAGTATACAGGACACCAGACCTTTTGGCGTCAGGTGGGATGTACCTGTCCCAGAGCGAGGAAAAAGGATCTTGGGGCAGGAGTTAGCTGGGCTCATTGAGAGAGCTTTAAACTAGATTTGAAGGGGGAAGGGCACAAAACTGGAACTCCCAGGCATAAGCCCCAGGGTAGATTACCAGAGTTTGTGGGCTGTTGTGCCAGCGATGACCCTCACCCTGCTATCCCAGTGGAGGCAAGGGATGGAGACAGGCAGCACAACAAAGATGCAAGGGATATGGATGGATCAGTAACTGTGGTAACACCTGTGAAAGGTCAGGCCAGACTTAGGACTTCTAAATGTGAAAAGGTGCTGGGGACATCAGCCCATCTGAAGTGCATCTATACCAATGCACACAGCACAGGTAACAAACAGCTTGAAGCCATGATGAAACAGGAATATTATGATGTAGCGGCTGTTACAGAAACACAGTGGGTTGTCTCCCATGAGACATGAAATTGTCCAAGTATGCAGTATAACTTAGTGACGTCTATGCTTTCATTTCAAAATGTTAACCTCATTTGGCATCATAGCGCTTCAAAATGTATGTACCTGAAATTCCTAAAAGAACCCTGCAATGGTTTGTTCAACCAACATTAAACCAACCTTGAAGAGTTTATTCTTAAAGTAAACCAGTTCTGTGGATTTGTAAATTCTATTATCTTTCAGAAATACGGTTCTTAGAATCACTTATATTTCTGGATTGCTGAGGTGATTTGCCAATAAACTCAGTGATTTGATGACTGTCGTCTTGCTATTTACATACGTATTCCTCTATTTGCAAGCTGCATTTTTACCCAAGTGCTCAAATATAAAGATAGCTCCAGTTTAGGCCTTCTAATCTTCAATAAGTGCTGCTTCTATACATTTGCTTGATCACTGGCTTCACTGGCAATAATTGCTACAGGAAGTTTTCTTCATTTGCACGTTAGCAATATAAAGCTGTAAAGTGTCTGTGATTTACGTCAGTGTTGGCTAGCCTGGTGCTGATTTTTTTAATGACTAAGTACTTCAGCGTTGGAATATAAATGAGACCTATTTCATGTGTTTTAATAGGAATGTTGAATGCACAGAAAACATCTCAGGTAAGAAAATTAGGTCAGTTTTCTAATCTAAAATCTATTCCCTTAGATACACATACACACCTGAGAACAGAAACTATTACAGTGGGTTGAATCAGAGTAATTGAGGAAAAAAAGAATCATTGACAGGTGGAAGTGGATGTAGCTTCATAAAACTCATCGCATCAAGACTTTCTGTAAACTGCTGAATTATTATTATTATTATGACCCTTACTATGTAATATTGTTATTTCTGGTATTGGAATAACAAATTTTTGGTTTTCTGCTGCACTATGCTCCTTTTGGTTTTCACTTTAATACTTGTGAGTGAAGATCAGTTACAGTACGGGAATTTTTTTTCTCTCCTAAATGAGGAATATGTTGTAAGGCATTGTGAAAGCCTGGTTTCCAAATTCTGATTGGAGTGTTAGCTGATTAGGCATAGTTAAAGCTGACTACATCTGCTTTCTGTGGGTTTTGTTGGTGTTATTAGAGTCACTAAGTACAGCTGTGTCTCTATATATCAACTGTTGCGGATGTCTGACTGTGGGTCAAGTGTATACCACCTTAAGAAAAAAAGCCTTTCCAGTTAATAAGGGCCCCCCTGCTTGTTGTTGGCACAGAACAGTTGGTCTGACTTCCTAATTTGTGGTGCAACATGAAGTTATCTCTCTTCATCAGAGTCATGGGAGGCTGTAGAGCTATGCTGACACTGAAGGTTGTGAAGGAGATTAGGGAGAGGTGTCTGTAGCCGTTAGAAATAAGGCAGAAATGGCATCAGGTAGGTGGGTGCTCTGGCCTTCCCAGGCTGTGCTGCTGTTCGGACTCTGACAGAGCCTGGAGGAGATGATGTTTAGGCTGAAATTTTATCCTAGCCCAGAAGGATATTCTTGAGTGGTTAGCAGTAGAAACTTGAAAGTTCATCAGCTTTCCCCAAGAAAATCCATGGGTATTGGATTGATGGTCTTGAGATAAAAGCTTTTGTCTATAATGAGATCTTCTGAATTAGAGTGGCCTGGATAGATGGCTGTAACTACATAGCTGTATTATTGGATCTTGTGTTTCTTTGTAAAATGACAACACATGGATTAGATTGCAAAGAGTCTTGATTGACATACTCTGCATGTTTAAATTACAATATTTACTCTAGCATATTGTTAGCTTTTCTCTAACTCTGGTATGCACCTACTTTCAAAGAAAGAGTTTATTTGAAGGGGACTTCAGACTTCACACCTCCTGTGTGTGCAGTAGTGTCTATACTGTGAGTGAGTATCCAAGGAGTAACAGCTCTGATCTTATTTTTGAGAGCCCTGGACATATGTACCTGTCTGTTAAAGCTGGATCCATTTGTTTTGTGCTATTGTGCATGTTTCTGGAGAGCCATGAGTACAGTCGTTGCAGCTGCACAGGCTGAGCTCTTTGCACTCTGTGTAGCTGGAGGAAGCTTCAATGTCATTATGAAATAGCATATATGGGCGCTCGCACAGTTATAGACTAATAATTGTAGCTGTTGCATCATGGATGTCTCTTTGCTCACAGGCATCAGGTTTCTAATGATGCTAAATATGCTGGGGATGGATGAAGAGTATATATTTTTCTGTCAGCACTTAACAAGCTGCTGTATTCTAACTTGTACAAATAATAGCTGCTTGTGTGATAATGTGAGCATTCTGCAATCTTTAAATTAAATCTCTTGTTAATGATGACTATCACCAGCTTCTCAGTAGTACTATTATGTAAGTTCCTTTAAAAATGTGTTTAATCCTTCAGAAACGGAACCAATGTCTGAATTCATCCAATGTAAGCACCAATGAAGTGGGATTTTGATGTCTGTCTCTCTGAATTATATGCCATAAAAATTGTCCTTGCAACACTATTTATACATTGTAACACATCCCCTACGTTATGTGATGATCAATGACGAGTCAAAAAAAATAACTGAAGGAGAGATGTTGAGAAAATGTAATGTGAAAAATAATGTTGTTAGCTCCTTTTCCATACAAGGAGGTGTTAAGCATTGCCTCTATGGAGATGCAGAAAGTGTGACCAGGAGTTCTTAAACTTGCATTTCATTTCTGTCATATGAAGGAGATTGTACAAGAGGACTTCTTTGCCTCTGTATTCTCACTACTCTGGATTTGGGGCTTTTTTTCTCTTTGTTGCGGTAATTTTCTCTTGTGAAAATTTACCTGAAGCAAGAGACCTAGCTGCTTCATCTCTTAAGAATCATGATGATGAGCACTTGAGACTCTAGTAGGAAGTGAGGTTAAATTATTTGTCATCACCTTCAAATAGATCTTTTGGAAGCAAAAAATGCTCATGTCAATAAATTGCTTTTGTGCTTCATCCTCTGGTGATGTCCCAAGGTACTCCATTTCAAATCCATGGAACAAAAGTGTATTCACTTGAAATCACTTTGTGTGCATGTGTCTCAGGTGTCTGCTACTTCATTGCTTAAGAAAATAATGTTGTTGCATGGCTCCTTGTTAAAGAACAAGGGCGTGTAAGAAGAACAGAAGATTCGCACATCACAGTGCAAGTGGGGTTTAATTTTACCTTCTGTAATTTTGGTGTCTTCTGATAGCGTGGAGGGTTGCACAGTTTTTTGCTGCACCCAACACCTGAGTTCATGTGTTGGTTCTTCCCCTTGCACCAGCCTTCACTCCCCGGAGACCCCCACGATGTCCTAGCACAACTAGGCTGGGGGTTCAAGACTGCTCCTTTACCAGGAGGCACATGCAGCACCGGTATTGCTGCTTTTATCTGCAAGAAGCTAATGACTTCTGTGGGTTTCCTTCTCTTCCACGAATGATTAATTGAATTTCTACACACCCATATATACAGGAGCTATTCCTGAAGCATGTGGTAAAACTTTATTCTTGTCTTTTTTAGCTAAACCTAAGAGGGGGAAATATTTGCCACACTAATGTTGAAGTTGGAATTAAAACTGTACCCATCACTTAGGTTTATCCCTGCCTGAAAATGGACTTTGGGCCCGATTTGTTCCTCACTGGGTTACTATGATGGTAGTTTGATGTAAACTAGGGGGAATGCTCTGTTCAGCTAGGCCCATTAATTTGGATATTTTAATTTATTTTTTTTTTAGCGTTGAAGTCTGAAGACTATTTGACATATGTAAAATATGGCAATTGCTTCACAGGTTCTTCGCTAGCTCAAATTTGGGCTAAACTTCTAATTGCAATAAAGTCTCTTTAAAAGGTAACAACCTATGTTTATAGGAAGGATAGCATACTCTTGTTCTAATTGTATAAATCCATGCATGTTTTCTGGGTAGGCAGTTACATTTGACTCCATATCTGGATTTGTTATGCACAAATTCTTGATGTTTAGTACTCAACTAAACGGCTATTTTCAGTACAGGAAGTTACTGGAAGTTCTGTTAAGTTTCTCAAATCTTTATTATTTTCATACTTGGACATTATCAAGACTGCTCTTAGATTTTTTTTAACGCAGATTTTGCTCAGGTTCCTTTCACAGATATCTTTGCTGCTAAAGGTTTTCTTTCTGCTGTGCATTTGGCCAACTGTGCTTCTGGAACTTAATATGCCTAATCAGTATTGTTTGTGTGCAGCATTTCAATCCTAGATTCGCTTCCCTTGGCATGCATTTCTGTTGCATTGCTAATTTGGTTATGTAGCTGAGCTGAAACCACTTAAAAGCATTTTCCTTGTCAAGGCCTGGAAATGTAATAAGTTCTGTAATCAATGAGAGGGGAGTGAAATAATGAAAAGGCCAGTACGTGGATCTTCACAGTCTGGAAGCTCTCTTACCCTGCTATTTGCAGGATATCAGTGTTTACAGTGTAGCTGAGACTTAAAATTATGGGACCTTGGTAGAGGGTCTCAAACTTAGTGTGTAGGTTGAGTAGATCAGATGTCAGTGGTGCAGTCTGGTAATTACAGAGGGAAGCAAAGAAGGAGGAAAAGTGTAGATAATTAAAGATGTTCATATAGGGGGAATTATATCTTTGCTTATCTTCAAATCACTTTTGTGAACATATTTAGACATTCTTTGTACTTACAGAATTTCTGCAAAAAGGTGATGATCTCTCTGTGCTTATTCGTAATTCTGGTCTACTGCCTGTCCGCTCAAAGAAGAAAAAAAAGGATTGTTTGGGACTCTGCCTTTTTCTCATGAGCTAAAAAAAAAAATTGAAAAACTTTGCTCATAGGCTGGCTACAAAATGATTCAGCCCGATAGCTGAATCGAGGCAGTGCTCCGAGGGGAGTCATGTTGGAAGACCTGGGCTGCTCTCTGATGATGCTTTCTGTAAACCCAGCCCTGCCATGAAGGGTGGTGGCTTGGGCTGGCTCTGGGCAACAGGATCTGGTGCTGGTGAAGCGGCCGTTCATTAGCACAGGAGGGAGAGATACAAATGTGTTAGTTGAGCAGCAACAGGAAGATGGACGTCTTGCTTTTGTTAAAATAATTCGTTCTCAGAGTCATTAACAACTTGATTTCCTTTCCTTATTGTTATCAATCAGCTAACAAATTCACTCATCCCTATTTCTAATTAAGGATGTTAATGAAGGAATTTTCCCCACTTGTATCCTTCAACCGAGTATTTACGTTGGTTGAATGTCTAAAATATCTGCAAGAGGTGACTCCGAGGGCTGATCTCTTGGAGCTCCTGGCAGTACCCAGACCTGCAGGTACTACAGGAAGGTGATCAAGGCTGATGTAAGGTTAGAAAGAAATGTGATGCTGCAGGTGGAACAAGTGGGATGTGGTGTTGCCACCCTTGGAAAATAATAGATTGCACTTCTGCTGCTTTCCTCGATGCAGCTCGGAACACTTCACAAGCAGTGATTACGTTTCACGAAACCCTGGTGAGATAGGTAAGTATAATCACACATTTTGCAGCTGGACAGATTGAATCATGCAGGTGTTACTTGGAGAAGGTAAAACAAGAAGTTAGTGGACAATTTCAGGGGAAAAATATAATCAAAGATTCCTGATTTTCAACCTGTTGTGCCTTGCTCCAAGCTCTGAAAATACAGTTTAGGGTTCTGCTTAATTGCAGAGGCACCCAGTTATCTGTTCACACAACCATAAAAGCAAGAAGGCCACCTTATTGCCTGGTTTTTACAGTCACATTACCAGGTTACAGATCCATCTCAGGTCTGAGAGGGAGGGATTGGTTAAGGCACATGCCTACCGCTTGAAATATTTAGATTTACCTTTTTTGTCACTGCTCTTGGGTTCTTTTGGCTCTTTGTGGTTTAATTTCTGTGTTTCCATTTTCCATCTGAAAAATGCTTCCCTCCTCTCAGACTTCTTTTTATGCCTCGGCCTGTCGGATGAGAAGATCTCTAAGGCAGAGGGTTTGTAGTTTCTAACATGCTGGGTGCTGCAGCGATTAAGGAATGACTTTCAAAGCACTGCTTTTCCCCTTGTTGCAGCCGAGATGACATTAAGCATTTGGATTCCTTAAGTTCTTGCCTGCTAAAATATTTTCAAGGCAATCAGTGGATTCTGAGGGGCAATTCGATCTCTGCAGGCTGGGGAGAAGGGGGGGTACGTAGTTAATGCAAACATACTGAGCTTCCCGAGGTGGCGTTAATAGCAGGCACGTTCGCTCAGTTCTCTGGAGCACTCTTTTGGTTGCATCTCTGAAGTGATTCTTTCTTCCCTCAATCTGGCTCTGTCTTTCAATTAGAGACTGGGATTTGCAGCAGAACAAAACATCAGACTTTAAAATACCAGCTGTGCTTTATTTTAAATGCTTTCTTTTTTCAAAGACATACTTCGGGAGCATACGGAGTCTGGTGTTTTCTCTCTCTAAGATGGTCCCTGTAGGTTAGAGTTTCAAGTTTGTGATTATGGTAGGATTTGTTTCTCTGGATTATGGTAGAATAACTTGCAAGAAGTGTTGATGATTCCACTATCAAGAAAGAAGGTTTGGTTTTGTTTTAATTAGTAAAACCATAACTCAGAATGTTTTATTATATTGACTAAAACATGCAGTTCTTTAAATGTGCTCTGAGAGGATGCACTTGGTTTTCACATCAGGAAAATACTGTTCCTTACTGTCCTTGTGTGTGTGTTTTTAACATGCAGGACAGGAGAGAATTGGCAAAGACTCCCACTATGAGCAAGAGGGGAAGGTCCAGTTTGTGATCGACGCCGTGTATGCCATGGCGCACGCGCTGCACCACATGAACAAGGACCTCTGTGCCGACTACCCGGGGGTCTGCCCCGAGATGGAGCACGCGGGAGGCAAAAAGCTGCTCAAGTACATACGCAGCGTTAACTTCAACGGTGAGCTGAGACTGCTTCTTCAGTAGCATATTGACCCATGTGACTTTTCTCCATTTCATTTCACTTTCATATATTTTTTCCTTTAATGCAGAACAAGACTTCTTTTATTGTTACTCTAGAGTTTGTGGTGGAATACCATGTTTATTTAGTATCTATTTGAAAACATCATGTTTTAGCCAAGGCAAATAGGCTACTACTGCCCAAAAACAGAAGTCACTGCTGCTATTTTAGGATACCTTCCAGAAGACTGATTTCCTAAGGGAGAAATAACTGGGTAAAAGCCTGAGCTTGTCTCTGACTAAATATATGCCTGTTGAAACATTAGAAGTTTGTTAGCATCACACATTATTTTTTCCTCTTTATATTGTTTTCTGTACTTGGAGAAAACTAACTGGATGAAATTCTGGTACCCTGAATCCAGCTTAGCTGCATGCTCAGGGGAAGGGAGAAGACAGCTAATGGGCCAGGTCCACTTGCAGAGCCACAACTACGTGACTTAGAGTAGTTACTCCAGCCTTCATTCCTGTAGTAAGACTTTAGAGGAGATGAAACATCCTGGGAATGAGGATGGGAGCACTTCAACTCTTTGCTTATTGCTTCCGCCTGCTCTTCCCAAGCATGGCAGGGATAGTTGCAATACCAGCCCTCTGTTTCACACAGCACAACAGGCTTTCATGTGTGTTTCTCTGCATTGCTCTATATAAATCAGGTCTCAGTATTGGCAAAATTTCTTTGCCTCTATATGTTTTATGGCAATTTTATTAGTTTCACTAACAAACATTCACCTGCAACAAGCCCAGAGGCACCAGAGCAGATCACCTACAGCAGGTAACATTACAGCAGCCTGATGTTATTTTTCCTTCATAAACCTTGCTAATGTACTTACTAGGAGGTCTTACTGCTCTTTCCCTAGCTCTGTATAAGAGAGAGATCTCGGATTTAACCAGGAGCCAAAAGTTAGACCTTCAAACCCAAATTTAGAACAGATTTAGGAAAGTACTGAAAAAATACCCTTTTGAAATGTGTGAGGCAGCCAGGGCTGTTGCTGCCGGGGAAGAGGGGTTTGCATAAACTTCACATCCGCATCAGGTGGCACTGGGAGGCATTCCCTGCTGTGATCTACTAATAAACATTTTTATTAATAAATTTAACAGAGCTCACACATAGTCAGTAGGACCTGAGAGATTTAAAGGTAGGAACACAGATGGTATTTCGTGGTCAAGCTTGGTCATTTATGCCAAGGATATTTTCCCTTCCTGTATAAATCATCTTTCAAACAGCAAGGTGAATATAAGGAGATTTAATTTCTTCCCTTGAAGTAAGTGGTGTTAAATACAGCCAGGAGCAAATCTTGAGACAAATGATCTGAGGAGGTCTGGTAAGTCCTACTTTGCTCATTTTGGAAGGTTAATTATAAAGGACAAAGCTCCTGTAGTAGTGCAGCATTCATGTACAGGATTGCATTTAGTCCAGTTTAGTCCTGAAAAGTAGCTCATACATGGTCATCTCTAGACAGTTCTTGCATATAAAGATGCTGAATGGTCGGGTAATCATTTTAATAGAGCTGAGAAATAATTTATGAGAAATTGGGTGTCCAGTTCATGTTGCCTGCTCTCCAGCTCCAAAAACTGTTTTTCACCAACTTTTTGGTTTCCCTGGTCAGGCTTTTAAAAGATGACTTTTTTTCCCCTCCATTTGTGATTGATTTACATGGCCATATGGTGTTTTTCTTTGCTTGTATACATGTAGCTCATGTCCAGCACAGGGACTGAAGTAGTGGTTTGCTTATTAGCAGGGGAAGGAGAATGGTGCAAAACTGAAAGTGCTTTAAACCGTTGTAACTTCTCTTGGCTGTCTGAGTGTAGGCATTTTCTGTGAGGCAAGAACTAATACCTTTTAAGGTTCATTATCCAGGGGCAGAGTTTTCTTGTCATATTCATAGTGCATAACTGCACATGTGTTTGTACACCCAGGCTCCATGTTCAGCTGTGACCCTCCTGGGGCTTGTTCCTTGGGATATGGAAAGATGCTCTGAAGCCAGTTGCTTCTTGGTATTCTATAAAAGTAAATTCCCAGAGTTGCTGTGGATTGTTTCAGTCTTCCCAGTGTTGCCAGATAAACAACTCTCATATAACTCACCAAACAGATGAGGCCAGCCTGAAAAATGCAGAGGGATGAGGGAATGGAAGAAGCAGTGAGAGAGGCTGTGGCTGGTCTGAGTGGTGTATTCCTGCTGATAAAGCCTGGGAGCTCCTGTGACACAGGTGCTGGTGCCTACATGTTCCTTGGCCATTGTGTCATGGCTAGGAGGACAGGAACAGAGGAGTGTGCTGCTGGGCTTGTCAACACTCTTGATTTTAGCCTTGATCTTAACCTGCCCTTCCCCAAGTCACTGGAGCAGCCATGCAACTCCATCTCATGAAGGTTAGGACTTGGAAAGCAAGATTTAGTCTATGATTAAAATTCTTTTCTCACAGTCTTCTACCTAAGTTTGTAGTAAAAACAAAGTAGAGCAGTGGGAATTCTTTGTCCAAACTGTGTGCCAGAGAGGAAAAAATGTAGCCCATTTTCAAGCATCCTGAGCCCATGAGCTTGAGATCCTCTTTGCATGTAATAGATCTCATTGTCACTGTGCATTTGAAATCATCCTGTCTGTACCTGCTTTTGGAGTCTTTTCTACATTGCAGAGGTAATGACATTCATGCAGAAAGAGTTCAAGCAACGCTTTAATGAAGACTGGATTTGTACTGTGAATTTTTATATCATCACACTACCTTGAGAACAAAAAGGCCCAAAATATGGAAAACTTAAAATCTCAAGTGCTCATGCAGTGAGATTCTGAAAATCTCAAAGTGCAAAGTGGTTGTATTTTTGCCAGTGAAAAGGCTAGATTCTGTTCATACAAGCCCTTCAAGTCTTCAAACTGCAGTAAACGTGAGCTGAATAATAAAAGAAACACCTTAACTAGTTAGACCTGTCTAGCAACCTGTCCTTCTATTAATTCATTTCTCATCTTGTGGTATTAAGAGATTGAAATCCTACAAATTCAGTCAGATCGTGTCTTTTTTTTAATTCATCCTGCAGGTGAAAGGGTGTCATGTACTCTCTGTGTCTGTATAGTGAGAAGGCAGGTTATTTGTTGGGAACTGAAGATGAATTAAATTGTCATAGCCTCTGAATGAGCAAGAAGCTGCAGTCTAGAGGCTAACACTCAGTTTCTGAACTGTTTGCTGGGGCTGAGCAAAATTCTTGTAAATCTTACTAATCCTAAATTATCAAAAGCCAACTAAACAACCATATGTTTTAATAATTAGAAAATCAAGAAGTCAAATAACAAATAGGATCATTCTGAAAATACTGTTTCTTCTCTGTAATGCTTTTCATTATTTTCACAAGTGCACAAAGGAACTTGAGTTGCAAGTGGAGATTGAAATGCTGTAACAATTTAAAATGGGACTGATGGGTCCCTACAGACAGATGGTACAGACAGAGCACCAAAGCATGCACCAAAGCCCACACCAGGGTTAAAGAAGGCTTGCACTTACTAAGAGATCCTTGGCTGGGAGTCCAATTACTCCCAACTTCAAAGTCAGGGAATGGGATGCTTCTGCTTGACTTATGACCCAAGATTATCAGTTCTTTGTGTTTCTATAGATACTTGTCTTCTCTACAGGTTCCAGACTCTTCACAGCTTTTTTCTGTATAATTTTAATGCATAAATGGTGACGTACCTGAAAATAACGAAAGGTGTTTCCTACTGACTATCAAGTGTCCATATCCATGCATGAGGTTGATGTCCCAAGGGACTGTGTCCTTATGGCCTCTGAAGGTGACCCAGCAGACTATGCTGTATTGTGCCGTGCTGCTGTGGAGTCCGCAGCCCTGTAACATCCAAGTGCATCCACTGATCTCAAGGATTATTTTAAATGTCAGTATTTAAAAGCTGTCTGCGTGTAGCTACACAAAGCAACAATTAGCAGTAACCTACAAAAAGTATTCTTGCTCCTGTGAAGCACAGAAATGGTGCATTTTGGAATGACAGTTCCTGATACATTCTCACTTCAGGGCCTCTTAGGTCTATAACAGCACCTATCCTTCACGTTGGCCTTCAGCTTCTTGGCCCTGTTGTCCACTGCCTGCCCCTGGAGCAGGGGACAGGGGTCCTGCCAGCACTGTCTTCAAGCAGGTGAATACCCAGCCAGGCAATGGAGAGGCTTGGCTCTACCCCCTGCACCATGTGGGGTCGCTGTGACTTAGCCAGGAGGGCTCTGGATGATATTCCCGATGGCCCATGAACGTGACCATGGATGTGGTCTTGGCTGCTTCCCTTCAACCTACAGAAGACTTTGAGGCAGCAGAGTTTGTCTTGGCACTGTTGGCTTTGGCGTGGCCGTGACGGTGGTGTCCGCTCTCAGTCTGCCTCCTGACACACAGACATGGACACTTCTTCATGTCTCTGCTGGGGTTTTATCAGTTTGTGGGGAATCCACAAATGTCTGTGTTGCGTTTTGGGAGCCTCACTTGAGCTCCTACCCTTTGAATTGTACTTTTTTGTCAGCTCTGACAAAACCGAGCTTAACTAATAATATACAGTCTTTTAAGAGTCGTCATTAGCTAAATCCCATTTACCATTTGTGCTGACTTTCCGAAGGAGCCTAGGAATTAGAGCCATTTCTTCTTATTCACTTTAAGTGTTTTCACTGTAAATGTATTCTGGCTACATTAATCTGTAATGACAATTAAATATCTGCCTAGTGCGCATAAGGAACCAGTGAGGGGAGATTTCAGTGGAAGATTTTCCATAACAGCCTTTGAACTGAATCTGTATCTGATCTCAGAGGATTGTAGGATAGACAGGAAACAATTTACCAGGGTAGAATGGAAACTATGCTAATTCACTCCTTCAAATCTTTTCTCACTCACTGGAATTCAGTGAAGAATGGGAATCATGAAGAAAACCATAATCTTAAAGTTCAATGCTACAACAGGAGAGATTTTTCATTGCTTTAGGGAAGAAAAAAAACTTACGCAGGAGGAGGAAGCTTTGAATATAGATATGCTGGGGTATTGTCATAATCTTCAATCTTGACACAATATTACTCTACCCTACTGAAACCTATTTTAATATGTCATGAAATAAATGTCACCCTTGAAGTTTTCACCTAGAGATCTGAGGAAATTCAACACTGCTTTGAATTCTCAATTTAAGAAAGGGTTCACATCTAATGCCATAGTAATTAAAATGCAGATTCTGCTGAGAACTCTCCCGAGGATCAGGAATCGCTGGTCCCATCGCCCAGCTCTCAGTGCACCTCCAAGTGCTGGCTTTGCTCAGCACCAGGCACAAAGGATGGGTTGTGGCGGTATCCTTGCCTTCTTGCTTGCCCTGCACTTCCTCACCCTGTTAGTCACCTTAGTGTAGGGCAGATAAAGTTAATTCAGGATCCTTACCCTGAACTGTTCCTGACTGAGATACTTCTCAGCCTGTGTCAGTGTCATAGAGCCTAAATAAGGAAGTACACAAGGAACAGTCTTCCTATAGCTTAGTCTGTTCTTTTCCATCCCAACTGCATGCTGATTATGGGAATAAGAACATATTGTGGAGGAGGAAGCTATTTCTGGATGCTAGTCAAGATTCACTAGACCTGGGCTGACTTCTGACAGCAGTATCTCTCAGAAGCAGATGGAACATTTTCTGGGGGAAAAAAAAAAAAACCACATTTAGAGGCTCCATTCACAGGAGTGATTTTCACTAAAGAACTCCCTGAGGAAAGAGAGATGGGAGGGAGACTGGAGGGCAGGAAGAAAAGCCTTCTGATATTTCTTGCTTTGTGCAAAGCTGGAGTAAAGTAAGGATGATCTGGTTTTGCTTTGCTTTATTTTTAATCAGTAGGTTTGGGCAGTGATAATTAATCTCTGGAAGAAGGCTAGGATGGAGCCACTGTGTCCTGAAGTATCCGTTTTAGATGTCTGGGATGATGGATGACCTCTGCCTGAAACACATTGCCAGTCTGAAAGCTCTCAACCACAACTAAATAAAATAGATATTGTAAAGATTTGGTGTTGGTTGGTTGGATTTTGTCTTGTTTCCTTTCCCCAGGCAGTGCTGGCACTCCAGTGATGTTCAACAAAAACGGTGATGCCCCAGGGCGCTACGACATCTTCCAGTACCACACCACCAACACCAGCACCCCGGGTTACCGCCTCATTGGCCAGTGGACAGATGACCTACAGCTCAACGTGAGTCTGTTTTATTCTTTGCTTGCTCTTTTGTGTCAGGTATACTCACTAAACGCATTTCTTCATCCTGCAAAAATTAATAGGGATCTTTACTGTTTCTTCACAGCTACACAGTGAGGGGTTTTTTTTGCATGTTATCATCTTTTACTCTGTCCCCCAACCTTTTCTCTGGACCCTGAGTCCAGGGAAGGCTCTCTGACTAATAGACACATTAGGTGATCGTGCAAATTTTATTACTTTTGTGTGTCTGAGATTCCTAGTTGCCAGCTTGGAAAATTAAGCAGTAATGCATTGTAGATTGAAACCAATGGGCTTTCGATTGCAGATGCTTTTCAGTTTTTCTAGTTTTGGGAAAGCTGAAACTAAATGTTTTTTGAGTGACTCACTCTTCCGGTGTTACTTTTAAGCACGAGGCAAAGATATCCATATGAATGAGATGGCCTTTTTGTAATGATGCCTAAAGAAAAACAAGCACGTCAGAGCAGGTGATCAAAGACCCTCAAGATACTTCGATATTTCCCAGATGAAAAAAACACACGACTGGTGGCTGAGAAAGCTGGAGACTATAGTGTCTGTGACAGGTCTCTGGAGATCTTGGGTTCAGGCTTCCTGCTTGACTTTGTGCAAGTTGCTTGAGCTTCAAATTCATGGAGAAGTGGTGCCAGTTTAACCTTGTAGTTTTTTGACTCCTTGTAGATTGTTATTAAAGCACAAAGACAGTATTCTCAGTTCAGTTTGACTGCTCTTCAGCAACAGACCCTGAATAAAATCAACATATTCCTGAAGTGAAATGCCAGTTGCTACAAAAGGGTTTTCCTCTCTCAGCCAACTTCCCACCCAAGGTTATACCAGCTCCCTCCCCTAACATCGTAGCCATGGGCTACCTGAGTAGATAAAAACACCATTGTTTGGAGTGTACCTGAATGCAGGACACCTGCTCTTTCTATTTTGAATGTTTTCGTGTCTTCTGCTAAGTAATTAATGTGGATTACCAAGGGTCCAGTCTCTGAGACTGACCATAATATTTTGCTCTTTTTGAATTTTGGCTCATTTTTATTTACTGTACACTCTTTCAGTGCTTTTGAAATGTTGATGTTCTATTTAAGGAAAACTATATTAACTTGCAATTTACAGTTCTTTTAGCAAAAGTATTAATATTTTATTAAGTAAAGCCTTCTTTATGTAAACTACACATCCTGATTCATTAAAACTTAAAGCTAAATTAATGGAGCTTGATTTGTATTCCTGTTGTGTTAAATGTTTCCATAAAAAGCAGTTTCCTCACCCTCATATCCTCACAGCTACAGAGTTATATCAGTAGTTGAGATTCTCTCACTCTCTTCCCTTCTACTGACTTACGGGTCCTAGTTTCTCACACAGGATTTGCATTGCTATGATAGTCCCTGTTTCTGTTTTCTCTACAGTAATAAAGAAAATTGTGGACTTTGGAGAAGTCAAGGATTCCCTAAAATAACCAACAAAAATAATAGCTACTATTTAATACATCCCAGGAAAAACTACCAAAGGCTACAATTTGTCTTCAGTAGTTATTGTGGAGATAACACTTTGGGATGTATTTCCCCAATTCTTATTTCTTTAATGCTAACAGAAGAGGGGAAACAAAAGGATGTTTGGTGAGAGTGCTAATTTTCATTTAGAAAATGCTGGAGTGATGCTTTGTTTTCCAAGAGACTTGTCATCTTGGGCAGTCTTTTTTCGTTCTGTGTGTCTGAATTTCCTCAGTTACAAAAGAGAAAAGTTGTTCTGCCCTATTATGCAGGCCTTAATGGTAAGGACACTCCAGATCTCAAAGGCGGTAGGTAAATAAGTGCCGAAGACCATCATAGGTGAGTAAATATTTTCTTCTTTATCATTGTCCTCATTCAAAGAAGGAGCAAGAATATTTTGCCTTTATTTCCCCAGAAGTAGTGCTACTGTTCAGCCTGTTGTTGGTATAATCTACAATGGTATCTGCAACCTTCCCATTCACAGTATTTTGGAGCGAGAGGCAGAAGTATGGGGGACACAGAGCTGATTAATCTTGATAGCGATACTAGATTTTTTTCATGTAAAATTACAGGATACCTTATTTTTCCATTTCTCTTTCTATTGCATAAGACAGTGGATACACTGAAGAGATCTTTAACAATGTATTTGCAAGTCTTAAAATATGCTATATCAGTTTGGAGTTTTTTTGTTGTCATGAGTTTATAAACCTCGCTTTACAAAATGTCTGGGACTGTATATTTCCTTCAATCCTGACTGCTTCTCCACATCTTTGTATCACCTTTTCTTTTTACGTCTGGCAGAAACGTTCCATAAAGGCAGGTGTCTGCTCCCTACACGCACAGGAATCAGGCTCTGCTCTCCCTTTAGCAAGTTTGTGTGTGAAGTGTCTCCTCTGAGTGCAGTTGACTCACCCTGGATTTATATTTCTGTATCTGAGGTCAGAATTTGGTCAATAACCAGGAAAATATTTTATTACTTTTTTGCCGCAGCAAATGCGGGACATAATGTAGTTTTTACGTAAGGACAGTATAATCACCAAATATTCTTTTGCTTGATGTCAAGCAACCTAGCACAGCTCTGCCTAGTACCCAATGCATGATTTGGTAACAATTTTGGCTGTATTTCACAGATATCTACGCAAGAATAAAATGAGCAGATGTCTAATTTTAAATGACTTGGCCAGTATTCTGTGAAAAACTGTTGCAGTGCTTTGTTCTCCCCGCAGTGAAGTTGTGATTACAAGATGCCCACCCACCTCCCATAAGAGGTCATGGAAGAGCACCTCCTGCCTCTCTCTCTTTTATGAAGATTATGTCAAGCTCTGTCAGCCCCTTTTCAGTCCCCTGCATGCAGATTTAGTATACTATATTTCTAGTTTGCATCCTCCTGCAATTTGAAATGCTTTGCCCTGAATTTTAGGATCAGAAATTTGGGCAGCTGCATCCCTATTGAAATCCTGTATCATGACCTCAGAGCCTGTTGAATAGCAAAGATACAGCTAATACTATTAGACAACAAAACTGTTGATCACAGTAATATTAGCATCTGAACCAGGACTGTATTTTAGTGTGCTGGTGTTCAGGGTACACTCATGTACTACAACGCACTTGCATCATTATGAGGAGAACTATTTTGACTGTATTTAGCTTCAATGTATTTCAAAAGCCAAAAGTGCTAGTGGCGGAAAGGAGGAAATTTACCATGGGGAAAAGGTGTGTCATGTACCAATTGGTTTTTGGTTGCTTTGCTTTTCAAATGGGTAACTTGTTTTTTTTTTACTTTAGTAATAACTAGATCTCTAATGCTTGTGTTGTTTAAGCGACAGGAAATAGGATGACTGTGGGTTAAGCATGAAGGCAGAGCGGCCAGGAGACACAGGTTCTGCTGTCATACCTTATGTTTCACTTTGAATTTTAGCAAGGTAATTAACACTTCATGCTCTGTTCTACCCCATGTACACCATAGGTCCAGTAACAATAGATGTCTTCTTGACATGTGTGCCTTTATTTGTCAGTCTCTGTAAAGCACTTTGGCATTGCTCAGTAGGAGATACGATAGGAATGCGAGGAACTGGCTGACCAGCTCCCATATGTGGCTGGCTTCAATGAATGCAACTTCTAATGCTTTGAGGTGCCTGACAAAAACAGAAACACATCTCTCCTGGAGGAACTGATGTGCCTGAAGGAGAAAGAAATTGATCACTCCTAGAGGAACTGCGGGTTCTCGTGGGAAATTTGGTGATATTGCTCTCTTTCTCTATACAGAATTAACTCAGCAGGTCCCAGATTTATTGTGTTTTCACATCCAAATCTCTGCAAGTATCCCTGAACTGTCAAAATCAAAAAATAAAGAAAACAATCCCTGTGAAATTGTTGAATCTTAATTTTCCAAGGATTTGTCTTCTGCATACCCAATCACAGTAACACTCTCCATCACGTTCCCTGTGACTCCTTCCCATAGATGTATCCACAATCCCCCTGCAGTGCCTAAACTCCCCCCCCACACCCCTACATCATTTCCTGTGCAAGTGACAACCTGTATCCTGGCTATCTTTGAATTGCACGTGTGCCAACCAGGTGGCTGGGTGGCCAAAACAAAAGGGTGAGAGAGATCCTCAACGTTGGTGGATTTTTCTTCTGACTATCCACTGAGTTTTACTAATCCTGCAGGCACATCTTTCAGAAGTCTCTACTTGTAGCAAATGTGATTCACATGAGCCAGCAAGTTCAAAAGTTATTAGGAAGGAAGTTGGTACACACAGATGGAGGTGCAGACAGAGCGTGCATATGTTCCACTTCCTTCAAATTTTCCTCTAAAATGATAGCATAGTTTAGAAATTCCTGATGGTTATGCCGAATGAAAAGTAAAGTAAAGCTAGTCTTGCTGTTAATAATTTTTGTTAAAAATGCGATTTAAGTGAAAGCGTTGCCCAGTAAGTAGACTGCTATTGGATATGGACAAGTCATACAGGTTCAATCTCTTGTATCACTGAAGTGAGCGGCAGACTTGCATTTGACCAAAAAGCCAGAGTTTTGGCCCTTTCTTCTATCTCTACCATGTTTTCCTGTTTAATACTGACAAGTTTTTGGGTGTCATCAAAAGGTGCTTATTTCAAATCTTCCGTTTGAGTGGCTTATTCCTGGTTTGGATGTGTCGGCACTGCCAAGACCAAGCCATGAGCAGGCTGGAGAGACCTGTCCGGGCTCCTGCATAACTGCTTTCTGTGATCTAGTAACAAATGAGTTGTTGGAGTATTGAGGTCCTGCATGATGGACTAGAGGTCTCAACAGAATACCAGGAAGGACACTCTCCCTGGGGAGGTGCTCCCGCCTCTGTCATGTGGTGGAGCTGAGATGTGGGGTTCATTTCATACCATCCCTCCACAACTTGCAGCATGGTGGTGGACATGATGCCCTGTTTTGCCTTCACACTCATCTAGGTGAGTAGTGAAATGGTTATGGGAGGCCTATTTGTTTGCCATTAGAGAGGGATATCTTCCTAGAGCAAGCTAATATGTTGGGTTTTTTTTTTTCAGTTTGTCTAAATAATGCCTTATTTCTAGCCTATTAGTGTCCGCATAGGGTGCATCATGCTGTTTTAATTGCATCAGCATCTCCAACTTGTCAAGTGTGCTCTTCCAGCTTGGTGTTATGGCTCATAAAGGTGCCAGTGGGCACTCAGGTTCTGATCAGACGCTGCAGCACGTTTTCAGGATGGCTGAAGAAGCTGTATCCTTGACTGGGGATGGAAAACATGATGTCCTGTCCATTATTACACTGTAGGGATTTCAAGCAGCTCTTACTTGAAACATTTCATTTCCAAAGCATCAGACAGGGTTAACTGTAAGCTCCAGGTAAAATATTTCTCTAATTAATTTGTTTGCAAACAAGAACAAATACATATTAAAGATGCCTAAACATACTGTGTGCAGAGATAAACAAAAAAATCTGTATTGTTTTATAGATGTGTCCTTGAATTGTAAATTGTTTAGTCATATGAAGCAGTGTACAGCTTGAAACATGACTGCCGGTTAAATGGAGCCTTTTGCATGCAGCGTCAGGAAGGCTGGCTGCTTAGCAATTCCTTATGCTTTTATTAATTTCCTCCAGCAATAAGTGATATATTGCTGCAATCTTTCTAAACAAGTGCTTAGAAGATTAATAGTATTGATAATTATCAATATGGTTCCGTAAACACGTACGTTACATAGATCTAGCTCCCCTTATAAATCCTGGCTCATGCTATACGGTGTGAAGGAAATTGCTGTGTACTTGTTAATAACTCCCTCCTCCTTGGGGAAATAGCTGTATTATGCTGTTTTCTTCACTGTAGGTTCAGGCCAGTATTTTAGAGCAGCATGAGGAATGGAGGAAAAAAAAAAAAAAAAAAAAGTCTTGCTTTAAAGAAAGTAACATTCCTGTACCTCAAGAGTCTCTGGCCTTGGAGCAAACAGAGTATGAATAGCTTGAGGTCAGGTCTCACCCTCTGGCAGATGGGGAGCCAGAGCAGACCCCGACAGGAGGGAGGGTTCCAAAGCAAGATATAGTCAGGGAAAACACACACCTTCCATGCTGCAATTCTTCTCCCCCCCCTAGACAGAAATATATTAGGTAACTTTGTAATCGTCTGTGCAATTTATGCAGATCGTGCACACTTCAACACCTACTAAATCTGTTTGGGCTCAGACTAATCTGTTTACATGCCATAAACATCTCTGTTATAGAATTTGGAAATAATCATTATGAATAGCAAGTTAATGAAAGTGGCAAGCTACTCCACTCTCATGAGACCCCCCCTGCAGTGCTGTGTCCAGCTCTGGGGGCACCAACATCAGAAGGACACGGACCTGCTCAAGCGGGTCCAGAGGAGGCCATGAAGATGATGGGGGGGCTGGAGCACCTCCCCTGTGAGGACAGGCTGAGAGAGTTGGGGGTGTTCAGCCTGGAGAAGAGAAGGCTCCAGGGAGACCTTAAGAGCAGCCTCCCAGTACTTAAAGGGGCTACAGGAAAGGGACGAGGGACTCTTTATCGGGGGGTAGGGATAAAGAAAGTGGTAACGCTTTTAAAATGAAAGAGGGTAAATTTAGATTAGACGTAAGGAAGAAATCCTTCCCTGTGATGGTGGTGAGACACTGGCACAGGTTGCCCAGAGAAGCTGTGGCTGCCCCCTCCCTGGAAGGGTTCAAGGCCAGGTTGGATGGGGCTTTGGGCAACCTCGCTAGTGGAATGTGTCCCTGTCCATGGCAGGGGGGTGGGAACTAGATGGTCTTTAAGGTCCTTCCAACCCAAACCTGTCTATGTTTTTATGATTCTCCACCTGGGTCTGGAGAGGAGTTACCCTCTGAAGTCACAGGCTCACCCAGTCATTTTATATATAGTCATATTTCAGCTATTTTTGAACAGCTTTAGTTTAATAATAAGCAGGGGGATGGGACTGGATGGGCTTTAAGGTCCCTTCTGACCCAAACCATTCTGTGATTCAGTGAGTCTGTGAAAAGAGTAATCAAATGTCTAACCCTCTGGCAAGAGACCTATATGTAGCTGTCTTTTTTGGTAAAGTATTCAGAATGGCAGTCAGATTCGAGCAACTATTCAGTGAAGTTTGATGCTCAGGAATATTCTGCTAACAGATGGTATTTTTCTAAAATAATATGTTCAAATTTATTTCTGTTCATTGGTCGTTTTTTTTATTTTGTTGTTGGGTTTTGGTTTCTGCTTTGGAGTAGGGCATATTCAGAGTAGATGGATTTTTTTCAGAATATTTTGCAGAAGGAGGTAAAACTTCCTGGAACATATGCAAATTTTAGCTTATTGAAAGCCTGGGATTTCCCCA
Source organism: Strix uralensis (assembly GCF_047716275.1). Lineage (NCBI taxonomy): Eukaryota > Metazoa > Chordata > Aves > Strigiformes > Strigidae > Strix > Strix uralensis. The sequence continues at coordinate 13,206,879 of NC_133981.1, forward strand.
GTTTCTGGTGGATGGAGAGCAAAAGAGTATCTGGCCAGTTAGAATTTTTTGCTTCAAATAGCAAGGGATGAGAGAACTTCGTCACAATGACCATAATGACCCCCCACCATAGGGTCATTGTGGGGATTTTTAGATGCTTTTAAAAGAAGGTATTTTAAAGTGTTTTTCTAAAATTTAAAAAGAGAAATCTGACATCTCCCAACCTAGAAATTTTCAGCTTGAACAATTTCACCTTGGTAAAGTTACATGTTACTGAAAGCACAATTGCTGATAGCATTATCAGTTCTAGCTCCTATATGCATGTAATGTATAATCACAAAACCCCCTTTGCAAACATATATTAAAAATATGTGTGTTTGCATGCCTTTGTATGTGTATATATGGATGGATGTATGTATATACATGCACAGACCATTGCAATGTATAATCCTTAAGATTTCTGTTGGTTCGCAACATCTGAGTAAGAGCAGAATCATGGTTCAAAGATTACGTCAAGATAGATAAAAATTGGTATCAATTTCCGTTCTCATTTCAGTTACTGTCACATAAATTGGCCCTTGTAGTGTCATTTCCTATTGCTGTTACAGACTGTAATGAGTAGCTGGTACAAAGATAATACATCTCTGTTACAACCTGGAGCCTTAAATCTTGTGAGCCGATGGGTTGACAGGAGGTATGCATTATTCAGGGGTTAGACAGTCTCATTAAACAAATTCAGTAAATGAGGTCAGGGTGTTATTTAAAATTAAGATTTTAAGTATTAAGCATGATTAGTATGTTTTGTTTTCATATGTCAGTGCAGAACCTTGAGCTTTCAGCTGATGCAGACACTTGTTGAAAATTACCACCGTTTACATTTTTAATGAAATTGGCTAAACCCTTAGATTTAATTAGCTGTACATTACAGTATATTGGCATACATGGAGATGTAGTTGTATCCAGAAGTAACAGAGTTTCTGATAGCTGAAAAAATATGAATTATTTTAGCCACTACTCCCTCATTGACATTTTTTGGAAAGTAACTTAATCTGGGCTGTTCTTTCTGATGGAAATACTGCTCAGCCTGTGCTGCTCCTGGTGAACTGCAACTGCTGCTTGTTCTGGTCCTTGACTGGGGCTATGGCCAAGTTCAGTGGCATTCCTTATCTTCCTAATTCCTCTTTGGAAATGTTATTCTGCCCCAAAATAACTAGTTTTATGGTACATAAAGAAGTTCTGGGCTGCTTCTTCAGGCATTTACACACCACGGAGATTAATTAAATGGACCTGAAGCCCCTTTTCCCCCGTGGCACTGCTACTGATCCTCTGCATCTTCTGCTCCTCTGACCTTGGTCATGTCCCTTCACCCGCTTTCTGGTGTCACATCGAACAGTCACCAGGTGACGTGGTGACAGTCGCACTCATGGGGCTGCGGGTGCCTGCCTTTATGGGAATTATTTCACAGCATAAACACTGCTAAATGCCAAGTCCTTTCAGAAAGGTCTGCAGCCTGTTTGCAAAGCTCTTCGCCAGAGCCGGGTATTTCTGAGCTCAGTCTCCATTACGCTGTCAGCCAAGTTGTATACAGTCCAGTTGGAAATTTAAAGGTGAATAATTACATCAGTGTGTTACTAAAATACATTCCAATTACATGTTTTGGCTAGCAAGTTACCATGCCCTACATGTCAATAACTATAATGTATACTATAATAATAGACATTGTTTATTTTGTTCTGTCATTAGGTTCTGTAATCTTTCATTGCTCATGTCAACCATGACCGGCATGAACACCTTTAATTATCTTAACTTACAGAATTAACTTTCAGCCAACTGGAAGGGAATTTTTCAAACCACTGGCCCGCTGAATGACCATATGCTAATTCCTTAGTCCTCCATCAGGTCTCCAAACTGTACACTAACAGGCAGCAGGACTGAAACCACGTAGGTCCTGTTCACAAGCTGTGATTACAGCCCAACTTGGTAAGTGCTCTTGGAATAAAACTGATGCGGTTTGTAGTACTGCAGATGGTTTTGACGCATCAGCTTTAGAAACGGCTGCTGAAATAATTTTTATTCAGATAAGGGCACAACCTCCAAATATATGATAGTAACTATGTGAATCAACCAGGAGTTCTTTTGTACCCCAGAAGAGAGCTAAACAACTCATTGCAAATCATCAATAAATGCAGATAATCACATTCGTACCTGTGCTTTCTTTGAAAAAAGTCTTAGGCAGTCCATGTTGTAATCTGGAGAATCTCAGACTGTGTCCTTCAATACACTTGTGCCAAACATTTAGCACGTAATGCCAAATTAAACCAGAAAATCTTGAGAGCAGCACAGTGTTGACTGCATTAGCGTCAGCATACATGCAGTAGAGAGCTGAGGACTATGTAACACTGGCACGTAGTCGGAACGTGTGCCACAGCAGCAGGTACCTGGGTGGGAGCCCTGTGCAGACATTCTGCAGCAAGGCCTTGTGTGAAGTGAATTGGAAATCCTGCCAGGGTGGCTGTTTGTGGTGTGGGGAAAGTAACTTAGAGAATTCAAGCGTTAGGAGGCTTTGATAAGGTTGGGGGTGAACAGCCTAACAGAACCATCCAGGAGAATGAGTACCCGCAGCCCTTGGTCACCACCGTCTGCAGGATTAGAAATTAATCCACAAAGAAAAGAGCCAGACCAGTGTGGATGCCTTTCCTGTCTCTTATTTGCCACACTTAAAAATCAAGAAAACTGGGGTTTTTTTAAAACAAAAGGTTATGCAGTGAGTTGAGCTTTATATATAGATTTTTGCTATATAAAAGTAGGAACGCAATAGTTAAATCTTACACCTCACTCTGAAAACCAGCTCAGACTTGAAATTAAAGATGTGAAATGTCATTTCCTCTTTGTTATTGACCCATTTTGCCTAGGCAGTAGTGTATACCGTGTGAGCTGTACTACCTTAAGCAAAGCAAAGTGAATTAAGCTATATCAGCTTTTGGCAACTCTGAGCATTGGTATCATTTTCCTCAAAGTCTGAGAATGTCACAAGGTAAAATGTTTGTAGGGATATAAATGCTAAGAGAAACCAGGTTGAGAGAATATCTAAGATGTATTACGTATCTTTTCAAAGATAGGAAAATACCAGAAATGTAAGGAGCTCATAAAAGCTATAATGGAAAAAAATTACGTAGCAGAAGACTCAGCAACTTCAGAATTTACTTCATCCTGTGTTGTTCTCTTAAGTGTCCCTGAGCCTGTAGGCAGGCACACTATGCTCTGAGAATGAGTAACATAAGAAATAGAAGGTCAAAAAATAAATCACCGGTTTTAAAGTAGGTGATGTTTTTGCTCCTACACATCACTTCTTAAATACTTTTTTACAAGGCTAATGTATTTTTGTCAGCAAATATGTTCAAGAGCAAATACTTTGCTGGGATATTTTATGGGTAATTAACAGGTTTGGTTGCTTTTGGCAGGAGTAATAATGTCAGTTTGTGTGTTATTGAGGGTGTAATATTCTTTTTGTAATACCTGAAAATGGAAAGATGCTTTTCAATGACCGATGTGCTTTGTTGTGTTTGGAGAAATTCACCCAGCTATGTAGAGAAAAACACCACATATGTGCAACAAAGCTGTTCTGCTCACCAAGCAGCTACTCTTCTATTGCTCAGAGTGAAAAACAGTATACAACAACTTGTCCAACAGCATGCAAATTTTGCAAATACCTGTCAGGTAATCCAGTAGAAAACTCAGGTTTCTAGTTGGATCCACTATGGTCTTTAGCTGTGGTTTTTGCCAAACTTTTCCATCTTTCTCCCACCTTGTTGCAGTCCAGCAGGACCCTCCACACCTCCTGCTGTATAGCTACAGCATGGGTTGGCTCTGACCATGTGATGTGGCCGCTCTTGCAGTCGTGCTGAAGGAGTTATGCTTTCTGTCATGGGTCACCTCCAGTGGCTTAGAGACGTTGTACCAGCTTTTATGTTTGCATCTCATCCTCGCCCTGGCAGAGGAAGCTTAATGGAAAATATTATCTCTGTTTAAGTCCATGAATTGCAGGCCGAAGGTACATGGTGACGTGAGATTAGCACGGCAGTCAATGGCAAGCCAAGGCTCCGCGTGGAAAAGAGGGAGAATCCGAGAAGTATTAGCAAAATAGTGATTGAATTTCTGCTTCTAGATCAAATGCATTTAAGTTTTGTCTTTTCCTTTGTAAACTAAGTGTAATCTTTTGTCCTGGAGGCAGTGGATGGTAGCATGGAGGTTCAAGTCTAGCAAGCCCAGCAGGACAGCCACCATGTCTCTTTCTTTGATGTCTCCTTTATTATCCACTTTATACTTCCTCTTGCAGTTTCTCTGGTGTAGTGGAAGGTGTTTTTTAATATCACTGTCTCTGGGTATTGGGATTGCCTGGCGTTCCCATTCCAGAGGATCTGGATGCAGCTGGGGGCCATTGGGGACCTGATGGGACATACTGCAGGCAGAGCACCCGCATTCCACCACAAGGCATGTGGAGGGCTGGTTGTTAAGCTATTCTAGCAAAATCTTCCAGGGAGGTGCAAATCAATGATGCATCCTGACACAAATTGCAAAAAAAAAAAATTTGTTGTTATGCTTGCATGAAGAGGTCGAATGAAATACACAGTGGTTTCTGTTGAGATGCTCATGTTTCGAAAACTGAGGCATGCTTTCCATCTGTAAAACCTGGAAGTCAGAGTGGTGAGCGGGATTATAAGACTTTGGGACTTTTACCTGCCTGAGATTTTAGTTCGGAAAATCCTCAGCAGGTGTGGGCTGGGATCCTCCAGTTACGCCAGTAGTCCTGGGACTATTAGCAGCAGCCAAAGACTTGCTCGCTTGTCTCCATTTTTATTTATCAAATTTGCATGTAAAATTTTTTAATGCATTGTATTAACAGATACGGGAACTATTGCCTTAAAGCTATTTTTGTAGGTCCAGAACATAATCCAGCTGTGTTTTGCAAAATGAAATTTTGCTACCATACTGATACAAGTGCCAAGGATAGTAGAGCAGAAATTATGATGATTGCATAATATTGTGCCTGTTTGCTTTAGAGGGGAGAAAGAAATCCCATAAAGGGTATTTTAAAAGCTCTGCACACATCCAGACCATGTGAACAGTCCTTATGAGTTTCCAACATTTAAGCAAAGCATAAAGGTTCCTGACAGAGAACGTGTATTGAGTGGGTCAAAAATATTCAGTTTTTAAATGTCCCTAAATACTGATTTCTGTAGAAAATTAATGTGGTTTGCAGCAAGACTATAATATCGGATATATAGCGTGAATTTTAATGTGTCTCAAGCTAATCATTCACATGATAGGCAATAATCGCCCCAAATAAACAGCTGCAAAGGGTCTTTAGCCTGCTCTTAAAACTTGAGGGGAAGCCTTTATTTGCTTTGTTTTCCTTTTTTTATTTGTTTCTTCTTCCACTAATCTGAAAATGTACATTTTATATGAAAATGCTGTGTTAAATGATTCCCATGAAACAACCTTGTTTACTTGTTAATTGCACCTTTTAATGGTGTGGAGGATATGTATTCGACCATTAAAAGTAGCATCTGAGCATCCAGCTCCCAGTGGTAACTATAATTAGGCATTTTATTCCATTCTTGTAATGCCTGTCCTTTAGACTGACTGGTGAAGGGTAGTACAGCCTTAAACTTCCCTTTTGCAAAAGCAGATCTTGGGTCCCTTTTCCTCTCAAAAATACAATTGGAAAAGGTGGTGCAGGCTTTTCTCCTCGATCACCATTACATGACTTATGAGTTCATTCAGGACATGGGAGCTTTACACAAGGTCCCCCCCTGGCAGGGTGTGAATCCCATCTCCCCGCTGCCCCCCGTTCCCTGTGAGAGGGGAGCGCCCCAGGATGCTCTCCATGATTTTACTGAACGCATTTCCCTGTTCGTGGGGAGGAAAATCCACTGCCCTGGAAGGAAGGCGCATGACTGAGAGTATGTCTTACAGTTAAATACTTAGGGCACTCAACCGGAGGGAATAAGATACCAGTTCCAGTCCTTCTTCTACTTTTCAAAGAGATGGAAAGGGAGGCAACGTGTTGTGTTATTATTGCTTTAGTATGCAAAAATGTGATGAGGCACAAAATTCCTTAGCTTTGCAAAGTTACTTTAAAAGAACCCTCTGAATGTTTTTGCAGAATTCTAGTAGAATTTCAACTAGACCAATACCATTATCATTTTAGGCAGGGTGTGATTGGAGGGCCAGTATTAATTTAGATATTAAATCCATGGAATTATCTTCGATTTCAACCTATGCTGCTGGGTTTTTCTGTTTTGTCTGTCTACCCTGCTGTGACATGCCAGTTCTGTGCTGACCAGACTAGTGTCCCACACAGCTTTTGGAGCACAAGCAGTGGCCAGCATCATCCCTTGGCCGCCTTCCCCTGCAGCAACCGCCCATCACAACCGCACCACTTCCCTCTTCCTCTCCCCACTTGGTTTCAGCGAGGCATCACTGCAACGTTGATGGAAGAGTGGCCCCAAGTGAAGTTTAATTAAAGTCCCATTGGCCAACCCTAATTTTCTGTGTACGATCTACAGTTTTTTTAGGACCCGATAGACTGAGTATAATCTGAGCAAGATAATTTAACAGTTTTAATAATGCTGCAGCAATCCAATTAGAGCCTAAATGAGTTAGGTACTGAGTTTCATTCAGAATTTTGTATTTCTTTCATCTTGCTTCCCCGGCCTATGTGTCATTATGTCATGTATGCTAGACACGATGAGAAAATTACTGTACCATTGATGCCGATTCTTTAAAAAGGGAAAACTGGGACCAAATAATTTGACTAGCAAATACTGGTCTTTGAATCAGCTTGGGAATTAGTAGGATAAATAAACTAAAGCATTTTGAGTTGGCAGGCACTTCAAGATAAATGCTATCCAAATTACACACATGCCATTTGGTACATCTCTAGTTATTACCCTTTCCGTTTTGAAAGTAGTATATCAGATTTGGCAGATGTATTCCTTTTTCACAATTGTAAATAACAGGAAAAAAGAAGTTATTAGCTCATAAGCAGAGATAAACAAACATAAAGGGATAATCCTTTTCTCAAAACTTGAGTAAGGTCAACTCATGACTGTACCATGAAAAATAGCTCAGAAAAGGAGCTTTCAGGGAAAAAAATCAGAATTCCTGGGTTTGCTTCTAAATGTGCCATTGTCATTCAGGCTTGTTATTTAGGACTTAAACTTGCCAATTGTTGAGCATTATGAACATGTTAAACAAGCATTTGAACATTCAATTTTGACTGCTTAAATGGTAAGCAATTGCTTTGCCCTAATGTTGAACTATATCTTACATGCTTGGTACTTTGGATTGCACGTTTCTTGTCATCCTGCACAATGAAACCATTCAGTCTCGGTCCTGTAGGACGGGCACTGAGCGAGTACAGAACTACAGATGCATGGGAAGGTCTGGTAGAGTCAGTGGACACATGCTAAAAGCTGGGTGGTGGTGGCTTTGGCCTCTCATCTCGTTGTGCCATGGCTTTAGTATAACTGATAGTGGCCTTCGTCCTATTTATTGCGTACTGCTGCGTTTGTGTGCCACTCTAAGATCTTTGGATGGAAAGCAGCTTGGGAGTTGGCTAGACCATTTTAGCCTTCTCCGTTAGGAGTCATACAAAAGGTAGCCTTATCTATTTATTTACTGTATAGTTCATGACATCTGTTTCTTTAAATTCCAGCTGCAACATGGGTATGATTGAAATAACATTCATGCAAACTTATCCAACCAACCTGAAAAGCAGAAGAAAGTAAAGATCTGAAATATCTTTGATTGAGAGGAACTTTGTTAATGCTCTTTCCACCAGAGTAGTAAATAGTAAAATACTGAACCGTTTTTTCTTACGTAAGTACATAACTGGGTTGCCTCACTTTGAAAGGAAATCTTTCATCTTTTCCATTTTTGTTTTGCATCACAGTGTCTATGAATCCCGTTGCGATCCGACCACTCCTGTTGAGATCCCGGTGTGTGATGTGTGCGGGGTGGTTGGGACACAACGCAGTCTGGTGCTTCATCTCTCCAGTAACAGGTGCTGAGTGCTGGGCAGACCCAGAGGTGGGTTAAGGGGCAGTGCTGTGGTCATCTGGGCACAGTGACCTGTTGTTGGTGTGAAGGAGCATGTTCCTCACTGCAGACGGTTCTTGTCCATCAGATGTGCCAAGCTTCATTTTCAGCTGTATTTCACTGAAGATCGTGACTCTAAAGGACAAGCTAGCTTATGCCAAAAAGCATTAAATGCTTGAGAGGGGTGTCCAGGCTACTATTTCCATAGGTCTGCTTTCATTGTCCCAGTTAGCAACCAGACAAGCTGTAAATTGCTCCTTTAATTAAGCAGAATTTTATCTCCTTACATATGACAAGAGAAACATCAGGAGTTGGCAAAAGGTTATGAGCAGTGAGATGAGAGGACGTTTGTTCAGGCTGAAATCGTGGCTTTTGAGTTCTGCCAGTGACGACACCTCAGAGCTTTGCCAAATGGCACAACCACCCTGCTCCTGGTCCCATCTGCTAAAAACATACAGCTTTTTAAAAGAGCTTAATATTGTTTAATGGAATGCTTTGCATAAATTCCTGTGAATATATGTAGGCACATCTGCTTTAAATACCTCTGAGTCGAAATCCTAATTCCTACTCAGAGTTTGTGCAGTCGTTAATCAGGAAGAAGCATACCCACTTCTCTTCAGGAGTATAATCTGTGTCAAGATGTCACTATTTTTGACCCACATCCTACAATTAGTTTTTCTAAGAAATCTGTAGCTGGCAGATTGATCGTTTTAAAGAAGTAAAATGAACTCTGGCCGTGAGTGTGCAGTGGGTGTTGCTCACATCTCCTTCGTGCTGTAAATGCTGTATGACGTGAGCTCCCAAACGAGGCCGATGCATGTGAAGTTCGATGCAGCTGTGTGACAAGGCTGATGGTAATGAAATTCAGACTAGTTTGGTGAATTACTGAGCTTGGTTCAGCCCCCAGGACTGGATTCAGAGCCAGAAATGTGACAGTCCCTGAGCGTCCCTTCACAGAAGTTTGAGTAAGTGTCAGCAGTTTGTGGCGTTTTGCTCTTTTCCAGCACAGTGGATTGAGGTTTCTGGGAGCATGGCTTACAAGTGAGAGCAGTGTGCTGGACTGTACGTTAGTGCACCTACGGCACATTTCTCCTGATGTCTTTTCTGAAGATGCAGATGTGAAAGGTTGGAGTGACTCTGCATCTAGCACTAAGGGGCGTTCTTTGGATAAAATGTCACATAAGAGGGGAATGGCAGGATGTCAGCCTTGAGATTGCAGGTTTTTGTGTCCCCTGAGTAAAGCACATACATACCTTGCTGTCTGCACAACATAGTTAACTTCGTTTTTGTTTTCTTCAGGGATTCTCATCTGGCCCATTAGTTAAATTATATATTTAAACTAATATAAATATCAAATGATGAAAAAGGGTGATCCTCTCCTAGAATATTTAGCTCTGTATATTGAATCAAAGAAAGAGTCCTGACTTAGCAAGTTTGTTTGTAAAGGTGAACTAAAAACAGTATGTGTAAAGAGCTATGCAGAAACACTTTTACTTTGAGTGCTGCTTATTTTGCATACCTTTATGCCTTAGGGCTGCTGAGGCACAGTGCTTATCATCTTGCTTGTATAATCAGCTCTCAGACACTGCTGTGAGTGAAGGCTATTGTATCACTTATTAGTAAAAAATGTCTGATGCTTTCAGTTCTGTCTGTCACTGCCAATCTTAAATCATTGATCTTTCCTCTCTACAGACATCTGAGAGGAATATTTTTTGAAACATTTGAAAAAAATGTCAAAAATACCTACCTGTTTCTGAGAGTCGATCTAGAAAAAAAATTATGATTTTTCCGAGTAATGGAGGAGTGCTGGTCTGAATCAAGGATAGGCGCAGACCTTCATGGCAAGGAGCTGCCTTTGGTTATGGCCATTAAAATCCATCTTCATCAGGCCAAGCTAGAGGACTTTGAAAAATCACCCTTTCCGTGTACTCGATAGAGAGTTCCTTTGACAAGTCTCATGGAGCATCCTAGTGAGTGTGGTCCTGGCTCGGGGGGCTGACAGAAATGTGGGAATTGAGCCAGGAAAGAACTGAAGCTTCCTGGGAGTCAGGTAAGGCACCTGATGAATGGACTTGCAGGGCTTCTGACAATGACAAACTTCAGCATTGACAGATTACTTGTCTGTGGTCCATACAGTATGAATCAGTACTGAACTAAAAAGAGGTTATTATTTTTCATAATCCCTGCACCACATTAGTTAGATCTTCCTCCAGAAAAAGTTTGAATGTTGTTAGCATTTTTTAGGGTAAATTCTCCCTCATAGCTGTGTCCCTTGAGTAATCTGCTGGTGATTTCAAGGTGATCTGTAGTATAATTAAACACTGATGCATCATTTCTCACTAAGGAAAAGCTCCAGTGGAAATCAGGGGGAGTGTCATTTGATTAAGGCATTCTGGGCTGGTCCCACGGTGAGCTGTCGCTTTCCTCCTATGAAGCTGAAATCTGATGTGTAAACATCCCCTTAATGCCATGCAATAGGCTTTGCTTTCCCCCTCCCCCCCACAATGGATACTTTTAGAGCATCCTTCAAAAAAAGCAAAAAAAATCAGGTAATCTATGCTACACAGGATTACACTGTGCTAGGTTGTAGCAAGAATTGAAAGAAAACACTTGAAGACCAAACCTTCTCCTAAAACTGTCTGTTGTTGGTTGAGGGGGAAAAAGCGACTGCAGCAGAATGAACAGCGATAGACAACAAGGGCTGGTTTTATTAATTTTCAAATGAATACATGATATTCTGAATTTAAGCCAAGCATGTAAGAATGGCAGTGTTGCTCCCCATGGGGGAGATGTTATTTTCTGCATGTAAAATATTAAGAGCACTATGAGCTTAGTCTATTTTGTGAAATACGGAAGATGACTATTAGACTGGATTCTCTTTTGACAATGAGAGGTGCTGGACATGAAATGCTGGGCACAGCACAAAGGTGCATAAGCCCCTGAACACCCTGTCATTGGGTCCTTGGCTTGGGGCTGATGACTGATCCTCTAATTCTAAGCCACTTAAGGATGAAAAATTGTCTTAGATTACCTCTGCTTTCAGAAGATAGATTTGCTCTAACCTATCAGTTTAAACAGATAAGGATTGTGTATTATAAATGCACATTTGGAAGTACGTGATCTTTTTTAATTAAAAAAAATTATGCAGGGGATGCAGGATGAATAGTGAAGATGCATGGTCCATCCCCTTACATTAGTGAGAAGACAACATGAAGCTGTAGTCAGATGTAAAAGCATTAAAATAATTAATTTTCAGTTTTACTGTGTGTCAACAGAAATGTATGATAATAAGCATTTTTGCAAAAATTGTAGATTAAGCATTTTTCTCTACATCGCTGTTGTGCTAAAAATGTCCCTGGTTTAATGTAGAACAAATAGCCTTTGGATCTCATTAAAGATTCTATTACAAGTGCTCAGTGTAACCTGCTTCTGGTGTCCTTAAAGCAGGTAAGATTGGTAGAAAGTGATGACAAATATTAAATGAAAGAAAAAGTAACATCAGGAAAGGGATGAGAAAAATAAATGAGGTTTATATGTAGGTTAAGAACTGCTTATTATGAGATCACCAATAAGGAATTACAGTGTAGGAACAGAAGTGATGTTGAAGTTTAAATGACAATTAATTTAATTTGTTGAATAAAATGTAATGCAGATGCTATGCAGATTTTTATACCTGTACCCAAATACCAACTGGCCTTTACTCTAGGTGGCAAGAACTGGTGCCAGGGGAATTTTTAGCCATGACAGGTAGCACACAGCTGAACATTCAGTGTGAGAAGAGTGGAGCGGGAGGGAGCCTCTCCCAGTGCACCTGCAGGTATTAAAGGTGTTAAATGAAATTAGAGTTTTCTTACTAGGGAAAAAGACTGATCTCCAGTCTTTCCTTTTAAGCCTCCACCATTTACCCAGTGAAACACTGATGTGTCAGCTCAGAAGGCGCTAGGGATGCAAACCCAGCATCCTCGGGCAGGTCTGATGGCATCCCCGCATCCCCCAGTGCTGCCCGGGGTACCAGGCTTCCCCTGCCGAGCTGCCCCGTCCTCCTTGCACAGGAGTAAATGTGGAAGCCAGTCCTGTGTCTTCCAAAAGCTTTAAGGAAAGATATTTTCCACATGTGTCACACAGCCCATGCTGGGGCTTCCCAGGAGCTGTCACAACATTAATGAGAGGAAGAAAGTGGAGCTGTGGGGTTCCTGGGTGAGACCGATCCTGGGACATTTTGCTCATTAATAGGTGTCTGAATCATCAGGTCTGAATATGAAGGTCTGGCAATATGGGAATGTTGTCACGATTTCCTGACAATGTTTCTGATTTGTGCTGCCAATGAAAAATTGCAGGTTTTTTGGCTGGAAGACTTTGTGAAGTGGTAAGTTTTCATCACCTTCAATTAGAAAGTTGTGATTTGCTTGTCCTTTGTGTGTTTATGGACAGGACACTGTCTGTTCCTGCAGCAGAAACAAGAAGGGCAGCAATAGGCGAAACCAGTAGAAAAAAATACATAAGGACATTTAAATTCTGCTTATAAGGAAGATAGATTGGAGTGGTTTAAGATAATTAATGCAGCAGAGCAGGAAAACTTAGGAGATTTTTGCTTTTCCTCTGAAGTAGCCTTCTTTTGAAGTGTCCCAAGACACCTAAAAACACTTGCTAACACAAACTGCGTGGTCTCTGGCGTCAGGAGGGAGGCAGTGCTGGGCTCATGCTCTGTCTCACTGATGAAGTGTTCCCGTGGAACAGCACAGAAAGTAGGGGGGGGGGGGGGGAAGGAAAGGGCGGGGGGGAAGAAAGCTGTCATGAGGCAGGGGTGAGCCGCAGAGCTCCAGACCAGGTTTCTGTAGGGAGCAGGGGTGCCTGGGCTCTGCACCCCCATCCCAGCAGAATTGTTCCTACAGCAGCTGGGGATCAGGTTTAGACTCTGGGGTTTGGGGGCTGCTGGTTAACGTGTCCTACTTCTGCCCTGCACAGATGCAAAAAGCTGCTTTGAAGTAGCTGGATTTTGACTTTGATTTAAACCAAGAAAACAGGAAAAAAATTAAAGAGCAGGACCCGAGCTCAGTTTTTACAGCATTTCGGGGTGCTGGGGTGTAACTGGGCTCCAACTGGCTCTGAGAGGATCCTCTTAACCCAGGTTGTGAGGATGACTCCCAAGCTGAGTCCTGCAGAGGGGCTGTGGTGGGACCACGGTGTTGGTCCCTGCAGGGAAGGGATGCACTGGTTTCCCCGAGCTGGTGCCCTGCTGCTGCAAACACAGTCATTCTGTTTAAATAGCAGTGTTGTAGTTTCTGGGGATTTTTTGCGCTATCCTGAAAATGCATTAAGTCTGCACAGCTTAGAATGTGGTGATTTGTACGTCACAAGCAAAAACTATTGGGATTTTTTTCCTCCGTCACCTTGCAGGCTCCACGTTCATTTCAAGGCTTTTCTGTCAGTCTCCTGCAGGCAGTGAAATTAAAATAAGTTACAGTATGAGGTGAAACACCTTATTTGGAGTGTCTGGGCAAGTCATTGGAGTAGCTTTTGCATCCTTCACTAGTAGTTTGGTTTATCATTGCCGTTATCTATTGAAGGGATTGTAGTTGATATTTTGCAGAAGGCTCTGTTGACTGTGTGTTATTGACATATTCTTAGCTTAAAACCATTATCATGTTAAAGCCCTGGATTTAGAAACTAATTACAAGACATTAATAGCTAAGCCCTAAGAGCTAAGTCATGCAAATATTGCTATCTGTAAAGTTGAATATACAAAAACTGTTTGAACTGCTGACTTAGTAACTGGAGTCTAAAAGCAATCTGTAAGGTGGCAATAAATCTGAGCACATTCCTCCGCAATCGTTTTCTAATGTGTCTGTGAAATTAATGGCACAGTTGTTATGAAAATTGTATTGGGGAACATGGCTATTTTTTTCCCCGAGTAGGTTAATTATCACTAATGTAATTATTTTTGTACTGATTTTTATTTTAATCAAACATTGCATGAAACAATTTAGATCAGAACAACTAGCTTATTACAGAAATGTTTGTGGTGGTGAGAAAGGAAGCAGCGATGTTTAAATTATACACATATATTGAGTTACTTTATTCATTAAAATGAACAATTATGTTAGGCCTTATGAGACAGACTAAGCATTTCTTGTTAATGTTTGTTCTGTAGTGAACATAATGAGAATTTATATTGGAAGTGGAACCCATCCCTCTAGCTCGAGGCATTTATGAACTGGGTGATATGTAGGAGTTGGGAGAGCTTGGGGAAAAAAACGAAAGTTAACCCCTAACCAAGACAGATGCTGCATTGCCCTGCGGTTGTGGGGAAGGCACAGGATCTGGGAGGGGGCTTTTTTTTTTTTTTTTTTTTTGTGGTCTTGTTTGTTTGCTTTTGGGTTTTGTTTTTTTTCCCCTCTGAACTATGGTGGCAGGGCAAGACACAGTGCCCTGCTGTAACATAGCAGCTCTACTGGATCCAAGTACGATGAAGCATGGCCAATTTTGAAGTTCTTTTTTCATCAGTTGTTTTGAATGTCCTGAAATGAACCAGTTGTGGGGTGGGGGATTCCCATTTATCAGATCAAATCATCAGTGGGATGAACTATAATAGCATCAGTTTGCACGTTAGACTGTTGAAGATGTGCCGATTAACAAGATGGTAAGTGGATGGGTAGATATGTGATTTTTGATATCATGCAACACGTGTCTGCAGCATCGAGTGCAGTCTAGGTTTCTCATCCTTCCCAAATCTAGCAGAATTGTAGGGGAGGAGCCCATCGTGCCCCTCAGTACTGACTTGGTCAAGTGCTAAGTTCAAGATGCAAAATTGTTGGATAGCTGTGGGTACATCTGGCTACATCTGTAAGCAGTGTTGGTTTGGGAAAAATAAGTTCCCTAATACTCTCTGTGCTATTTCTATATATGACTGCAATGGAAGGTTCTACATAAAAAAGTGAATTTTTTATTAATTGCAAGAATACTTTCTCATGATTTATGAAATTGTTTACTTACTGCTTTCTAGATTATGATTAGCATTTTCAGATAATCACTTTTTGATTATGGGATAAGAGTTTGTTATGTTTGCTTATAGAAATGTAGGATTTGTAAGTGTATAGCACTCCTCCATGGATCTCAGAGATTTTTTATAGGTCTGTGTTATAAATATAATTAACAGTACCTCCAGCTTAGAGGTGGGGAAATGGAAGAAAAAAATACATGAAGTGCCTTGGCCAAGTTGATCAAACTGGCCTGGAGGCAGGGTCAGCAAAAAAGCATAAACCTCCTGAGTGCTGGATCTGCCATTTCTCTAGTTAATTTTGTCATCTATGTTTTCAATAGATATGGTTTAGTTTTGAATCCTGGCAGGTAAGGTTCGTTGCATATTCAAGCAACGGTCTTGGAAATCATTATCCTCAAAGCCATTTTGCTTCTGTTGCATCTCTCCTTTAAAAATAGGAAGTAATGTGCAAGAAGTTTAGACTTGTCGTGGCAGCCTGTAGCTCTGTTTTCTGTGGTTTGCATCCCCAAACGCTGCTCGGAAGTTCCCGCTGCCAGTTTGCCATCAGTGAGAGCTCGGGCAGGAGGCAGCAGGGGGCTGCGCCATGGCCACGTCCCACAGACATGTTAAGAAAGAAGCGACCAAACCAGCCCTGCGGCTCCTGCTCCTGAATGAAATGCTCTGCTATTCTGTTTTTGTTGAAGGCCCTCTTACTGTAGTTGTGGACAAAAGTTATCCTTGCTGTTTTATCGGAACTTTATGATCCCAATCCTGAAACTGAACTTAGCAAAATCTTTAAGTAAGTGGTTTCCAGTTCATAGAGACTAAAAATACTGGGAAAAAGTAATTGAATAGAAGCAGGTTTAGATTTAACTAAATGCAAGAAATGTCTGAATATAGCAATTACTTACCACAATAGAAGTCTTGTTTAGATCCAGGTTTTCAAAAGCTAAATTATTTCAAGGAAACTACAGTAAAAGCTGGAAGAAGGGAGGGGGGTAAAAGGGGATGGAAAAAAAGTGCATCTGGCACAATTATTCAATCCTAAAGCAGCCAAATACACAGATGAACATTTTACTGCTTTTGTTTGTATTTCTGAAGGAGTTAAGAAACAATAATTTATTTCAAAGATGAAATTTTTTTCAAAAATATTCTTTTCCGCATGGGGAAAGTGTTTCTCGTTTGACTCAGATTCTCATCTCCCAATGCCAGGCTCCAGTGCTAGGTGGTTTACCTGACAGGCAGTTTTCATCATTAATTTTCTTGCCAGAAGTAGCAGAGCGCTGCAAATCTTTCTAAGGCCAGTGATACACAGTTATCATGGTGTCATCCCAGGAGACCAGAAAAAGGACTTTCCATAATTTTCTCTGATCTTCTATTTATCTCTTTAGAAACAGTATCTGCACAGAATAAAGTACCTTTAGGCTTTCCCAACTGCCCAGCAATGCCATGGAATACATTTGAGAATATGGAAATTTATCCTTTGTAGTCATAAGGGGAAGGTGGAGATATGATAACACATTAATAATTCTGTGGTTCTGTGAGATATTAGCATTCAGAAAATTGGTGAAAATCCTTTCATCACTGCAGACTGGGTCAAAATCCATGCAGTTAGGATGTCTTTCCCATTTCATATCAACACATGCTGTAAAAAGGGTGTCAAGTAACTTCTATGTTTAATAGTTGTGATAGAAAATGGAGGCTCCAGACTGGATCGATGTGTCTCACTTTCTAGCTGTGCAACCCAGGTAAGTTATGGTTACCCTGTCTCAGTCTACCTTTTAAAAGGGCAAGATACAAATCAGTGATTCAGCAGAGTAAAAGAAGAGGCAAACTGTCAGTCAGCTGGTTTCTTAAGGAAATGTCATGAAATTTTTCACACCTGCTTTAATGGGTCAGAAATCTTGGTCCTGGTTCTCTTTACTCACCATCTCCTTGGTTCTGCTCCTGGCTAACATCATTTGTCACGCCTCCGCAACAAGTGAGTTACATGGACACTTCCCACCTTACTCCAGCTCCCTTGTGAGGGATGTGTACAACCTGGGAACTCAATTCCAGGTTTGTAAAGGACTTGCTAGTCTTTACTAGTTGGAGCAGTGACAGAGTTGGGCATAGAAATTAATTTCCTCACTCCTTGTAAGAGCCTCCAGTAAGACCAAACTACCATCTACCAGTGCAATTAAATGGGTCTTTGTATTCTCCTTTATCATCAGTGCTCCTTTGGCTTCTGTAAGGCTACATACCTTCAGCTCAGCACC
Source organism: Strix uralensis (assembly GCF_047716275.1). Classification (NCBI taxonomy): domain Eukaryota; kingdom Metazoa; phylum Chordata; class Aves; order Strigiformes; family Strigidae; genus Strix; species Strix uralensis. The sequence continues at coordinate 13,224,198 of NC_133981.1, forward strand.
ATATGAAAGAAGAGCTCATGGATCTTCTTTTATTTTTTTATTTTCAGAATAAATTGTGAATATTGAATGTTAATGAAGTTTCTCAAGCAGTGGCAGACCTCTAGAATATCTGTTACTGAGGGATTATTTTTACAACATTCACAGCAGAGACTCATGGTAGTATAGTATTTGAGCAGTGTGTGACTTCAGGTTTGGGTTTGGTTTTTTTTTTTTTCAAATATATGAAATGAAGATGATACAGAATCTATTTTGAATTAAATTAGAAAAGTGCAATTTAATCCTTCAATTTAAGACTTGCAAACCCCAGTCTGCTTGTATACATTAATAGTCAAGACAGCTGATTCAAGAAACTCGCTTTGAATTTTTTATTTGTAGGGAAAATAGCAGAGATTGTAAGCATTTAAGTAACCTAAAAAAAGCTGAAATGTTTTTTTTTAGTAACACTTATTCACATCTATCCCAGGAGATCGGGATTTATATTTGGAAAAGTCATACGTACAAACACGCAGAGCAGATATGGGAGCCACTGAAATTTTGCTGGGCAGCTGAGTTGGTAACTGGTGCAGTGAATTGGCACTGGGAATGTCAGGACCTTCCCAGTGGTTCCAGTCTGGACTATTTCAGGCAGCTCCAAAGCTAAACCTCCCTTGTTCTTGAAACCTGGTTAGTGGCTTTAGTCTGGAATATTTTGAAATGATTTGTGAGTCTAATTTGCTGCAGTACTTGGGAGCTTTTGTGCGTGTATTTTGGAGTTTAGGGTTATTAACACTGCAGAACAAGTGAGGCTTTCCATTTATTTAATATAATCATTTATAATTTGCATTCCCAGAAGCACGTATGGTATTTCAAAGCGGAATGTGACTTTGAAATGAAATACTATCTGATTATTGCATTTTTCATTGATGACTGTTTTCTTTGTCCTTCATATTTCTTACATGGCTCATACTGCAGATCTTGCCACGTGCTCACTGATTCCATGCCCTATATAAGACACATTTCCACCTCATTTTAAATGTTAACCTGGTCAGTAATAGTTCCAAGAAGGAAGATCTCTTATTCTGGTCTCGATAAGAAGCCCCGAGCTCTAGATGCATGGAAAGCAGTTTTGTGAATGTAACTCCTGCCTTCCCTCAGACCATTGCAGTGTTCTTACTAATTTTCATGAAACAAGAGGTTTACACTCTACTGTTTTATCTGATGTTGTGTGTTATTTCACCAGAATTAACTACTAATAAAAATGAAAAATGAAGGCAATAAATACAGTCATGCATTAGAGTCTCATGCAAAGACAGTAGCATGTATGATTCCTGGTGCTTTTCCAGGAGTCTACCACATATAAAGTTTATCCATTTCGTTTTTCCTGGTGCAGGTTCCCCATTGGTGCTCCCCCCTTCTGTTCCCACCCTGGTTGTCTGACAGTAACGTCTAAATAACCAGCCTCTTCTTATTTCACATGTCTTGTAGATTGATGAAATGCAGTGGGGCAAAGGAGTGCGTGAAGTCCCGTCCTCAGTCTGCAGCCTGCCTTGCAAGCCGGGTGAGAGGAAGAAGATGGTGAAGGGGATGCCATGCTGCTGGCACTGCGAGCTCTGCGACGGCTACCAGTACCAGGCTGATGAGGTGACTTGCCTGCTCTGCTCCTACAACGAGCGGCCCAACGAGAACCGAACGGGCTGCCGTTCGATACCCATCGTCAAACTGGAGTGGCACTCACCCTGGGCTGTGATACCTGTCTTCTTGGCTATGCTGGGAATTATTGCCACCATTTTTGTCATGGCAACGTTCATCAGATATAACGACACTCCCATTGTCCGGGCTTCTGGGAGGGAACTCAGCTACGTCCTGTTAACAGGGATATTTCTGTGCTACATAATCACGTTTCTGATGATCGCCAAACCAAACGTTGCAGTGTGCTCCTTCCGGCGTATCTTCTTGGGCCTGGGGATGTGCATCAGCTATGCAGCCCTGTTAACTAAAACAAACCGCATCTACCGCATATTTGAACAGGGCAAAAAGTCAGTGACTGCACCCAGGCTTATAAGCCCCACATCGCAGCTGGCGATCACGTCGAGTTTGATATCTGTTCAGCTTTTAGGTGTCTTTATTTGGTTTGCAGTTGACCCACCCAACATAATCATAGATTACGATGAGCAGAAAACTATGAACCCTGATCAAGCCAGAGGCGTTCTCAAATGTGACATTACGGATCTACAAATCATTTGTTCCTTGGGTTATAGCATTCTTCTGATGGTTACGTGTACTGTGTATGCCATCAAGACTCGGGGTGTCCCAGAGAATTTTAATGAAGCTAAACCCATTGGATTCACTATGTACACTACCTGTATAGTATGGCTTGCCTTCATTCCAATATTTTTTGGCACTGCCCAGTCAGCCGAAAAGGTAGGTGGGAATGAACAAACATGCATCTGATGTATCAGGATTCATTGCAGTTGTAAACTACGTACTGATGTTCAGCTTTACATAGATTTCAAAATGAGCTATCCAGTTAGCTCATTACTGAGACATGTGCAATACATAGTACTATTTTCCTTCCCCATTTAGCTAGTGGGCTATTCATTTGATAAACTGGCAAATGATCAATAGCAATCATATTAGCCATTAGTTTTATTGTTGCATCCATTTCGATTGTATCTTTTCAGTAGGGTAAGTGGGAATTAGCTGTCATATTGTCCAGAAAGAGGCATCTCTCAACTAAATCATTTTGAATACAAGATGTAAGCAAAAAAACCTGTCAAAAATAGTCAGCTAGACTCCTGTGCTTCTGGAGTTCATCACTGAGGGCAGTGCATGGTCTGATGAGTGTTCTGCTTCACAAATAGCAGCCTCAGGACACATTTACACTGCAAGGTAAATTGTCCTGAGCTCCAGCTGCTGAGACTGGACTGACACTGCATTCTGCATGGGTTATTTTTAAACTAGCCGAGGTCGACTTACCCTATAGGTCATGGCTATAGCCAGAGTTCTGGAGTGAATGCCAGGTTGCTTCTCTTCATAAGTGAGGTCCATGTAAGCCCATGGAGTTTGTTCACCAAAAGCCAGTCCAAAATGTTACACTTATGTGACTTAAGAAAAAGCATCCAAACATCAAGATCTAATTAATCCATTAGTTGGATTGTTAGAAAAATGAATTATTGCAAAGTGCCATCAGACTCAATTAAAAGATTCCCATTGGCTTTGAGAGGCTTCAGATGCTGCAGAGGAGCGTGTGGTGTGTCTGTCGCAGGGCTCAAGTGCACATCACCTCCATCCCATACTCGCAGCTGCTCACACACCAGCAGCTTGGGGAAATACGCCCAGGTAATCAGAGCAGGCTTCTGTGGGAAGAGATGCAGAACTTGGTCAGCTTTGCGCTTTGCTGCCAACAGAAATCAGGTTTAAAGTGCTCTTTGTAAATATGTCAAATCAGCTCTGCTGGGACCAGCAGTTAGCTGGGATCCCAACCCAGCGTGTTGCAGCTGATGCTGTGATGGTTTAGGTACAAGCGTCAGCAGCCTCTCCTTTGACTCACACAAAAGAGCAAGGAGAAAGTCACTTCCTTCTTCTCATTATATTTATTGGTGGGGATTTATTGGAGAAAGCAGGCTATAATAAACAGCCAGAGGACAATACAATTCCTTGTCCAAAACGTTGTTGGAAGGTCTATTACCAAGAAAAAACCTTTGCAGATTTGCATTTAAAGTATTTTAAAAGGGAGAGAGAGCCTTGGTTGTTCTCTGTGTTTTGAGTAAAAAGTATTCAAGAGTTGAAAAACTGATCTACTGTTACAACGCGTAGGGCTGAATCAAGCTGTGAGTGACTGAGCATTGCAATGCCAACTACCTCCTGAGTCTCAGGCCCCTTTGGCACATTCCTGCTGCTGCCCAAGTGGCTCCAGGTTGTGCTCAGTGACAGAGATCTGGTTTTACTTCTCTCTGAAACTCGTTTGGAGATTGCCAAACCACTCTGAAATTACAGCTAATACCTGCAAGCCTAGTGTTTAGGGAGAAATTAGAATATTAGGCTGTCCTGAGCTGCTGTCAGACTGTTTTACCTCCCCAGCCCTGACCCCATCTACTTCCCCAGCCTGGAGGAAACCACAGCTGTGTCTCCTTACCTGCAGTATACTCCAGCTGAATCCAGGCATCACTGACCTCACCTCAAATGCTCTCCCACAGATACTGCATGGATTTAGTAGCGTACTGTCAGTTATCCCAACTTACTGAAGCCAACCCTCCCTGTGCAGGAAAGACCTTTGGCTTCTTGCTCCTTTTTTTTGCCTTTATCTTCATTTAACATTTATTGTTTCACAGAATCATCAAGGTTGGAAAAGACCTTGAAGATCATCTAGTCCAACCATTAACCTAACACTGACAGTTCCCAACTACACCAGATCCCTCAGCGCTGTGTCAACGCGATACAAGACAAGACACAACTTAACACAAGACTTGGGCAAGCTCCCTGCTGTGGATAAAATTATTGCATCTTTTAAATGGGTGACCAAATTTCAGATCCCAGCTAACATATCTCATTTTGCGCCAGGGATATAATTTCCAAATTTGCAGTTGTTAAACTTAAGGGTTATTGAAATAAAATTGCAGGAAGACAGCGGTATCACTCAGGCAGGTCGATGCTTTGGCTACAAGTCTCTTCCATAGGAAGGTGCCTGCACCAGAGCTTTGTTCTTTGCAATTCAGAAGGTTGGTTGTCCAGAGATTTGCGTTGTTTTGGCCTCAGTTTGCCAGTGGAAGAGGGGATCATGCAGGAGGAAGCAGAGACTGTTTTCAAGTATCATCTCACCTCTGCCATGGGCTTTACAGGCAGCCATTGCATCCCTAAAGGGAATTAAGGAGGTCTGCAAGTCTTACAAATGCTTCAGAAACCTCTGCTCTCCCTTCTGAGGGAGAGATAAGAAACAGTGTAAGCGGCTTTAAACACAGTTGGGCCCATTGGTAACTTTGGTGTGATGCAGGGAGTACAGTGCAGCTTTTGTGCTCCCTGCCTGGGAATGCTTTCGGTCTGCAGGTGACCAGGATGAAGTGCTTTAAACGGTTGTCTGCAAAGATTTAACCAATGATAGAAAGACCTGAAAAATTTCAAAGGCTGCTGACAGCTTTCAAAATCATTTACTGGCAAAAGCTTTAGGTTTCCATGTAGTCATAGAGCTGCATTACCCTGTACTTCTTTGAAAGCATAAGATTCTTGTACAAATTCATGTAGGACAGCAAAAGAGATGATGATTAGCTCAATTTCACGCTGAGCACAGGAGACGGTACTGGACAAAGGAGATGGCCCTTAGCTTGGCTGTGCTCCCGCCTGGGGAAGGCCCCACACCGTGACGCAGAGCCGGTGGCACTGGCTGCTTCTGCTTGGTGCAGCCCTGGTGAGGGGACGTTGTGGACAGGGGACTTCAGTATATGCTGGCCGTCACAGCCCAAGCTCCTCACCTGCTGCTGGGGCTTCTTGCAGTTCCTTGGATGGAAAGCTGTTAGGTTTTGTCCAACAAACCACCCAGTGTGGTCATACCTGTGCAATGGGCACACGTGCAATGTGCATGAAGGTGTTTACATGCCGTCCCTAGAGAGGGGCTGCCCAGCTCCCCCAGCCCACGGCGTTGGCAGACATTGGCTGTAGCACGTTGGAGCCCTGTGCTGTGCCAAATCCAAGGGCTATACCTGTGGCCTGGCTGCTGGGGTTTTTCTCCCTACACAGAGATCGAGCTGCAGTTGCTTGGCTGCTTTGCTTTCTTTTCTGTCTCTTTTTTTTTGAGTGGGGGTGGGGGGATTGTACTTTTTGGTGATTGCTAGTGATTTCCTGTCAGATATTTTCTCTGGAAAATACTGTGCTTAAGCTTAGCCACACAGGTCTTTGCTGAAATGGAAATTGCACCTGCTGAAAATCTCATGCAATGCAATCTTTTAAACTGAAAAATGGTGTTATATACAATGTTGTGATTTCCATCATATGGATATATTTTATTTTATCAATAAATACAAGCATAATGTTGTTTGGTGGAAAGCATATTGAAAATACCTGCCTTGTTCAGTGTAGAAAATAACAACAACAACAACAACAGCAAAAAAAGAACTAGAAGTATGCTGCAAGTAATTCATAAAAGGCAAATAATTCAAGCAATAGCATTTGCAGCAGACTGGAGCGAGGCGGTGTGGTTTGAGGAAGGCCAGATATCAGAGTTTGTGCTACAGGATGGAGATAAAACATCAGGTGTATGGGAGGTAGCACATGGAAAAAGCGGATTCCTGACCTTTTCACAGCTTGCATTTACTCAGCCAGTTTCTTTGTCTGCTATCTAAAAATTCAGAAAACACATGGGCAGTTATAATTTATAGGCTTAGTTTGGTAATGCAGCATGTCGTTTCCCGGTGGATGTGGAATATCGTTGTCCTTAGCACATTTTACCTTTCTTTGAGTTTCTTTGGCTTTGATGCAATGGTCACATAGCAGTTGCTCCATACCTGGGAGTCACTGCTGTTGTCTAGATTTTGGAGGTTCTGTTTTGGGGTGGGGGTTTTTGTGTTTTTCTATAGCCATTAGTATATATTCTAAAATGCTGATGTAACCTTTGAGGACCAAGACACAGTACTGAGGGCTGGAATTGTGCCATGTCTTTGGATGAGAAAGAGCCTTTAGTATGTATTTGGTAGAAAGCCACTAAATACAGAGAGGAGTCCCCACAGAGAAGAGGGAGTCACTTACTGTTCAACTCTGAGCAGCTCCTAATGATCAAAACCATCATCAGCTGAAGGGTCAGTGGGTTTCTGGGGCTGAGGACAGGATGATATCCATCCCCACCGGCTGCCCAGCTCCTGCCTTGGGGATGCTCAGCTTGTTAACCTGAATATTTGGAGAGCACTGTAGGGATGAAACACTGCTTTTACACTCCTGGTGTAATAGTTTTTGACAACAAATCTATTTTAAATTCTCTGCAGATATGTGGGTATCTTATCAGAAACAAAGTGGCCTCAAAGAGCTGTTAAACCAATTATAGGAGTCATAGCTTCACGGCAGAGTCAATATGAAGTGGCACTTGAAAAGAGCACAGATTGCTCTGTAAGGTCAGGCGAGGCACGGCTAAATCAATAAGCCAAATTGAGTCAAAATTTTAGAGTACCAAAGTGAAAGGATGGGAAGGGATGTGGATGGCGTGGGGACCCTCACACCCTGCCCCACGCAGCCCTGCACTGGAGAGTAATTAGTCCCTGCAGCCCCTTGGCTGGTTGTTCATCTGCTTTTCCTTTGATTATCCATTTCTGATTTTAACCCATTTCCAGAGGCAGGACACTGCAGTAGGGGATCACAGGGGCTGGTCAGGGCCAGCAGTTTGGGGCCAAGTCCTCGTGCCCCATCCCTGCGTGCGGGGATGCCATGTTTGCTTCTGCCCCGGGAGGACTCTTCCCTTGGCGTCACACTCCTGCTTGAGCATTGGGAGATGTATCTGAGATTAACCTGGTTTCACAGAGTCACATGTTTTTATTTCTTGGATTATTTTTATTGTTTTCCTTTTACAGATACTGTAAAGCGCAACAGCATGGCAGAGCATGGAATATGCTCTAACATGTCTTGGAAACAGCACTTCATAGATAGCAGTAATAGTTTGCTTTGTTATTATTAGTCTCTCTCAAAATGTAAATATTTTTAAAACTTACACCATTGCTGATTTCCAGAGGCAATACTTTTATGGTAAAAGCAAAGTGAAGGGGAAAAAGCATCTGCAGTTAAGTCAATGTGATATGTAGAATTCTTAAAATACTGGTTTACTTTTCCAGCATGTAGAAGTCAATTTATTGTTAGAGAAAACAATACTTTTCAATACTTCTTATTACCATTTTTTTAGCCTTTGTCGTGTAGCATAGTTGTATTTATAATTAAGTGAACATTAAAAGACAGACGGATAGCAGTATGCTTTCCAGACCCGTGCATGGCACCCTCAGTCAGTGCCTTCAGCAGCAACACAGACAGAAACTCGCCTTCACCGTCCTCTGACGGCGCCAACACGCAGCAGCTATGTCTGTTAGGCTGTCTGTCCATAAGGCTGTCTGTCCAACAGTCTGGCCCTGGCCCTGGGGTCCCTGCTCACCAGCGCTTGGTGGCAAAGACTTGCAGCAGAGCCTCCTCGCAGTCTGGTGGCAAAGCCTAAAGAAACGGTAGCCATCCCAGAGGGGCTTCATCCCTCTCCTTCTCCTTGTCTGCAGGAGAATCTCCTAGAAAGGTAGTGAAGATAAAAAGCACATCCTGAATTTAAAGTGAGCTTTTGGAAATAATCTCTTCTTTTAAAAAAAATTTACACAGGAAGGATGCGATAGGAGACCATGGAAACATTGAATTCGGGTATATTGGTGGTGGTGTACGGAGATTAATAGGACAGGAGGAATTGCCTGTTGGTTTGTGTTAAATAAGCCTCGGTTAGGGTGGGGTTTTTTCTTGCCACTGTGTTCTCCCTTTCCTCTAACAATGTTTAGCTCTCATTATGAAGGACTATGACATCACAAGCTATTTTATTCTCCTATGGTTATTTAGTATTACCATATATATATGCTGTTGCTCAAATTAAATTTCCTGAATCCCTAGAATGTAATACTGAAAAATTAGATCACTTCAATGGCAAACCTGAACATCAATCTGCTTTATGTAAGCAGGCATGCCAGAATCCACTTGGGTGCTTCGCTTGCCCAAACCCTAACACTGCTTTGTGTTACTCTACGAGTATGTTTGGTGTTTTACTCAGACTGATGGCATTGCTGATCGGAGCGTACAGATGTACGGCTTCCTGGGCGCGTGCCCTTCAGATTTTGGAGGAGGAGTGCAATTTGGAAACTTGCCAGAGCTATAACTGTTAGACTGAAAGAAACCCTTGTCTCCACAGGTTTGAAGTCCGTATCTGTTCTCTTTAACTATGTACAGATGTAGTTGTGTATGTTGAATATTCCCCTAAGACCTTATTTTCTCAAATTATGTCATTGAACTAATATAGAGTGATATGTCATCGTTATATTTTTATATTTCACAGAGATTTTACTGCCTCGTAGCTGTGATTACTTTTATTTAGTAATTGCTAAGATTAAAATAATACATTTCTGGATGTGTCTACAAGCTAGTAATAACTGTCAACATGCTCCTGAATATATTCTCCAAATGGGATTTTTTCTTGAATTATTTTCAGGACTTTTTTTCAAGTTATAATCACGACTCTGAGTGAGTGATGCTGGTTTCTCAGCCAGTGTGGTCTTCCTGGTTGGGAGCTGTATTCATCCTGGATGAAGAGAAATAAGAAAAAGTTGACCATACAGTCATCCTCTTTCATCAACTTTTTGCATAGAGATTGCATGCACCTTTGGTTGTGGGGTTTTTTTTTATTGTAATACAACCTCTGTGAAATTTGAAGTTCTTAATCTCATTTACTCTGCCACCTTCCTTCTCGTTTCCCTTTTTTTTTTAACACCCTTTTTATTCAAAACAATAAACAGGGTAAGTCAGGTATAGTTGGCAGCAACATTTTTACTTATTTTGTTGAATGTTACATAAATACTATAATTTGAAGGCACATGCAAAGTGAATTCTTATTCAGATTAAATAATGTCACATTAAGACGGTAGCACTTCAGTATATGTTCTATTTTTTGGTGAAACTAAGTTACCCTTCAATTCTCTGTAACACAAATACCGATTAACCAGGTAGGACACTCATTTATTTTCTCCCCTGGGAAGGCTTGAGATGACAGTTGCTATAGCAACTCTACATATGTGGATTTTGGAGTTATGAGGATTTGAATGCAATGTTTGTTGGAGTTTTATACTGTTGGATAGTGAAGAAAATCAGGCTTTGAGGCTCACAGGGAATGTGACTTTGAATCTACCATAATTTGGGCCTCATACAAGGACAGTCGTGAATTGTAGCTTTCATTTAAAGAAGCATTCTAGTAATAGTACCTGCATAAAACTCATTAACCACAAATATTCTTGCATTGATATGCTTTCAGTTCGCCCATCGCTTCATTATCTTAGGGAGCTGCATGTTCAGATGCTGAAGTTCTTAATTTTATCCAGCCTCAATGTTGTCTCCCTGAGAAAACCATGGAATGTAAGGATCTGACATTAGAGTTGTCCTGTAACAAGACTGAACTGAAAAGCAGCTTCACTTAACTTCAGTTAAGGCCTCCAGGCTGGAGCTGTAAGGTCTGGAGATCCTCCAAGAACAGAGTATACAATAAAGTCCACTTTTGTGGAGTATTGTGCTATTCGCAGTGAGTACATAGCATTTCATTTTAAATGAGGGGAAAACTAAGTGTTCTTTGAAATCTAGAAATGAAACAGTGGATTTTTTTTTTTTGTTATAACCTTTATTACAAAAATGATCCTGGTGGCCTATATTTTTATCAGGAAATGTAAGAGCACTACTGTAAAAGTATATAAAAAAATCTTGTGAATACCTTTAAGTGTCTATAGAGTTTCACAGTTAGTTTCTGTACAACTAATCAAAAATCTTAAACATGTCACTTCTTGGTGAAGTTTTCAATAAGATATATTTTATTACCTTCTGCACTCATTTTGTCTTCCAATTGCAAAGGAATGCTCTCACTAGTCAAAAAATAGCGCAAAAGGCTTGTAACATGTCACTGCTACTAATGATTTAACCCTAAAATAGAAAGTCACTATTTATATACATATCACTGAAGCAGTATGTGCCGTAGGAATTTTGAGTTCTGGAGTTGTTCTTTTGCCACAAGCTTGTTTCTCTTGCCCTGGTGCTTCGGTGGGAGGTTTCTTCCCTAAACAAGCAGCCACTCAGACCCACCGCTTACTGAATCTAGCTGACTTCTGGCCTTTAGCAGCTGTTTTTAAGAACTCCTACGGGAGAGTACAGCTCAGGACAAATATAATATTACTGACTGGATTACTTCACACTAATCGCCTCAGGGAATAGATGGCCTCATCAGGAATACCTGTCCCTTCTCCCTCTGATTAGTGGGCAGCTGTAAAAATATGGGGGGGGGGGGGGGGGGGGGGGGGGGGGAGAAAAGAAAAAAAAAAAAAGACAAAAGTGAAGCAAAATTATAGTGGCCTAAACTTGGACACCTGGGATTTCTGGATATACCATAGCCTGACACTTCAGCGTAGTGGAGAGATGTGTGGTTATTTGTCACTTCTATTTGACATGATGGGAAATGGCTTAGGGCTCACAAAGAGAAAGCCAAATTAAAGCTTAGATAGAAAAAGTTGTTAGATTGGTTGATGCCAAAAAGGATGGGAGATTGATACTGCCGGTGCCCTGCTCTCCCCTCTGTGGTCGAGGCTGGGGGATGATTGAGTGTTCGCTCCTTGGGTTGGTGATCCAGAGGCTGCTGTGACATGATGTTGTACCTGCTCCCGTGGAGGACAAGCGTGACTCTCATTAGCGGGAGATGGATCGGGTGAAGGCTGTTCGGCTCTGAGATTCATGAGGAGATGCGTGGTGGAAGATAGATTTACTGCTTGATGGTGGTTGTATTTCTAAGAAAACTTGAAGCTGTTTTACTTTGTGGCAATGCAGGATGTGCCTGAGGCAATATCTCTAGAAAAGACAGGCCGTTTTATAATTTCATTGCCTTGTCTCAAGCTTTAAATGTACCTTCCTGCCTGCCACGGGAGAGTTGTGCATGGAAAGCGAAGAGCGTGGGTTTGTCCTTCTGCACGGCTCCCCGTGCCCAGATGGGTTGGCCTGTCCTGCAGTGCAGGAGAAGGTGCTGGTCCCTGCAGGGCCAGCTGTCTGTGTGGGTGTGCTGAGAGGGTACTGGGCTCTGTCGGGGTCAGGATGTGGGGGGCAGATGGGGGACCCCAATTCCTCAGCTGTGCAAACTCCCAAGTGCCCTCCTGCAAAACAGTCAGCAGCTCTGTGTTGCACCCAGCGCAATCCTCCACTATGACTGTGAGCTGTCTTCCATTAGGCTTTCTCTAGCAATTAGAGGTGGATGTAAAACTGTGTCCTTCGTGCCTGTGGTGCAGGTTTCTCCTGGGCAGTGGGCTAGAGGTGCTACGTGTGGGGCTTGCGGCGAGCACTTGGCTTGCGGCTGTCATGGGGCTCTCACGTCCCTCAGGGCCAGGAGCACGCAGAGCTGCTCTGCTGCAAGCTCAGCCGGGGAAACGATGCCCCTTTCTGCTCAGAGTATGCAAGCAATGCCGTGAGGCGTTGCACGAGCGAAGCTGCGTAGCTGGGGTCTTTGCAGAAAGCAACGTAAAAAAGAGGAGCGATTGTGTAAGAAACAGAACCTGGCTCTGGGACACCCAAACGCAATCTCATTTCCCTGGATGGAGCTGCATTTTTATACACTGGATCTGACACTCGCTATTGCAAAAGCACTTTGAGTCACTTTTGAAAAGCATTAAATATTTCCTGAAATTTTGCTACTCTCTGAAGCGAGACTAAAATGGTATATTAGTATGTGTTGCCATGAAATTTGTTGTAATTGCATTTCTACACTAGGTAGAAAACAACGAGTGGTAGAAAAATGTCTCTGTGTATTTAAAAGTGTTTTAAAAGCTTTGATTTTCACTTATTTCTGGAACTATATAATCAATCTGGATTTTTATCCACCACTAATTTGTGTAAGATTCAACCAGGAGTGTTTCAGAAATGAATACAATAATAACAGTAATAGTTCCTTGCATACAGAAGAAACCTAAAGCATTTTACAGATGGATTTAGAAACTACATGTTAGAAGCATTGTATCAGCTTGTATGTAGCAATTATAGCAGCTCTCAGAAATAGTTTAAGGTGGGCAGGTGTGTGTAGTCCTCTGTATGTTCTCAGGCAGTGCTCTCCACTGGGGTATGCAGAGCGCCCTCCAGGGTTGTGTTAACCACATTAATAATGGCAGCATCAGGTGGGAGAGATTGGGCAGTTCAAACTGGGCAGAAAATAACCACCCAGGATTTGGCCAGGATGTGGGAGCTGACACCTGTGCTCTTCAAAGAGGTGTCTTTAATGACTGGAAGAATGAAGATATTTGGGGGATAAATATATTACCTGCAATGCTGCCTCATATTCCCAAGTCAGGCCTCTTCTGGAAGAGCTATTTCTGCCTGCACTTGATCCCATCTGGGAGATCTCCCATCTGAGCATCTGACTGCTCAGAACCTTTGAAGTTCATTCAAGCCAGTAAAAGGCTGTAGGACTGCTAAAACTGCAGGTCTAGGTTGGCTGTATTGCCAAGGCAGGTATTTAAAGCTAGGTAACAGCAAAAGTGCATACTCTGGGTGAAATAAGAGATGATTAGAGTAATTAGATCCTCCTCAGAAGACCATAAATTAATGGTGATTATGATTCTTGAAACAACAGAAGCATAAGGTACATCTAACATTGATCTGTTTTATCACATTTGCTGCATTGTAATGCTCCTTTAATGTTAATATGTACTTTTGTAGTAAAATCTAATTGAAAACACTGAGCAGGCAGAGCCCAAGGCCACAATCATGTTCCACATAATTACCTAAGGAGGAGGGTGTACATTTCCAATGAAGGGATGCCACCAACCGTTAGTCAGGTATAAGCAGTGCCATCCTCGTGTTCATGCTTATACAGTAATAGCCTTATAGGAATGTATAGGTGAAAGCTAAAAGATAATTAACAATCAATTCATTTTGTGAAATTTTCAATTATTGAAGCAGGTATCTTCATAATGGAATGATAATACTACATTTAAATTTGTATGTGGCTGTCTCATAACAGAGATGTATTCATTTAAGCAGAAATTACTTTAAGTTAGCAACCCTGCGGTAGTTCTGCAGTCACCGAGGGACTCTTTGAAGCCTCCGAGCATGCTGCTTTGATGTCTGATGTAGAAAGGGAGGGATCTCTTCACTGTGATAATTCTAGCCTTTTCCATTCCCTTCTGTGTTGAGGAGAGAGACAAAATCTGATTCGGAAGATGGAAAAATAAATGGAACCCAGAAAGAAGTGTGCCTTATAGAGGGGAAAATACTCCCCCCAGATCTGGAGATGGTCGCCCTGTCCCCTTCTGCTCAATGACCAGGGCACAGTGCAACGGGGCTGCCAAATTCCCTGCTGTGCTCTGTGGTCTCTCTCTCTGGACCACTTAAGCAGACCAAAAATGTGTAACTGAAAATACCATCCCCTTGAAGAGAAACTGCAGGTCTCTTAGAACGTGTCACAGTAGGGCATGCTGCTGCAGGTACCATCTTGGGGCCAGGAAGGGGATGTTCTGGGGCAAAACCATCGATTCATAATTTTTCATTGGTGTTTGGGGAGAACTATTCTTCCACGCTGCTGGTGCAGCCTAGAGCAGCCCAACTGCTGCACCAAGTCATCGGAGCAAGGAGTCAAAACCAGCTCCTCCTCCTCCTCATCAGCCTCTGTATTTCGATTTTGCCCCATTACCCAAGAGCTATGAACAGTCTCAGATTGCCTGGGACAGCAGACTTCAGAATATTTTTCGTGCCTTTTCGCTTTGCCTGTTCTGAGCCCAGCGGTGGCAGAGGCATTTGCCCGTAACTCTCTGGGCCCACCACCTCTGCTCAGCTTTGTTTGGTGCACAACGGTCACTGTCCTGTGGACACACGTGAGCACTGAACTTACTTCAAAAAGATGCCCTGAGAAAGTGCAGAAGAAGGGTATCTTTTTGCTATGTGATTTCTAGTGCATACTTAACTGCCTCTGGCTAAAAAGCAATGTAATTTTTAAAGGGAAGAACGTGTAGGTGTTTAATGCATAGTGTTGACATGTACTTTTTTGGTTCCTTATTTTTTTAGAAAATGTGGAACTGCCAGGAGAGTTTTACATCTGAAAAGCAATCTCTGCATAGGTCCTGTTAGTGTTACCTAACAGTTTTTTATCTGCAGCATAAACTGACAACACCTCAATGTGAAATAATTGCAGTTCCATTGAGTCCAGAAGAGTAATTACTTTGTTGATGAAACTTTTCTCTTTGCTTACATTTTGATATCTCTCCAATGTCAAACTCACTTGAGCTGACAACATAATTTCTCCATCAGAGCCATTGCATCGACCATGCAACTGCTGTGGGGTGTTACTGGGGGATTTTTTCCAAGCTTTCTCTATTTCTATGGTAGCAAGAGTAAAAATTTAGTCTTGCAAGACCCTGTTTCATGAATACCACTTCCGAATAGTCACATGTGCCTCAAAGTGGCTACATATATGAACAAGAGGTAACTGTAATTACAAAATAGCTCTTCAAAGTTAGTTTACAAGGAAGTAATCATAAAATTATCTCATTTGCTCAGAACAGGGGAGGGCAAGTTTATTTGAATGTCTCTGCAGCTAGTTTCAATTTGTGATAATGTATTTTAATGGTTATTTTGAATTTCCTGTGTGTGTGAGGCTTGAGATAAGTACATTACAAAGATGATGTGGTTCTCAGAGGTATTGATATACTCCTACAACCCTGATTCTCTTCTAGCATGCAGTTTTGGGGAGAGTCCTGTTTCAGGGATTCAGTGGAGTGATTTGGGGCTGTATTGAGAGTTCATTCCCTGTGTTAACCTCTATAGGATTTTTCCACAACAGGTGGCCAGAGGATGCTGTGCTCTGCTAGGCCTGTGTGACGTGTAGTGCAGTTTGTTTTCTCCTGCAGAAGACCTCCGTTCCCATTAATGCTCCTTTGTTTGAAGGAGAGTTAATCATCTTTTCAGAAAAATCCTGTAGATCACAGCTAACATTGTAAGCCAAACACTAGGAACTGAAGTAGCATTTTGTGAGAGCAGATCATAACCAGTTTCTGAACCCCACGGGTATTGTAGAAACATAATAATGTTATTTTGAGTAAGAAATAATGGCTGCTGATTCTAAGCTCATCCAGGAACAAAAAGAAAACCATGAAGGGCTTATTCGATACAATGTAAGTTATGCAGATGTTTCTCAATTTGCTTGCTGAACTTGTATGCCAGAGTCAGGGTTTCATTTAATCGAGCCATTTCAGCAGAAAGAATGGGTCCTCAAGCACTTTTGTCACTGCATATGAGTGGTTTGTGAGAGCAGTCTGTGAAGGGCACGGAATCAAGTACCCTTGTCAGCCCCGCACAGAAGGAGCATCCTTTATTGCCCATACTTGGGTCACACATTCAGAGCTAAATTTTTCTTCTGTTCGTTTTAGAATAAACAGAAACAAAATGGAAGGAGAAAACAAATCTGCTAGGAGAGAGTCAGTCAAGTGAAGTTTTGCCATAGATTCGGTCGGAGTGAGCTTGTGGGCCGGATGTCACAGAACAGTGACTTCCTACATGTAGTACAAATGTATTACCCCGACCAAACCAGGGTGGAAAGAAGAGAGAATGCGCAGCTTTGGAGCTAGCAGTTCAGCTGATGTTTACCCAAGAGGAAGACCAAAATGACTTTTCTACAAATCAGTAAAAAATCCAAAGTTGCAGGGACTGGTAAGGAAATCTCCCCCATCGCAAAGCAAACCTTCCGTTGATCGTGGGGGTGGTTGCTGTTCGCTCTGAATAAGATCCTCTAACACAAAAATGTCAGGTCCTCTGTGCATACCAGTGAGTTAAATATAGCTGGATTTGCAGAGGAAGAAAACAGCTATTCTTGAAAGTGCATTTTCAGTCTAGCAAGGCCAATTTAATGCAAAGCAAAAAATAAGTTTCACTATACGTAAGAGATGAAGGCAAAAATATTGACCTGAAGGATTTATTTGTTGTTTTAAATGGTTTAAACAGGCATGTAATAATAATAAAAGTAGAAACCGTCATACTTGGTCAAAGAAATTGCCTTGTATTTTGTCTTTGAGGCATAAGCTTAGCAGAAGGTTAAAAAGAAACAATTAATTCTTGTAGATGGAAGCAAAAATTTTGTGTCCCAAGTGTACCTCACCGAAGGTGATTTGGGGCATGTTTATACTTCTAGATTTTGAAATAATGGCTTTTTAAAAAATCTGTGTTTGTATTCATCAAAAACAATTCATCAAGAACAGCTGGTGAGGATCCTTCCTTACCCTGCAGCAGAGCTGGGGTGGGACTGTACCACTCCGTTGCTCCATGGGGTTTGGGGGTGTCGGGTGTAGGGGAAGGACCATGGCCACCAGCAAGACACATCCTGTGGTCCCTGGCCAGCTCTCCCCGCAGTGGTTGAGCTGCACTGACACCATTTCACTGGGTTGCAGAGGGACCAAGGAGACCCCATTCAACAGCAAGCACCAACCAACCGACCTCCGGTGCCTGGTATGGAGATGTCACCAGTTCCTGCTCTGCCCTGACTTCCCAGGCAGCTTTAAAAATCCGTAATGTTGTTTATTCGGCAGAAAGCAGCTGAGAAATATTGTCAGAGGATCAATACCTTATGACAAATGAAAAGCCTCTCAAAGAGAAAGAGTCTGTGACTGCCAAAACAAAGATGCCTACAAGCGTATACAAGAGGAGCTGCTCTGATGCATGGGCAGGGAGACAAATTGGAAGAGAAAAGGGAACCTAGGGGAAGAGATCAGAGAGAGCTTATTTTTTAAAGTTTTTTCCCTCCTGTTAAAGAAGGGGTCTCACTGGGGAAGTGCTCCACTCAACGTGCCTGAGTGAAGCTTCGGGAGGTGGGAGGCACAGTAACGAAGCGGAGCTGGAGCTATGCTGAAGCCTGCACCTCCAACACGGTGTCAGGGGGCCCTGGGGGCAGAGATAGGTCTTGCCTCGGCCTGTAGCTGTGGCACAGCTAACCCCGCTGGCTCTTACCAGGTGAGTATGGTGCCCTGTCCATATAAGGGAAAAGAAAACCAAGGAAGACCTTTTCCTTCTGCAATTTGGCAGTTTCCATCTTAAACTTTGTCTTTGCTATTGCTGACGTGCCCATCTCTGTATTCCTCAGCAGCAGAAACTGAAGATCCATGTTTTCTTCCCCAAACTCAGTAGTGGGGGTGGGAAAGGGGTAGACGGCAACTACGGATTTGTACCCACTTAGTGGTACCCAAGAATGTTTTACAAGACAAGCTCTGTTATCTGACAGTCATTTCCTATTGATGGGGTCAGCTGCAGTGGGCAGGAGAGCCTTGTTGACCTCTTCAATTGTCAAGGGTTATGATTAAGAGTTATGAAGGGTTTTTTCAGGTTTAGCACTTTTCAGCTAATGATGTCAGGCACTTCACCAAGAGATTATTCAATCTGTGTTGGCATTTGGCCTTTAAATGGCTGAAGTATCTGTGGCGACAAAACCCAGGGTGGGGGAATGAGGTGAAACTTATATTTACAAGGAACAGGTTACTCAGTCAGCAATAACTGTGTTTCTGACACTGCTAGTTGTCCATTAAACACCATCCATTCAGTCATTAACTGCCTCTGCCAGAGTGGGGAAACCTGGGGTTTAAACCTGCCCATGCCCCTGAGTCATATGGTTTCACCAATTAAGTAATGTTCATGTTGTGTTTATAACAACTAAAAAATAATGTATGTATTGTAAATTGAGTATCTTGAGTGTTCAGGAGATCTTCATTGGACTTACAGTTAGAGACAATTATTTAAAAGAATGCAGAGGGAGTAGGAGGACAAAATATGTGATGAACAATATGCTATCATCTTCTTGTTCCCTCTGATTTACATTTTCAACATCAGAGCAGCCTGTAATGTTTAATGGAGATAATTAAATACAATTTGAAGACAAGATAGCTCTTTTTAGTAGTGGAACAGATCCTGCTAACAAACTTAACTAGCAACAATAATTCACCAGTAAGTTGAAGAGCAAAATGCATTTAAAAGCTTAGCACTAGATTGTGTTAGGTGATGCTAACAAAAAGGAATGAAAATCAATTAGTTTAGCCAAGGTGCTTAAAACATGATTACAGCTGGAGAGAAAGTCTTGTGAAAACTGATATTAGGTAGTAGTTAAGATTTATTCTGGTATCTTAATTGGAGGACCAAGGAAGTTTAAGCAGAAAGATCAAGTGATTTGATTCTCTACAGCTTCAAAATCAATGTAGTTTTAGCGTATTTTATTGACTGGAAGATGAAATCTGTTAATGACTGAAGATAAGAAGGAAAGGTCAGGGGCTCTAAATATCCCTTTTGGTAATTGCTCCACGTGCTGAGTGCTGCTGGCCACCTCGCGAGCGTCAGGCAGAGCTCAGTACTAGCACCAGATTTAGTCTAACTTGGACCTGAGCAAGGACTTGCTTGGGAAAAAATGAACACGGATGTGACTGGATGTGTGCCCAGGTAGCGTCTGTGGAGCACAGGAGGTGGTTCAGTGCCCCGTGCTGTGTCACCAAGCTCAGGAAGGTAATGCGTAAGGCAACCTTTATTAAAGTAAACTTCCCTGTGGGAGCAGGACTGGCTTGATTTGATTGCAATCATACACACAGAAAAAAATCTTCCTTTGGATGCTTTTTCTCCCCTGAGGCCCAGGGCTTGCATTCACTGACAGAAGGTATAGTTTTTCATAAATGCATCCTTGTATTTACAAGCTTCCTTGTGGCTTCCTCATGCAGAGATAAGGGAACTACTAGGTACTCAGCATTTATTTCTTGATACATAATAAGGGATAGAAGACAGTAAATAAATCTCAGTTAAGTGTAAGAGCAGGTATGCTGTGCAGCTATGAAGACAGCAGTAAACAGTGGGGTTTTTTTAATGTTGTCAGAAATATATTTACTAAGGTATAGATGCAGAATAGGCTCTGTGAGCCGTTAACATTTGTCAGGTCATGGATTACTTAAATGTGTTGGCTGATGTAGCTTAAAACTCAGGTTTTTCTCATCCTGTAATAATCCCGATCGCTTTCTGTATAAGTACCCCAAATGAAACTGCTGATAAGGAGCTCTAAATAATTCATAGTGATTTGTAATGTTATCTCTGAGGTATGACATGTAGGAGTTAATTTCAGAGTTAGCTTGGAGCTGGTAACAAGGAATTGTGAGCTGTCCTATGGTGATATGGGACAAGGTATCACCTCGTTAGACATTATTGGAAAATGGTTTGGATATTGCTGTAAATTGTCATTGTAGCACCAAACTCGAGGTGGAGATTCAGTTTATTCTTACAATAAAATAAACACAATGTTTGATAATTAAGAGAGGAGGCTCTTCCTTGATGCACTGGATTAGTGTTGATATGCATGTATACCTCCTGACAGTATAGGGGATCATGGAATGACTGGAATTTGGCAGGTCATGCAATGATAGACTTTTTGTAATTAAATCTCATTTAAATGAGCACCTAAATCATCTTGTATTCTGGGATTACCCATTCCCAATTTAGCATAACAATAAAAACCCATCTGCATGTCACAGAAACCCAAGGATTGCGTAAACCATAAAGCAAGCTCGCTCAGTTTATGAATTATGATGGATTGAGCAGTTGCTGTGGCAACAGTTTGTTCTAATTGTGATACATTAGTAGCAACAAGAATTGGATGGCTCAAGTCATTTAGTTAATTAAATGCAAACTTAGACAGCTCTGGAGGAATAATAGAGAAAATTAACACCTACTAGTGCGCACCTATAAAACGTGAACAATTTGAAAAAAACCCACAAAGCATTTCTGTATTCTTGACATGTCTTTCTTGGCGTTGCATGTTTTCCCGTGGGATGCGGTATGGTTTGTTGTGAAGCTTGCCAAGGCATGGTGTGAGGGGCTGGGGAAGCCCGCGCTCTGGGCCAGGGCAGCGTGGGACCTTGGCTGGGGAGTGCGACTCGGAGCAACAGCACTGGGCAAGGGGACAGGGTTTATAATGGGAAGGGCTGGCATGAACCTTTCTGTGTTTACACGAGTACATTGGAGCATCAGGGAAAGCCCAGCCTTGTTTTCAGAAGGAAAGATGCTGGGGTTTGCTGGCAGAATTTGAGAGTTGCACCTGGAGGTACGCTGTTTGGGTTCATCATTCTTGCAGGTACAGTTGGCTTGAGCTGTTGTCAGCAACCAAGGATGGGCAAGACCTGTGTGGGGCTTTGTCTGCTGCCCACATCCCATCTCTGAAATCCTTTTTTTGGGTGTTTGGGGTTTTTTTTTTTTTTTTTGGGGGGGGGGGGGGAGTGGGTTTTGGGGTTCTTCTTTTTGAGGACGAAGAGGCTTCACTGCAGCCACTGCTAAAACAACACACTTTGAACATTGACCATTCTGCAGTTCTGGAGGAATATAGTCTTTTAAGAACCAATATATCAAAGTAGAATGAAGGGAAAAATATTTCATTCTCTGCAATTTTCTGCACCTGAGAAACTCTGGTGGGGTTACACTGCAGGTCGGGGTCTTGCATCCTTGGTAAAAGCAGAAACTTCTTGTGGACCGTGGAAATGGAGATGATGTGGAGATGCCTGTTAGTTTTGGGTGCTTCAGGAGTCCTGCCAAGTCAACAGCCCAGGCACCGCTTTTCAGGCTGCTGCCTGGAGCACTCTCGTTCTCCAGTGTTTTTCTTTGCCTCTGGATGCTTCTGAGAAATTAGGCTCCATCAAAATAATCATGTATCCTCAGGTAACTCACAGAAAAGGAAAATGTCTAACTTTTTTTCTTTAGTATAAGGAATTATTTTTCTTTATTTTGCCAGGCTTTAAGTTTATAATGATGACTGGTCAGGAATGAATGTTTTGCTGCCTTATCCTCATGTGAATCTAACCATTCTCTTAAGCAGCTCTAACACACTCTCTGTTCACTTTTACACTTTAGAAAATAAAATAATTTTCATGCTAATAAATAAATCAGTTAAAGTAACTGATTGCTAGAATTGCAGACTGATTTTTGTACTTGAATGCAACCTTTAGATCCCAAAACACACTCAAACTGGGTGGTCGCATGCTCTCTCTATGCAGCACTGTGATGGTGTTGTTAAATAGAAAGGACGCTTCCAGCCAGAACAAGCTTCTTTCTAAGTAGCAAAAGCAATATGTAAATGCTCTGTTTTAGATAATAATTACATTATAATTTAAAAAATCAGTGAGAAGTTGTCTTGCTTTATATATATATTTGTCAGTGATTTTTAATAACCAGTGTTCTACTCTAAAGGTCTTTAGAGAGAAGTAATATGTGTAGGATTAGCCTTTTTCTTCCCCACTCCTTCACTGACACCAGCTTGCACTTTGAATTCCCCTGAAGGTCTCCAAGCAGAATTAGATCTTACTTTGTATGCAAATATATGGAATATATTCTCAACATAGGCCTGGGTCAAACTTCACTGGCACTGAAAGATTCCCACTGACTTTTTTGGGGTTTGTAGCAGGGCCACAATGATGGAGGAAACAAGATGACTGTAATTAGCATGGGAACAGGGCAGGGCTGTTGCCATAGTTCAGTTCTTGGACATGTTAGATGGGCGAGATAATTCTTCTGGGATTGGTTTGAGGTTTTGCACACCAGCTGCTCTCATGTAGAGGAATACTTGGTTGCTTCAACAACCCGCATGAAAGGGTTAGATGGAGACCTCATTCCCTGCCAGATGGGTGGAGTCTGCTTTGAGGTAGAAGATGAGGTAGGGGCAGAATGAGTGTGTACATGAAATAGATGCTCCCAGAAATTGATACTCTGGAGCTGGTAGAATTACAAGGAAATCCAATAAATTATCCAGAAAATGTTCCCAGACCTGGTGATGCAGGTGAAATAACTATCCAGTGGTCGTGTAGCGTGGCAGCATGTTACACCAGTCTTATTTGGGTGCAACCTCTCTTTGACAAATCAAAAGAGAGTATCACCAACGTGTATGTTCGGAATTATGTAATTATTAAAGATATTACATCTAGCTGTGGAGAAGAGTAAGTCTTGTTCTTCTGGAAGGGCTGGAGGATTTTTGTTTGGAGGAGGGATTGTTTTGGGGTGGGGTTTTTGTAAGCCTGGTGTGTCAGTAGATCAAGGAGGTTCAGTTGCTGAAGAGAGTGGATGCGAAGGGAATCTATTAACTGGACTGTCTCAGGAAAAGAGCAATTTTATTTCAGAGAATGCCTTCCAACCGGGTGAAAGTGACTGGATATAAATAAAACATTCATATGGCTGTATCGAGGGAGACAAAATTGAAGGTGAAAGGACAGAAAAAAATTTTGAAGCTCGCTCTGTAAAATGAATCTTCTGCGTGGTGCCTTGCTTTTCATTAGGAGCATAGCATGGGCTCAAATACATTCTTTTTTTTCCTTGTTAAGACTCTGAATGGGTGGCTCAGGAAAACCTAGCCTCCACAGAGCAGAATCAGCACGGGCACCATGCATGCACGTTGTCCTTTCCAGTTCCATCGGAACCCCCAGTCAAACCTGGAGAAACACACTCATGGAGAGCTGCTCTGCAGTGCTGGCAAAGATTGGCCCCTCTTGTAAGAGTGATTTGGGGCTTGACTTCTTTATTTTGCTTTTTTTTTCTTTTTGCACTATTAGCTTACTAGGCTACTGTGTGTGATTATAAAACTATAAAAATGCTTATATTTATTTTGGATTATAAATTTAATTTTGCGAGACCTGAATACATTGAATGAAAGGGTTGCTTGCTGTCATAATGGAAGGCTGACTGATTTACTGTGCAATAAAAATGAAAAAAATTACAAAAACCCAAAATGGTTAACAGCATATAGTGGTGAAGAAAACCATTAGGGCATTTGCACCTCTCTTATTTCCAGGCTATGAATAATTTTGGCAATATTTTTCAGCGCTGTCAAGGCAAAGCAGCAGTTCGTATCAGCTGCATTCGCAGACATTTCATTGCCATGACAACCTTGTGCAGATACATGAGCTGCTGTCGATTGTCAAGCCTGTCGTCAGTTGTGACCTGCAGCTTGACAAAGGAGCCTACCTGCATAATACGTACCATGTTATCTCATTTGCCCGCACTGATAAAGTATACTAAGTGTAAAGACCCCACCTGTGAACTAAGGGGAGCTTTATAAGCTCCTGCTGTCTCTGGGTTTCCATCTTGCTTTTCTTTAGAGGATGATTCTTCACGTTTTGAGATGTTTCGTACCTTGCCTTTCTCATGCAGCTTCAGAAAGGCTCCATGCAGCTCCATGCAAAGGATGGAAGAGAAACATTTGATCCTTCTGGTATGTGCATCCTGATACGTTATTGCAATGAGGTTGGAATATGTTTATGTTGGCAGGTCTGATTTCATCTTAAGCACAGAAAATCCATGGGAAGATGCACACCATGGCATGCCTGGAGCATTTTAGTCCTTCTGTGCTTCTGAGTGCCCAACATACAGCACCTCTGAAGGGCCGTGACTTCCCGAAAGCCCAAAGGCTGTGTCTGGAAGTCAGATGGCCTGTGGGGCAGGGAGGTTAAGCCCAAAATACAAGATTGCTAATCACTTCTTTGATGCTATACATTGTGTATTTAAATTGGCTGAAGAGAAGGTCAGTAGAAGTTCTGCTACATAAATGCATACTTGAGTGCTGATAATTAAGTTTACTCTCAGCTGAGAAGATCTGTTTCTAGATAAATGGAAAGGTCATTCAGTTACTCTTCCACATTTATTTGTGCTTTCTGCATAGAGAAACAGTGCAAGGTCTTCTATGGAGGCAAATCAAGTGAGCTAGCTCATCCACTGTAGAAGAGAAGTTGGGCATGTTGATGCTCTAATTGCTGTCTTCTCTGGGTAGGACTGGGGGTAGGAGAGACACGCAGGACCTTGCATACCTGTTCCGATCATGTGTAACCAACAGGTTGTAGTTTGCTCCTAAGGGCCGTACTATTACAGCAGTGCTAAAACTAGGCATGTTTTATTTATATACAGGTGTTGCTCTGCTGATATGACATCTATGGAACCTTAGCCCAAGCCAGTGTTGTAAGGGCAAACATTTTTGCTTCACCAGAGAAAAGTAACACCCAAGAAGAAATGAAAATGAGATTTAATTGTTAATTGTTATTCTGCAGGTTCAATTGTTAGTGAGAAATTAGCCTGTGTTATCAGCATGCTCCAGTGGTTATTTCAGGTAATTTCTCGTTTCAGTCATTTTGTGTTCCCCTGTGAATCCAGCCATACATGAACGCTGTAGCTCATGGGCCATGCCGTCATTACAAAATGATGCTCTGGGCTTCAGATCCCAGTCGGATGCACTCTTTCAGCAGGATGTCACGTAGCCTCAGGCAACTGATGTTTTGCACATCTGCATTTCTGTTTGTCAAAAGTTTTGCACTTGGTCTATCATGTGATACACAAGCGCCAATTTGTGGTACAATTTCCTTAAGAGGTTTTCGCTGTATGTTTAAGTGTTCGAGCTACAGTGATGAACACTGGACAGATCTTCACTGGCAGTGTAGGACAGTCTCCACCATTGCCATGCGTAGATGTTTTTCTTCATTTTCTCCAAACTTTGTTTTTTTTCACTCTAGGGAAAGACATCTCCAGACAAACCTAAACATTACTTCAGGTTCTCCTGTCATAAGTAATAAATGCCAGCACCTTTTTGGGTCTGACAGAAACCTCTTCTAAGAGCATTTAATTTCTTAGAATGCTGACCAGAGAGGTTTACCTAACACACTATCAGCATAAGATTAATCATTTAGAGCTGTTCTTTCAATATGAACTTTTTTCTTTTTCTTGAACTATTTGTTAGCACCATGTATCCTGAATGACTGCAAAGTAAAATTATAGAGAGCTAGGCAGCTTCTCTGAGTGAAAGTTTCTTTAAAATTGTTTTATTATGCAGGACTATGTATGAGGGCCATAATATTTTTAGTTCCCCTCATCTACTTGCCCATCTGTATGTTTACTTATACACACATTAGCTTGCAGTTTGTCTTTTTATAATCAGTACCTTTCACTGAATATTCACTCTTGCTTATTCCTCCATCTAACATAAATGGAATTGTCTTGAAATTGTTTGACCTGAGTTTATTTTCTACTCTAGAATACATTAATAATTTAAGAAAAATTGTGAGATAGCTTTGCCTCGTGTTCACTCAGCAACTATTTGGTAAGGAAAAATTGTAAGTGTGGTAAGGCTGTTTGGTCTCTATGAGCAATATTTGATCCCTAAGATACTTCTGGGAAGTTCAGGGCCTTGCAATGGCCATTTCTGCTGTGCCAGCTTCCCACCGGGTGCCCAGCGTGTCTCTAATGGAGTGCTTTTTAGCACTTCAACAAATTTTCTCTTGAAAATTGAGGATAGAAGATGGTGATTTTGGTAATTGCAGGTATTACATTGCCTGAAAAGAGTCAGTTCATGATCACACTTCTCAAATCCCAAAATTCAGGGTGAGGGTTTGAGCATGCCAGGCTCTTGGTGACAGCCCATGCTTCCCCTTCCCTGGAGCCCTCCTGAGGTGGCCACTTGTCCTGCGGCTCCATGCCGTACCCACTGGGAGATACCCCCGCTGCAGAGACGGTACCCAGCGCGGGGCCCTGCATGCACACTGGGCTACAGGGACACAGCCGCGGCCGTCAGAGGATCCTCGCTTTTTTTTGCTCAAAATCTCAAACTGCGTATTGCAGTGTTGGTTTTTTTCTCCTTTTACATTGAATTATTCAGTAGTTGAAGTGAGTAAAATTAAAGATTTCTAGACTAGTGACGTTTGGAATATAAGAAGGATAGCAAAATCTATTTCATTTGAACTCTAATCTCTGGTCATGTATAAAATGAATAAAATGCAATAAGTGTGGAGAAATATGATTTATAACAGCAGCTGAAGTCTGGCACTGAATACCCTAAAATGCCAAGATTGTATGTCAGTCAATTTAGCAGTGCAGCGGTGAAGGTGAAGAATGAAATGAAGGCTTTCTCCTTTTTTTGTTTGGAAAAAGTGACAGATGAAGAATTATTTCTAGCTCAAAAAAACTAAGTGCTCAGCCAGTGAGAGAGGGAAAAGCCATTATTTTAATAATACAAGTTGGGGATGTACATTACTTCTGTTGCACTTTGTGTTTGTCTCCTTTAGTGATGTGTAACTTATTTTATAGCTATTATAACAAACACTAATGTCAAGCAAGCGATATTAGACAGTTCTGAGTATTGATAATGGGATTTCTTGAGCTATTCACTTCTGTCTGTGCTTGAAATACAGCCAAACTCAGCTGTGACTGAAATTTCTTATCACCTGAAGTGACCCAAGCAAAATGATTTGGTGGGTCTCGGGACATTCCCATTGTGGACAGACATCAGTTGTGGAGATGCATGGACCTGGCTTCAAACATTACTGTCCTTGCAAGAAGACTATTTTGCTGGCACACCCTTCTGTGCCAAATTTCTACTTCAAAGAGACAATAAAATTCAGAAATCCTCATAAAGTCAGTTCCAGGGAGTCACCAATACGAAACAGCTTTAATCCTTTGTTGACTTAAGCCAGGGCCATTGCTGTTCATTTCTTGGCTGAGCAACTCCCAAATGATTCTAAGTAGTTCATGAGCATCTTTATTGTCTCTGTAACTGATACAGAAAGTAGAGACAGCATTTTTTTCCAACAGATGTGGAATCTCTGCTGAATATAGTCTGTATAAACCATTTGACTTGTGGGATTGTCTTTGATACTACTTCAATTTCTCTTTTAGCCATTTGATGCCCTTTGAAAGCAGCAACATGGTTTTCCATTGCTTCTCTGTCCAATTATCTGAATAATTTAATTTCCTTCTAGATAAGCTGCTAGAGTTTCTCTCACAGGCTGGAGAGACAAAATTCCTCCTCCTGCTGCATCTGCATCATAACCCTCAGAGCAAGTGCTTTAACATTTGGTGTTTTGAATTATTATTCAAGTTATGGATATAATCCATAAATATTTATTTTTTCTGATATATGCAAATTTCTTGCACAAGGAAGTTCCTATTATAAGGGAACAAGCTGTGTAAAATATTTAGCTTGAATAGCTAAAATATATTTAAAGTACCTACATTTGCTTCATCTTTACTCTGCATGTTTGCCTGTGAAATGCAAGCTGAAAAACTAGTTGTGTTGGGTGCTCTTAGGACATGAAAATTGAAGTTGGCTTTGGCAGTGTGACATTAGAAGGCACAGTTTTATATTGCAGATGAGGGAATTGGAAATTAGTCCTTTTAGACCTGTTTACTGCTGTACTGTCTGCCTTTGCATTTGGCCTCTGCAGGTGGTAATCTGCCAGAATATGACCCCAATTTTTCCCTTTGGTATGCTAAGCCTCCTGCTGAGAGAAACATATTGCAACATAATTCATCACACCCGTTACCTGCATCACTCTGGTGTATAATGTTGTCATTGCCAAGCTTGTAACCACCTGGAGCAGTGAATGTGACGGCATTTGTAAGCACGTCTAAGGGTTTATCAGCATTATCACACTCTTGCTCTTTCTCCCAGCATGGTACCTGTGCGTCAGCGTCTGTCATGTTTCACCATACCGTAGGGAGGGAACGAGATTCCATCTGGCATGTTTGTGACAAGGGGAATTTCACAGCTCTGGGCATGTTCTTCTCCCAGACCTCTGTATTTCATGATGTGACTTAGAGCAACTTTTCAGAATGTCACAGGCTGTGGTCAGGTGGTCATAAATACCAGATCTGACATCAAAGCTGGCTTCAGCACCAGTGGTTTCTTTGGGCAAGGGAGAACCCTGTCTCTGAAGCAGCCATGGTTACTCTGCAGGTCACCTTTGTTTTTTGCAACGTGTGTGGCATCCAGTGAGCAATGGTGCTGCTTCTTGTGTGCACCTGAGAGGTGGCCATCCTCCTCACTGTGAGCTGGGGCGGGAGTTGTCCCTCCTCTGCAGCAACACATGCTGGAGAGGTGAAGGAGGTGGAGGTGGGCTGAGGGGAGGTGGTGGGGTGTGCAGGGCCATGGGCCATGGATGTGAACACAGATGTTTCACAACTGAATAATTAAGGTAACCATGAGGGGTTTAGACTTTGGTTCAGAATTGCTGTTCACAGGAACTTGGTATGGGTCCTGAGGCAAGGCGGGCTTGGAGCTATGATGGTGACATCTCCAGGAGCATCCACTCCTTTATTTGATTTTGATTTTGCCCTCAGCAAGTTGGTCCTTTAGATGCTTCTATCTGAGGCATTCTTATTTTGTTGGCATAAATACTGACCATGCAACTTCAACCAGTTGCTGTCATGGAACATCATGGCTACACAGATGCTTTGGGAAGGCACCCGTGAAAGTCCCCGTGGGAGCTGCTGAAGCAACATGCTGTGCAAAGACTGCTGCCTTTCCAGGAGGCCCTGCTCCATTGCAATAGTTTCTAAGGGCTCTCCCAGTAAAGTAGAAAGATCTTCTTTGCCTCCCTGCAGGTATTTTTGGAAGCTGGTGCATGTCAGAGAGAAGACCATATCAGTAAAGTAGGTTGCTTTGCCTCGTTGAGGTTAATGGAGGTGCATATTTTGCCACAGGTTGAAAGGGTGCCTGAGGCCATACGTTGTGCAGAGCACACAGCAGTGAGGATGTGTGCACACTCACATTCGTGCCAGCTATTGTACCTCCAGGGAGAGTTGGCCAACGAGGTCTTCAATCTGCTACCACTGCCCAGCTCAAACTCCACACCATGTGTTGCATTTACTGCTCCCATGGCAGCAGACAAACTCTGAATTTTAATCCCTCCCAGAACTAGAGCAGAACTGGGTAATAGTGAATGGTTATTTATAGTCCTTGAAGCCAACATTTACAGAACAAATTTGTAGACTGAGTCCCCTGTGTGTTTACTTGTCCAGGACAAGTGAATATTCTCATTAAATGTAATACTTCCTGCTAGCGGCCACTTCGCTTTTGGTCACCTTTGGGATGAAATTCTGGAAACTGAGCTGATGAGTCAATGTTGCAGTGTATATAACATGCAAGGCTTGGCTAGTTTCCTGAAGAGTTTAATGCGGTTTTGTTTTCTGCTTCAACGGTGGTGATTCTTCAAATCTGAATCTTTTCCCAGCTCCTGCCTTGTTCTCTTAGTAGGAATAGTAATTGTTTCTGGTTAAATGCATGAAGGAAACTCACCGAGGCACACAATGTTTTTGTGATGATCTATCAGTTACTACTTCTGTAGTTTATTTGGAACTTCCTGTTTTGTAAGGATAGATGCAGAGATCACATCTTAAAAAAAAGCACAGAACAGTATGTGATATTTAGTCATTTTATTATTAGCAAAATAATAATAAAAAAAAAAAGCCTTCGAAGGCATATGAACCGGTTGGAAGAAAGTGTTGTCTTAAACTGCCCTGACAAAAAAAGCCTTAATTTAAAGGCAAAATGATTCTCCCCGCCTGTATGAGGTTTCCTCTTGGGCTTACTGAATTCTCCACTGTCCCGCTTGTGGCGTACTGTGCCGGTGGCAGGGTGCCTGGCTGGGGCTTTGGGCTCTGCATCCCCTCTTGGCATTGCAGAGCTGCCACCACAACATAAATATTTTTGCCCCTGTCGCTGGATTTCAGCACTGTGCTGATATGAGCTCTTGCTCAGTGAGGGCCAGCAGATAGCTGATGACTTCTTGAAAGAATGAGACGTGATTGTTATTACTGGCTGTAAAAGAAACGTAATTTGGGAAGCTACTTTCCAAACTTTAATCTTCTTTACTTTCATATCTCTGAAGAAACTGTGATGTTACTCTGTGGGTACTTGCTGTTCCTGTGGAACCATTTTTGTTTTTCCATTACACTGAAATATATCCACAAAGTTAACCTGAATTTTTTTCCGATCTACCAGATGTAATATTGTGAGAATTTCCACAGGACGCTAACTTAATAGACCAACTATTTTCACTGATGAAAGCCATCCAACCTCAGGTCTGCTGCAGTAAAATGATTCCTGTCAGGCACATGAAGCTCCTTGAGCTGTAGAACAAACATGGTTTTTAGCTTGGGTAAAAAAAAAGAAAAAAGGAAACATCATGGGGCAGCATACACGCCCCACAGCCTGCATGTCCCACATGCCACGGGTACCCCCGTGGGCTGGGGATGCACAGCCTGGCTGCAGCTCAGGCCGGGGTGTTCCTGAGCAGTGGCTGTTGGATAAGCCGCCCTAGTGCTTTCAGCCTGCAAAACAACCAGCCATTAAAGGGAAATTTTCTGAAACTAAAATCCCATCATTTCCTTCAGTGTCACCTTTCGTATAATTACTAAGCACAGAATTTATAATTAAATGGTATGACTGATTCTGTGACATTCCCATAGACATTTCACAAAGGCTATTTGCGTGCCTTGCTATTTCATACAGTAATAACTGCAATCAGCATAACTACTATGATTTGTTTATCAAATGTCCCTTGGGTAGCATCCGTTGTCATTTGTAAAACTTCATGAGCATCGCAATTTACATACCATTGCCTGTCTCATGTTGCTGTTGAGTTGTGTTTCTGGAGCACTGCTGACGCTCACCTGTGCAGAGGAGCACAGTTGTCTTCCACACGCTGTGAAAAGTACACACTGAATAGTACAACAGCACGGATTGGCAAAAATCTATAAAAATCTTACAAAGAGAGCAGGCATTATATCTTCACAACAGAGATTGAAGGGCTTATTGAGCAATGGATTTAACAGATTGAAAAGTGAGGAGAAAAGGGTGTATTAAATAATTATCCACAAATGCAGAGAGTCCTGAGGCACAAGCATGTGCTGTATCATAGTGCCTGTGTACCAGGAGACCAAATTAAAGTAGCACAGGGAGTCCTGGTTTGACATTACAGCACTTGACTGCTTGATGTTGCAACCTTTAGTGTTTCTCATAGAGTGTGTGTGTTGGCATGCGCATTTATTTTTTGCCTATAAAATATTCAAATGCTATAAAATTATGATGAAATACTGATAATAGTGTGGATTATATTGATACCATTAGGAGCTGTAGGTTAGAACAGCAGCTAAGTGGTGTAGTCCCTGTCTCTCATCTATTAAGTGACCTCCTGCAACTGGAAATCTCTGTCTTTTGGATCATTTGCCAGACGTTTGCCCCTTTTGTCCAAAATGCTGGAGCCTGGTGTCCACAGGGTGGGGGTTTGTGGTGTTTGGGGTTTTTTTTTTCCAAATTAATGTTAGCTTAAAAGAAAGGGAAACCACTTTCCCTAAGCGCTGCTAAAACCTTCTAATCTAGGAAAAGAGTTTTGTTTTTTTCAATCTGCTCTATTCTCCAAAGGGCACTGCTAAATGACAACTTGAGCAGATTATGATGCTTAAAAGGATGGGGATGGAGGCAGGGGTCCTGGAAGTCGTCAGTAGATAAGCTTCGGGGTGGCGTGGTATTATCTGCAGTTGAACTGGTACCATCCAAGTGAAGAAAGCGAGGGTTTGTCGGTATCCGTGGGAGCTGGCGGCGGATCTCGGGATGTGCATGGACTGCTGGAAAGCCTCAGTGGGGCATGAAAAGAGGATTACTGAGCCAGGTCAGTAAAGGGAGCCGACAGGACTGCTTCACACATAATATTTTGTATTTCTCAGACACCAGAAGTGTACAATCCTTGTGGAAAGACATGCTTGCCTGGGTAAAGTTGCCATTGCCCAAAACGTCCATAAATCAAGCTGTCTAAGGAAATGAGAGCGGTGTTTGCTTTTACAGCTGGTTGGGATTTTTTTCAGTTGAGGGTATGGTGCTGTCAACAGGAGGGGGTCACGTGGGAGAACCTTCACCCCCCTGCATATCCTATGCAGAGCTGTGGCCACAGCCTGTCCTCTCTGCCATGCGGAGCCTCGGTCAGAGGGGCAGAAAGGGTCCTCAAAAGGATGCAAGCAGCTGCTACCTCTTCAGTCTCTCCTGAATTAGCGTCATTTTAGGGGTGCTTTGTGACTGGAGATTTTTGTGCAATGACATCTGCCCTGGGCCCTGGCCGTAGGCCACTGTGATAACAGCTGGTGTTGCTCTGTAAGAAATGCAATGCAGCCCTTGCAGTGGTTTGGGTAACAAAAGGCCACCACCTTTGCTGGAGATAGAAGGGCAGTGGTCCTTCCTAAGCAAGGCCAATTTAAAGTCAAAGTCCATGAAACACAAGTTTCACTGGAAAACAGATATTTCCCTTTTTTAATTTGCCTTTAAAATGTTGTGGTAGTTTCGGTGTGGGGTATTAGACATTAAAATGTCTGAGAACACATTTATATTCCAGTCTTTTTACTTTCCATATTTTTGCAAACATACAATGCAGCTAATTTTAATTCTTACTAAAAAATGTTTCTCATTCTTATATTTGCACAACATAGTGTAGAGAATGAGATGAAATCTTCAGATGACCTGGAAGAGTCTTCTGGGAGATTTATAAACTGTCTATTTCATATGTAAGGACATTTGTTTTAATTCCCATATAAAAGTGAGATAAATTGGTTTGTGATAACGCAAGTCCAAAAATATCTCAAGTTACCGCTTTATTTCCATATTACAAAATAACACAATTCACAGCATAATTAGAAAGCTGAATTAAATAAAAGGAGTAGTTGCTCCTGATTAGACTGTGAATACAAAGCATTAGCTTACAAAAAGTATTTCCAACTCCTAAAGAGACTTTTCTAAGGTCTGCAGCTGTAAGTTCAGTTAATATGGCCCAGCGGCTGGAAACCTATTCACTGGGTTAGCAAAGACCAAAAGGCCTGATCCTGCAACACTTCTGAGAGTAATCCTAGCTCATGCAGAATTGTCCATTGATGTAATTTGTTCTATAAAAATTGCTGGTTATTAGATGTGTGTATTCAAGACCAGTCTAATTTTCTCTCAAGGTTTTGAAGGTAATTTTTGTCATTTGCATGAATAAAGCAAGAATCTGGAAAACAGAGAAATCTAAAATTCAAATGGAAATCATTTATGTAAAATAAATTATAAAATCTAGGTGCCTTTGCATGTGAATGATATCCTTAGGGGTGAGTTTTCTCCAATGCACTGCTTCAAAGTCTGATGGATTTGTAATGGCAGTGTGTTAAGTTTAAATTAAAATTTGACAAAATTCAGAGTCTGCTTGAGAGAGAGAAGAGAGATGTGGGTGAGGATGACCCTCCAGAATGACTTTGTCCTTATGTCGTAACAAACGTGGCTTCAGACCCTCCATGGGAAGGGGCTTGCAGAGACCAACATGGCATTGTTTTTAGAAAGCTTCGATTTCCATAGTCAATACTTGGCTCAATCCCTGTTCTCGTTCATGTCAAGTTAGAGCATCTCTCACTAAATCTGCATCTTAATTTCTTAATTTGGTCTCAGGTTTGGAAACTACAGGGTTCACCAGCCAGCTGTAAAAGGCATGCATGAATTATTAGACTCCCATTGTCAGTTGAATCTTATCCTTTGTATTTTAAGTCACCCATTTGCATTCATCTAAAATGCTTTCAGAGAGTTTATCAGAAGAAGTGAAATAAGAAATGAAATAGTTTCATGTAAACTGCATTTTTATGTTTGACTGGTAAAACCACAAAGCAGAGATAAAACTAAGACTCTGCATAATAAGCATATCTATTAGTTTCCCTTATCTTTATAAAGCTCCCATTTGTCATGAGAAGCATTGTGTGTCACTCATCTTGCCTTGTTCTACAAAAGCTCTTTTCTCCCGTTCCTTTTATCTCCCGTTCGTATTTGCAAGGTAGGAAACTTCACTGGTGTGGTGCTGCAAAAGACCCCATTGACTAAATAATCGTTTAACCTTCAACCCTTTAATAGCAGAAGGAAATAAAAATTAATACCTGTGTGCACCTAGATAAAAATGTTACTGGCGCTCTGCTGGTTGCAGCTTTTGCAATCGCAGCAGCCCAGGATTAAGAGTAAAACGTTGGGTCAAACCATGCCCAGGGTAAGTCACCTCCACGTAAGGCCAGATCCCCGCTGGTGTAGCCCATGGAAAACCGTGTTGGGAAGCTGCCGGCCACAGCGTGTGGATGTGGAGGTGCTCGAACGTTGGTGCCGAAAGCTGCCCTCTGCTCTCAGGAGCAATCTCCCACGATGTCTTGGGAAGCCTGTGCCCACCCACCCAAAACACCTGTATCAGGAGCGGCGGCTCCAAGGACATCAGAGGACTCCACTGGTAGATTTTTGGCAGAACCTGTAAAACCACAAACCCACCAGATGCAGTTATCCGGCTCCCGTGCCAGAGGAGGTGGCCTCAGTGCGGGTTGTGTGTCCCCAAACAGGATCCCCTTCTTCTCTTGCTGTGCACCATCTTCACTTGTCCTTCTCTTCTCTTTCTGAAAAGAAAAGTTAGTATTGCATATCCAACTCATCAGCTGTTCCACAATTCAGAAAATGCCACGCGTAGGTAACCAGTACTTCTACTGAGGGCCCATTTGAAAACTTCTTGCTACATAGTGCTTTTAAAAGTAGCTCTTACTCAAGATGCATCTTTTGTTCTGCTTTTCTAGGGTTTTTAATTGCTGTCACACACAGGGTGTCTATGACATATGTGTCTCTGAGTGTGGTGATATAAAGTTATTTTGCTTAACCGACAAGTTCATCAAAACTCCTATGGGGAGCTGTTGTTTTCCATGCCAAAGAAGTGGGATTTGGGTGGAGAAAATCTGTAATCAAACGTAAATATGGTATTTCTGTCTGTGGAATAGAAACAACTAATGGTGTGTGTTGTGATGCAATAGTGTGCTGCTGTTATCTTTTTTTATCCTTTTTTATCTTTTTAATCTTTTTTATCTTTTTTCTTTTTCTTCCTTTTTTCTTTTTTCTTTTTTTCTTTTTTCTTTCTTTTTTCTTTTTTTTCTTTTTTTTTTTTCCCCCCCCCCTGTGGTCCAAATATTCCTGCTTTCTGTATAAAGGTTTTTATATTCTCTAGGAAAGTGAATCAAGAGCTAGTTGCAAAACATTACCGTGCATTTTTCACCATATGGCTACTTGAACAGGCTTTCTGTGAGCTCAAGTCATTTGAGATAACGATAACTGCTGATCAAAACACCACTTTGAAGTACCGATACATCTTCTGTATTTCTGACAGAGCTCTTCACTGACATAGATCTTTTCTAACCTTGTAGCAATGTAGATCTCATTCAGTAATACTGCTTAGTAGGTATTCAGGCCCTGTCAAGTTTGGTTACATATCTTGTATGTAGAAACAGAGATAATTCTTATTAAAAACGTGTTACAGAGCCGCATCCTTTTCAGACTAAACAAAAAGGACTGCAGCCATTATTTAAGGCAGCTTTCTTCCCAAGGATCAGCAGGGAGCTGTGTGGTCTGAATACAGAGCTGGAAACCAGACAGTTCCTTGGCGTAATATAATTTGTCAGGTATGCTGTCCACAGCAGCTTCCTGGCCTTTAGAGGTGCGGGTACCTGCAGCTCCTATAGCAATTGCAGGAGCTCTTTATAAAATAGAAAGAATAATTATCCTAGTAAGGATAAAAACTGGTAGTCAGTTACAAACACTTTGAAGATAAGGAAGGTATCTTCCTGTTGATCCTTCAACCCTTAAATGTTATTTTTCATACATTTAATTTCCAGTTTTCAAAGAGTTATTAAATATATTTAGTAAATATTTAAGTCTGTTATTTATATCAATGCAATGCACTTGACCCTGGTTGAGTTACAGCTGATTTATGCGAACATAACTGAAAGGAGGATCAGCTCCAAGGAAGCAAACGCATTGCAACTGTCTTCTCTTTTAAATGTTCTTATAAGATAAATAGATATAGTGCTTATGTACATAGAAATAAAAGTATAGAGTATATATCTGTAGTGTAACGACATTCAACTGCAAGGTATAAGGTGAGGAATAACCAGCCAGGTGGTAACTCTACAGCAAAGAGCAGCGGCCAACAACGCTATCTGACTGCGAAAAATAAACATCGTGTTTCACAGCAGTGCGAGAAGGTAAATTCAGAAAATAACCCTCCAGCAAGGAGGCCTTCAGTGGAGCACCATGCTTGGTTTGGACCATCGTGTCTTGGTGAAGCAGCAGGTTGACGGCAGCGTCCAGGTTAGGGGGAGACAGAAGGGCCTGAGGTCTTCCCACTGGCTGAAATTGGGAGAAATTACCTCATTATCTGTCAAAGACCAAGGAGCAACATGGTACCAGGCTGGTCTTTAAAAGTTTTCAAAAGGCATTAACTATTTAAATATATAAAAGGCGGTATCAGAGGGCATGGTGGCTACCTGCTCTCTATGCCACCAGGAGAGGACAGTGAACAGCTTTGTTGAGGTACAGAAGAAGTGTTTTGGAGACCTGAGGACTTTGCAAGAGTTTGGTTAGGAGGCTGGAAACCTCCACTTGAGGGTGCTTTTAGGACATGGGTAGACAGGGTGATCTGTCAGAAGTAGCTCTGGTGTGAGTGGCTTCCCCTTGGGCAGGGCCTTAGTCGAGGTGATCTCTTGGGCTCCCTCCCAGCCTCGAATGGTGTAGCTTGGCCCAGGGCATCTTTTCACCAGCTGAGATGGACTGTGTCCCTGTATCCTGACTTTGACAAAATTTCTGACAACATCAATGTGATTTTCTTCTGATAATGAGTGAGTAGAAACTGAGAAAACACTTTAGTTTCTGCTTGTCTGTGTCTGTATGGAGGCACATCCATGCACAGCACGGTTTTTATGTTTTCTGTAAGGCATTTTATTGCTTCCTGTGGTGGTCTTAATTACTATAATAGCAACTGTTATGTAGATATAACTAGGAAGTCTGGAGACATTCATATTTTTCTAAATATGGGAATTCAGAAATACCTGAGCAGATTCAGCATTTTACTCTGCCATTACATTTATTCATGGAGTTTTTCCATCAGAAATTCAGACTGATTAGCAGTGATTAGGAGGAGAAGAGGAAATAGTGTTCTGAAGAAATCATCCTCAGTGTGTAAATGATTTTCCCATCTATATGGATTTACTGTATATTTAATTTTTGAAGAGGATCGCAGAGACTTTTCTCCCCCTTCAGCTCCCTCACACCTGTATTGTGCTGTCTCTGTGCCTTTTAACTGTACCTAATCCTCTTAAAGTCCTGAGAATTGTTCTCATTTATCTATTGTGTCCTCTGAAAAGATAATTTAAAAAGAAAAAAAAAAAAGAAAAAGGCTTTTCTACCCCTGTACTTCTTTGAATCCTTGTGGTTTCTTTCAATACTCATCTCATGGCAGTACCTGTTCTCTGACTTACATGTATACTGTTTTTTCATAATAAGCATAGCTGAATGTCACGAGCACACAAATCATGGTGTATTCTCTGCAAAGTTATTTCAATGAATTGTAGAGAACTAAAGTGTAGTAAAAACAAAAAAATCCCACCTTCCTCAAAATTTTTATAAAAGTAAGATTTTTTTACTAACCTGTATTATTATAGTTCCTCTTCTATTACTTATGGTAGACCTAAATTTAAATTTTTACCTTTTTGTTAAGGACATTGAACGTTTCTAACATTGAGTCTCCAAAGAGGTTCTTGCGATGTCAGGTAGTTGATGTGTGTTGGACCTCACAGTGGTTTGCAGTGCCAAGGTCTCAGCTCACACGTCTTCAGTTGCAAACTCATTAAAAATTGCTTTTAAATGCTTACTTAATGTTTGAAATACTACAGCCGTCTTCCCAGTCATCTTATTTGTAATAGTGTCTCATGTGTTGTGTCTCCTAGCTCTACATACAAACTACCACACTTACAATATCCATGAACTTAAGTGCTTCAGTGGCCCTGGGGATGCTTTACATGCCGAAGGTGTACATCATCATCTTCCACCCTGAGCTAAACGTCCAGAAACGGAAACGCAGCTTCAAGGCTGTGGTCACAGCAGCGACCATGTCATCACGGCTCTCGCACAAACCCAGCGACAGGCCCAACGGCGAAGCCAAAACAGAGCTGTGTGAGAATGTGGACCCAAACAGTAAGTACTGCTGATCTTCTGTTCGTTGGCTGGCTGGGAGTCTTGGAGTTATTGACCAATATCTCAGGGTTAGGGTCTTCCTATTATTTGGTCTTCTCAGTTAAAGATTTTTGATGTCTCACGTGTATATATATATATTTTTTAATTTTTTTTTTTAAATTCTCTATTTCCTCCTCACTTTTTTGAGTTGTGCCAGTTGGCAGCAACTCCTCACAAAATGTTTGATAGCTGTGAGTAACTCCTCCTCCTTTGCCTCCTCTGTGAGTGAGAGATCAGCAGCATCCTTGAGTACCGGATCCTTCAGCCTATGTCAAATTCAAATCTTCCTAACCCTGGCAGATAGAGTTTCCAGGATGGATGGGGGGACAAGCGCCAAACTCATTCATAACTCTGCAAACCTGAGTTATAATTTTGTTTCTTGCAAAGTTTCTTTACAAAAATCTCACAATCCTTGAAGATTCCCATTTAAGGATTTTATCCGGTCCTAATGCAAATCTTGTCACTGATTTAAAAGGAAAATAGATCGAAAAGATGCTTCCAGTTTCCTTAATGTGCATAGCATGGTATATTGTAGCACAAAATTACATACTGAGGCCATCAAATTTGATTTGCATTTGAATCTGGAAGGAGTTGAGGAAGGAGACAGCTGCACAACTTTGTAGCATATTGGAAAGGTTTAGGCATGTCTGCAGTTTTTATGAAAAACAGATCTGAATGTGGAGAAATGCCCTTTCCTTGCCCATGATCCGTTCATCCATTTGCTGCTGAAATCCCTGCCACTTCTTGTCTATTAACTGCCGTCTGAATATCTGCCTCAAAGCAGAAACTCTGCTGTCAAAGCAAAGTGGAAACAGCCAGCAAATTATTGACACAGCACTTTTCCTCCCTTTATTCACCCCTTGAGTATTTTTCTCTGATGTCTTATCATGCAGGTATACAAAATACACTCTAACTGGAAAAACAAAATTTGTCTTCAGAAACTGAACTACCTGAACTATGATTCTGACATAAGACAGTAAGGAAATGCTTCTCATAAATTAAGGACCACATTATGCCTCCTCCAGTCATACTGAACAGAGCCCTCACTGCAAGAGGAAATAAATATATTTCCTGCATTGGGGTATTGCCCAGCAAGAGTGAGAGTTGCAGAGTCCTCTGCCAAGGCAGATCACTGTTAGGTAATGCAGGCACGGCCAGGGAACCCCTTCCTTCATCTCTGGTCTCTATGGCTACCCCATGCTGCGATGCTGCCGCTCCTGAGGTGTGACCCCCCTGGGTGCAGACCCTGACCACTCCCCGAGGGGCTCAGTGAGGATTCTGGCCTCAGCGGGAAAGGCCTTCGGGGATGGAGGGAGAGAAGGAAGGAGGAAGAAGGGGGATTTGGAAAGAGAGCTGGAAAAGGGCAGGTGAACATGTGTTGCTGAACTGCATTTCACTGATTGCTGTTCTGGTCAAATGAGTTGGAATAGTTTTTCCTTCAGAAAAATCAAAATCTAAAAATTTCCACTCTAAAGACTTGAACAAG
This sequence comes from Strix uralensis, assembly GCF_047716275.1. Lineage (NCBI taxonomy): Eukaryota > Metazoa > Chordata > Aves > Strigiformes > Strigidae > Strix > Strix uralensis. The sequence continues at coordinate 13,264,277 of NC_133981.1, forward strand.
AGAAATAGAAAAGTTCTGATGGTGAAATGTTCAATGTAGAAGCAGAGGTAGACCCCTGTGGGAACAACAACTTGGAAGTTCCCTGCTCTGGATTTCCCCTCCTGGTCTCATTCGCCTGTGCTGCATCTTGTTGCTGTTTTCAGACTTCCAAGAATATTTCCCCCCCGCCAAAGAACAGAGTTTTCCCTGGGAAGGAGATAAGTTTATTAAAAATAAATATTGTTCACTTAAACCCTCGCATTTCTGATAAAACACAACATTTATTCATCCAGGACTATATGCATAATATGTTTTTAAGAGGCAGGAGAAGTAGTAAGGGACAGAATCCCTCTGCTCACGAGATCTACCAGCTTCTGCCTTAAGCATCCAGTCTTCCGTCCTGGTTTTGTTACCCCTGATTTAAAGCTGGAGTAAAGTCCACTGGGAGCGAAACCCTCACAACTTCCAAATTATTGTGTGTGTGAAGGGAGAATACTTTCTGTGAACTCATTTGCTTACATGTAGAATTCTAAAGCATATAAATTTCTTTGTTCAACCCAGCCAGTCAGGAAACCTGCAGTAGTATTAATTCCAATGTCTTTCTCCAAGTACTGGGCTTTTAAATTTTTTATGGTTTGGAAAAAAAAAAATTTCTTTTAAAACTTTTAATTATTTATCTATATAGTACCATCTGTTCATATTATCAGCTGCACCTACTACTACTATTTCATTCCCTGGATATGTGTGTTAATAAAAATTATTAGAAAATCAAATGAAATAAACTACTGCTGTACTTGAAGTATTTGGGTACATTTAGTCCCAGCGTAGGCTACTACTGCAGTTAATGGGAGCTTTCTTATAGCGCTGAATAAGTTGTCAATCAACCCCCTAATCAGGCATCATTCAGCATGTATGTCTATACAAGTAATTCATTGAATACCTGAGTTGAGTTTCTTTTTTCAAAAAGAATTTAATATTTTGTTTAAAAAAAAGTTTATGGTTCTTTTTTTAGTGGAAAAATTGAAAACCGTATTAATGAGTTCAAAAAAAGCAATGTCATCCAAGCAAAACTCCTCAAACTTCATTTTCAGTGAAATTTTGAATATGGTGTCCATAAATAAATAACGTTTTGATGTTTTCATAGCAATTTAAGTTAAAAAAAATATTTTATACAGCAAGTGGGGAAATTTTCAGAATTTCACCAGTGGGAAAATAGAAAATGTGAATAAAAAAATTGCCCCAGATGCTTGCATTGATGCTAGGAGCATTTTTTAAAATGTCAGCTATCTTCTGCAGCTGGCACCTTCCTGGTTGTGACCTGCTGCTCTGAGGAGTACGGGGCTGGGAAGTTCTGGTTGTGAGCTCTGTGACAGGCTTCTCTGGAACTCCCTGTGTCAGGGTGAAAGTAAATTAATTGAACGGGATTAAAGGATGAGTCTGAGACTCATGCAAAGCTAATTTATCTGCTGAGGTGGCTTAGCTACCAGGTGTTTTCTCCTAGGTGGAAAAGTACAGTTGGGTTTTCCAGTTTGATTTTCTATTCTATTTTCTGGTGATGCTGCTGTTCATGGCTTGCTCGGGTACTGGAGACTGGAGTTGCCATTTCTATTGAAAATACACAAAAACTTCGTATCACCTAAGAACCAATTAACACTGAGCCACCAGCATGGATTCATGTACCTCCAAACATTGGGGAATTTGGTGACTAAGCCCCAACTTATGGCGGGTCCTACTTATATGCACAGAGGCAAAATGTGGATGGTTTTACAGAAAATAGCAATGAAAAGAATCTCCATGATTTAGTAGACCTTTAAAGGAATGCCTAATGAACTGAAGATGTACATGTAAAACTGGAAGGCCTATAAATTACCTGAGTGGCTTCCCAAGAGCAGGTGGTCCTCAGCAGCGGCACTGAGCATCATGTGGAAATGCTGCACACAACTCTCAGGTGATCTGCAGGAATTTGAGCTCAGAAAAAATGTAGCAGAGTGCTTAGGAGAGCTGGGCTCAAGCACTGGGGTTTTAGTGTGAGTATAAAAAAAAAAAGAGAAGAAACTACACTAACATGGGATGAAAATCACTTGAAATGCAGTGACCTTGTATCCCACCCATCAGAAGGAATAGGAACTCCCTGTATTGCAGCTTTTTGTTGGGATAATGGGCAGCAAAAAGTTTCACAAGCTGAGCTCCCCAGACATGGCCTGGGAGGGCTTTCATGATGAATGGGATATATTAAGGCCAAGATTTTCAATCTAGAACTGTGTTACTTACGAAAACTCTCTTATTCGTTCCAGTTTGCCATCTGGCATATGCATGCTTTCACTCATTCAGCAGCTTTTTTCCTGCTAATACATGTTTGCAGCAGATTCAGATGAGCAGAATTTGGTGCACAGCAGCTTCCATCCATGTAACAAGTTCATTCTGCTCTCGTGTGTCTTCGGTCAAATTTCACACTGTTTGAGAAGACGCTTCTCACCAAGTCTGAAGTTGAACAGATAGTGAGTGCTTCTGCTCAGTTGTCTGCTCATGTTTCTGCTGTGAGAGCAGTGTCAGACTATGAGAAAAACATTTGAACCTCCAACCCATGCTTAACTTATACAGAGATTGACATGTAATTACTCCTTTTCCCTAGCAACTTGTTTAATTCATGGCTTTACCAAACAGAGCAATGGGGAAACCAGCTTCTCAGTTGTTTGTTGATGAGAAGGTTGTGGTTCTTGCAGGGTGGACAAGCAGACCTTACTGGAAGGGTGTTTGCTTTCATGCATTTCCCTCTCAAAGCAGCCATCAGAAGGAAGCCAAGCTGCCTGGTGCCTCCTGGGAGTGGCTCTTCTGGGAAGGTGCTTTCTTGCAAGGAATGGGGATAGGGTCTTTTGGGACCTGGCAGCACAGGGAGTGTTGCTGTTCCAGTGTCTCCATTTCCAATCTCATGGGAAAAATCTCACCGTCTATGAGAATGGCTCTGAGATCAAGATGAGTAGTGCAGAGTAGCCCAGTAGTAGACAGCAGTGCACAGGAGGCATGCAGCACCTCTATGGCAAGGACCGACTGCATGGAAGTGACAAACAACTGTTGGAAAGATGGAGCAGCTCACGGGAGGAGACGACTCTCCCTGAGGAGTTTAGCTGAGATTCGTTGAGAAGTGGCAAAGGAAAGGTGTCACCATGGACTAGCCAGAAAACTTTAAGGTCTAAAAACTTAAAACTTTCAGTCTTATTTTCAGTAGTTTTATAATTCTGTGGACTTTTAAGTTAACAGGTGCTCTGAGGGCTCAGTAACTGTGCAGACATATTCAAGATGATTTTTTCTTTCTCCTTTATTTAGCATTAAGTGTAACTTAACTTGGCAGTTGATTAAGTTTTTTAGTAAAGTGTAATCTCTGCCCGTTGTCCCCAGACAGACCAGGCACCGTTTGCATGTTTCCATTTTAAAACACTGCTTCTGTGTACACTGCCAGCTCCTCCCTATCGCGACGGCAGCGAGAGCAGCGTGTGTCCATACTCGCTTTTCTCTATGCGCTGGGAATGGATGTTGACTTTGTGGGTTCCCGTCAGTAAACTGTGGGTAGTGTATGTGGAACGCAAGCATCTCGGGGCTTGGACAGACACACAGACACCACTGTGCAAACATTCCCGTGCTGTGCCCTGGCGTGTTTGTGTGTTCATTCCTGTTCATCCTTAACATCACTGACATGACGTTGCCTATTCCATCTTTCCAAGGGAAAAAACCTAAAATGGTTGTTAATGATGCCAAGGAACCTGAGTGTGACAGCACGGGTGAGGAAGGACTGGGGAGTCTTTAACTGAAGCCAAAATATTCTGGAATTTGTTCAGGGGAGAGGAAATAAAAAAAAAAATAAAAATCAACCAGGCCTGCTGTTTTCTGAGCAGCTGCTCCCATGTTCAGAGGTACCTGAACTTCTGTGAACTGGTTCATTTATTTCTAACCCAGAGTTAATTTTATATAGTGGCGCCTCTCAGCTTTCCACTGTTGCTGCTCTGATCTGAGCTCTTCAGTTGGATTAATGTCATGGCCTCCATGACAGGGCAAAATTTGAAGAGTTTCTTGTGAACAGACGTATTATACATACCAATGTATTTACTTTTCCTGTAGACTGCATACCACCAGTAAGAAAGAGTGTTCAAAAATCTGTTACTTGGTACACTCTTCCACCTACTGTATAGCTTTTGCCTGCTTTCCAAAAAGGTAAGGAAAAATCTAGCTTCTTATTACTTTATTCTCAAATTATTATTGTGATTATTATTATATACATAAATAAATGAGGAATGTGCAGCTATGTTAAAGCAAGTATCTAACTTAAAAATTGTTCACGCATCCATTACCAAAAGCTCCCATGGGAAGGGCTTGCTTTGAAAAGGGGAGACCCAGGACTTGGGTGATTTTAATGCCTGTGTGAAACAAGAGGCTGGTGGTCTTCTACTTCCCACCAGTGGAGGTGGATACCAATAAAGCCTTTGAAGATGTAGATATTTGATAACAATTTAAAGAGGGAACAAACAAATGATGAAAAGTTAATTATGGCAATCAGATCTAACAACTAACAAAATGTTTTCTGAGTCATTTCTAGCAGCTTTACCAGCACGGTTGCCTGGCAGCATAAAAGTAACTTTTGCTAATGTGTGAGCAATCTTCTTTACTCTAAAGTTATAAATGGCTCAAAAAAAGTTTGCGAAATACTTTTTCACCATGGGTGATCCCAGCAACCACTCCTGTGTAACTACAAGTGAACAATTTTTGAGGGCTGGCTTTTTCTGAGTGTTGTGACTGCCTACGTGGTGATCTTGTGAGCTAATTTTGTATTTGTGACTTCACCATCCAGGAAATACTGCTTTTCTAGTGAAATTAGAGGAATGAGAAAGCGTTTGATACTGGAGACAAATAGCTAACAACCACTAAGTATTTCCTGTATCTGCAATTTTGTGTGTGCACTCAGACGGCTTTGCCGGCTCCTTTGGGGCGTTGCCCAGGTATGAAAGGTGCTGGCCTGCTCACGGCAGTGCTATGCAGTTGGTGCTAGAAGAAATTGCTGTATACAGCCTTCAGAACGTTTAGCTGATCCCTAATAGGTGAGAACTTCTATCAGCAAAGGTAGCAATGTTGCTTGAATTGAGTCGCTGAGTCACAGGAAAAAAAAAAAATATATATATCTTTAGCTGGTGTAAATTGCCCCAGCTCCAGTTTCAATTCAACTTGAGTTCTTGTGAAGTGTTCAAATTGCTTTTTATTGTATTTGAATCCTGACCATTATTCTAGCTTACAAAGCTCAGGCAGAAAGCCTTATTTAAGACTCTTTATGAACATCAGGATGGCCTGCCTTACCGGAGGGCCAGAGTCAGAAAGGTTGATGGTGGCTGGTATCGAGGGAAATATAACAAAGTAGTCAGAGAGAAGGGGCCACTCGAAGTATTATTGCAAATCAAATGTGAAAGAGTAAGGAGCAACTATGTGAAGATGAAATTGCTAAAGGAAGGAGATGAGGAGAATGGGAGTGAGATAGAAGACACCCTAAATCTCAGGAGAAATCACTTTTTCAAATAAACTTTAAAAAACATGTAAAATTAAAATAATTAGGAACTCACACAGATTTCTAAAACTTATTTTTTCCATGTCACATTATTGTGTAACGTAAGGAATTGCTATCTGCAAAGGCACACAAATAATTTTGTCATCCAAGTCCTGTAAAAAGCGGTTGGCCATTCAGATTCTTGAAGCAGATTTTAAAATTTGGGCCACACCAAGCTATGAAAAAAGCCACAGTGGAGGGTGGTTTGGGCTTGCGATGGTCTTGCCCACCCCAGTGCTCTTCTGCATCAGGTACTGTTTTCCATTTCTCACCCGTGAGTGTTTCTACTGCAGCTGGGCTGCTTGCTGTAGCTCTGGTTGCTATGTTTGGATTTGTTCTTCCAGGAATACAAAACAAAACCCAGCAAGAAACAATACACTGTATTAAAAGCAAAGCAATGACATCAGGAAAACACCAACTTCGTTGTAAATTGATGCTTGTTTTGCTAGTAACATATTTGTATGTAGGTATGAACACAGTGCTTAAGCCGTTACTTGACTATATCAATTCCTGCTATGTGATGCGCGGAGAGATGCATTTATAATGCTTTTAAATTGTTTCCTGTGAGTGACAAATAGGATTTCCTTACTGTTGAGACTGATGAAAATACAAGGCTTGAAAAACTCTATGTGGTATCCAGGTCAGGGAAAAAAATTGGCCATCACCTGAACAAGGTGAAGAAACACCAAATGCTTTTGTAGAGTCACATTTGGTACTGTAGGAATATCTGCAGCCTTTTTCTCCTGACCCATCACCAAGCAATATGCTTACAGGTCAGAAGGAGAAGACAGTCCAGTGGCTAAAGTGCTTGTGGTATCTGAAAGACCTGGATCCGTCCCTTGGGCTTTCAGAGCCTCCCAGGGCAAGTCTAGCCTGCTCCCTCACCCTTGTGCGCCCGTGGATGGTGATGGTAAGATGCTCACGTGTTGCAGATGGGATCACACAAATCCCAGAAGGACAGCTGCTCCCTTTTGCTGCCTTCTGGATGTGCTGAGCAAGGACCACAACAGTTTGAGGGTAGCAGCCTGACGCTTCATGCCAAGGTCAGTAAATTCTTCTAAGCTGGTGCAAAGACGGCAGCTTTCCTTGGTGTGTCCCTTCAGCACATGGGAGTTGCTGAGCACTTTGTGATGTATATAATACATATTGTTTAACAGGGACTCACTTCAGTGTAAGAAGGACAAAGAAAACATGGCATAGGTTACTTCCTTGCTCCAGCAAGGACTTGAGTGATGCCCATAAGGGCATGCTCTGAAGTCTGCCATAACATTTATAAAAGCAGTCAAGGAGATACTAAATGGAGGCTGTCCCCCTGCTTTTTTGGTTGGATTATTATTACTGGACAATGTTATTTCAGTTGCTTTTTGCAATAGGATGGTACTGGTGATCATCCAGCACTTCAAGCTGTTTTAGCAGGAATAATGGTGAAACACTGCAACTCATCAGCAACCTTTTATCACTTGTCTGTCTTTTCTGCTGAACTTTGACTTGATCTGGGCCAGGTGCTGAGCATTTCTAAACCACAGTAGTCCCATTGCTTTGAAGAAGAAATATCAGTTGATATTAGCTGAGGCTCTGGCCTCAGATTTTCAAACAGCAGCTCACCTTTCCACCTTAGCTATGTGCTGCAGTGCTCAGCTGCAAGGGGTTAAGGACACAAAAAGGAGCAGCTGCCTGCTCAGCAGAAATGTCTTCTGAACTTTGTACTACAGCTGGCAGATCCTTAAACTTTGCACTCCTCTTGCATTCACCTTGGGTTTCCCAAAGCTGGTCCTGCACACTGCTTTGGGCACTGAGTAGATCTCCAGTACTATCTGAATTAATTTGGAAATGCCAATCATTGTACCCCTCTGCAAGGGCAGAACTGGGACGGATGGCTGTTATCCAGAGCGGGCCATGAACACCACTTAGGCTGTTAAACAATTATAGTTGTATTAGGAGTGAGGGCAGCTCAGCCACAGTCCGAGGCAGGGGCTCGGGCACAATGTGCTGCTTCCAAAAAGCTTTCAGTTGTTTTACAAGTCATTTTTTGCTTGATCTGTATGCAGAGGAATTTCCATGGTGATTGCAAAGTGTTCAGATCATTTGTAAGGTGTGTGCAGTATCATGTTGTGTGAAGTCATTAAGTTTCTTGGTCATATCTCTCCTAGAATATATATACAATTACTTAGGTTATGCTGTAATGAAGCTGTGTGGTATGTCATGACATGGTTTCAAACTGATCTTGGGTTTATGTTGAAAGAGGTAAATAGTTTGAGTTACCCTCTAGTGCTGAGGATTTTCTGTGCCTGTTCTCCTCCTGTGTGCAGTCCCAGGAAGCTGGGGGTACCCCCGGGGCCACCTATGCCATCCAGCAGCAGCCTCTCTGGGGACAGGGCAACTCTTTGAAGGCTTTGGGTCCAAATTGTGTCATGTTCTGTAGCTCATCACGCCTTGGAGCATGTGGTATAGAATAATTGTTTTCTGAATTGAAGCGTCATTTTTGTTTGAAATCTGGCTAGTTTTAGTGCTCTGTGTTTAAGTTCACTCGAAGGATTTTCTATTCAGTGGAGACTGCTAAGAAATGAGAATTTGCAATTGGTAAGCAAAAGACTTTGTCAGGTCTTCACTGCATCTATTTATTCTAGAATGGCTTACTGAAAAGCTAAACATTTATCATAAATTTCTTCTAACAGTAATATGCTTATTTTAAAAGTCTTGCACAAAGTTACATCCAAATAAGCCCATGCAACACCCCAAATTAGTCCCTAATATGTATTTTCCTGTTCCCCAAGTTGTAAATAATTCTGTTGGCAGGGTAGATCCCACTTTATTTTGTTGATCATGGGATGGATCACACTGGGGGTGCCCCTGCACCGCCTGGGTGCCGTGGGGGTGCGGAGCCCCACATCTCACCCTTGGTCTGTGCAAGAAGCGTTGCAAGAGCAATGGACCCACCACCCGTCATGGCATTGCCAGCCACGGCGCGTGGCCGCCTCAGTGGCACCTTTTGTGCCAAGGTCTGTAAAGCTTCATCTGCAGAACAGATTTCAAGTGATAGTGAAGGCACTCAAGCATAAAATGGATGAACAAATTCACTTCCCTTTTTAGCAAGTTTTTCAGTTAAAACTGGTTGCATCTCATCCTCCTGGAGGAAGGCTCGGTTCTTGAAAAGCACAGGCTTCCCCCAGTTTCCTCTAGGTTAGAAAACATGAGCGCTCTGAACTACCCAAATATGATTTTAGGGTAAGAAGTTGGCTGGTCCCGTCCTGGGGCAGGACCTCAGCTTTGCGTTTTGTTTTCAGCTACTTTTTACCACAGAACCTGAGCATTTTCCCTCCTCTCAACTGATACTTAAACTGCTCTTCACAGCTGGTTTGGCCATGGCGCAAAGAACCATGCCTTGCCCATGGCAGGGGATTGGACTAGGTCACCTTTAAAGATGTCTTCCAACCCAAACCACTCTATGCCCAGGCAATCAATGGGAAATCGAGGGAACATCTGTTTTATTGCAGCAAGGCCACCGCAGCATCGGGGCTGGTGCCTTTCCCTGCACTGTGCAGTGTGTCCCATCTCCTGCCTATGGTGCAGTCCCCGGCACTGCAGGCTGGGACCCTCTCACCCTGGCATCTGAAGGACAGGACCAGGGCAAGGCTTGCTCTGCTTCTGTCAGGAGACCTGCAGAAATACCGCTCAACATTGATCGGGCAGCGCTTACTAAAGCTTTAGCAAAAATGTCTTTGCAACAGATTGTATTGCAATTGCTCCCCCTCAGGAGCATTAACTCTTATTTTTATGTAACTTTGCATAGCATAGTTTGAGAAAGCAGATAAAACACAATTTGCTGTTATGCCACAATATGAACCATAGGTGCATTTTTTATTTTCTATTTCCTACCGTTTGGAGGTGATTTTTTTCCTCCCTCTTCTTGTAATCACCATGAACTTTTTCTCCTGAGCTGCTTTCCCCATGGTGACTCCCTGGTAGGGACACGTCTCTAATGCACACGTGCCGATCGAGAGATGTGCACGGGTCCCTTCTATGCACTGTTAGGCTCCTTGCACTCCAGTACTTTTGCCAATTTAAGCTGGAAACTGGCATCTAAGTATTTATTCCAGAAATTACTTATTCATTAGCACATATTTTCCAAGCCATAGCCCAGCTACATTTGATGAGGTTGAACACCTGAACAACCTTTAATTTTGTACACACCAAGGGGTATCTGTAATGAGACCTGTTTTCCACAGGTACAATTTTGCTGTTTTGATATTGTCTTATTTACTTTTTAAACTAAAAGATTTATGCAGATACAACCTCTAAAGAGATGAAGACATGCAGGACTGAAGTGCCTTAAGACCGGTATGCTGGAAAGAAAATACAGTTTGGTGTGCTCTGCAGAGTGACGAGTGAAACTTAAATGTGCTCTTTGATTTTTTTGACACATTCATTAGGTTTGGTGAGTTCCCTTTCCTGTGCTGTCCTCGGAGCCCTTTGCCACCAGCATGGCTGGGGGCTCTGGGGCAGAGTGGAGCCCTCCCCGCTCCCCGCGAGACAGTGGAGCAGCACCCTGTCCCTGCAGCCACCAGCATGGGGCCATGGCAGCTGCTTTCTCCAGGTTTCTCCTTTAAAAAAAGGAAAAAACAGGACTTCTGTTCTGAGAACGTAATTCCTCCTCCTCCATTTGCATTTGCACATTCAATTTGCATTTTAATTTTTACCAGTTTCTCAAGGTCTCAATATCCATTTGAATCAACCTTTTCCTTCAGGTTTTCTAGATCCGTGACAGCATCCTGTTGCCCAGCAGCCAAACTAGTGCCAGAAATTATTCTTTCCCTAACCATCTTGTGAGTGATACAAGGGGGTTTACAGTTATCCTTCTTGGCAACGCAAGGTTAGACTCCTCTCATGGTGTTTCAAACTGTAAATGGTATCCCTCACAATGGGTACATATTTTTTCAAGCCATGACAGGACTGTGTATGGCTGAGAGCAGTATGTGTTGTTTAAAGGTTTCATTTAAAACCTCTCAGAAATTAGTCTTTTGCAACTGTTGCTTGAATGAGACCTAAAGGTAGGCCAGAGGAAGCCAAGTCTTCATCTTTTTGACTTTGTTAAGTGTAGCTGGACTCCAACTACTTATGAGATACTTTTTTAAAATTTTTTTTTTTAATATTGTTACATGGCCAGGAAATTTTGCTGGAAGTACTCTAAGTGTGCCAGTTACAGGCCTGTAGATGCCATGAGGCTGTGGGGAGTTTGCAGCCTCCGGGTGAGGCATGGTCCCTCCTGGAGCCTGTCTGAACGTTTGGGGATTTGGTTACTTTCTTTTTTACATCTCAAAATAACTACTTTTGATGATGCACTTTAATACATTCACATAATTGCATGCTCCCATAGTCATTATTTTGCAGACTGTCTCACACCTTTCATGACCTACATGATACAAGACTTGTAAATATGCAGGAAAGTGTCAGACTGTTTCCTTTTTTAAAAGCTGAAATTCTTTATGCACTTAAACGATCACCTTATAGTTTGATGTTTGAACAATGCTAGTTAAAACACATTATTCATGACTATAAGTGCTTTCTATATTAAGAGCTAGGTAGCTAGATGTATGTCTTTGAGATATAAATGAGTATTAATTAGTATATCAGTATTAGTATTCCTTGTTTGTTCCATTGTTTCTCTTTGTCTTTTTATGTGATCTTTTTTCTTAGGAAATTTGGAAGAGGAGTGAGCATATATTGTTATACCTCATGGACCAGTCCCTGTTGCATTTTTGCTTAGTAAACTCTTAGTAGCGCTGAGTTCTCCCTTTGACTAATTTATCAGTCCTTACATCCTCTCAGGGAGAATTTATCAAATTCATAAACTGTAATATCAGGGAAAAGACAAAGACTTTTGGCTCTTTTGTCTTCCATATATTTACAATGACTCCCTTTCTCCAGAGCAGGGTAAATGTCACCTTGACAGAACTCACTTGATGCTGTTCTTGCGTGGTAGCTTGCTGTAGTCTCTTACGTGCACTCACATCCTTGTCTGTGTTAATGAGGTGACTCAGATAAAGAGTTGCAGGATTGTGAAATCAGACTTGACATTCTCAGCTTAATTTCACTGAAATCACTGGAATCATCCCAGCCTAGGACATTGCAATATTTGGAGCAATATTTCTTTTCTCCCCTACCCAAGCAATAGGAAGCCTTACAATTGCATCTTGCAGCTTTCGGCATGTGTCCTCTTTTAATTGTTACTATAATTATAACAAAAGTGTCCCCAAGAGCAGCCATGATCTATAACTTCAGGTGCAAAACCTGACTGGTTATAATCAAGAATCTTCCCAGCCCAAGAAAGATTTTCAAACTCAGACACACGATGTTGTCTGGCCACTGAGGATAAAAGTGTGGATAGTTTGACTGGAAGTAGCTAGAAAAGAGATTTTAGGAGAGAACGCTTAACAGCCTTTAAGTCAAAGACTGAAGGAATCATATGCTAAACTTTGTACTATGTTTTGGCCTCTGAGGTAGTAGGGAAGCTGAATTTGAGGTTTTACGATTTACAGTCTTTGCAGATTTTCTTGATCGTGTTTGCAGTTGGTGATTTTTGACTGCTAGAAGATTGTTTTGCAGGCATTTTAGTTTGCCTGTGGTTATTATGATCAGTTAATGGAATTTATTAAATTATTATTAACAGTTAGCCAAACAGCCGTCACCAACTGACACTGCAGCTCTCTTTCCGAGGCAGTGCACGTGGTATAAGCCCCTCCCCTCCACGGAAAAGCCCCCGTGCAGTTAAACATTGAGGCTTGGCGTGCAGACAGGACAGAAGAGAAAGGCCTTGAGTACACGCTTGGCATGCAATATTCTGAGAGCTAAAATATTTCTGATGGACTGTGAAGTGCAACGTTTGTGCTCAGATATGGTGCTCGGTCACCATGCCCTGGTGTAAGCCAGTTCCCTTCAGCTCGGTGGTAGTGGTGAGGGATTTCTGCCGTTACACACATCAGCCTGCCCAGCTCTGCCCAGCAGCAGCCAGTAACACATGCCTTGAGATACACATTTTATTTCCCTGTTCATCAAAGCAAGGTATAATTTTTCCATTTTTTCATTAAAGAAAAAAGCTCCTTTAAAAATTCTGTGCTGAATTAAAACATATGTGAAGAAACTCTGCTTCAGTTCCCGTACAATGGTTTTACAGCCATCAGCACCGTAACAGCTATCACATACTGCAGGGAGTAAAGGACAGCCAAATGAATTATTTTAAGGACATCTTACATCTGGTTTAGAAGTGAGTAGCTTACATTTGTGATGAAATTTATCTAGATGATAAGGTTAGGTGCAAAACCTGTATCAAATGAGTGACTTAAATTTTTTTTCCCCTCAGGTATAAGGGTCTATTCATAGCTGCCACTGAAGTAACAGGATTGAACACATGTGGCAGTGAAGCTCAGACAACAAAAAAACCCACCAGCAGATCTGATGGGGGAACACTCCCTTTCTATGTTTTCTCTGCAGAAAAAGGGTCTGTGGCTCACTGGGAACAAGCAGAGCCTGTTCCTCTTGGATTTGGCTGTTGAGATTTCAGTTCTGTGTTAGACCTGGTGATTTTGCTGCTGCATTTTTACTCAGAACAAAAGATCTTTTATTTTTCTTTTTTTTCTTTCCTTTGTGTATTTTTCTGAGATTAATGATATTTGAAATCACTGGAGTCCAGTCTTTAGTGGAACAGGTCACAGGCGAGCAGGTACAAAGTGTTTCCACCAGTACACAGAACCAGTGGCAATGGGTTGGCTGAAAGAGTATTTGTTCACAAACCTATTGAAAATTTGGTAAGTGAGTTCAAAAAGCTAATTATAGTAATAATGGAGTAAAAAAGCCAGGAAAACTGAAAATAAGCAATATTACAGGGTAGTTAAGTTCTCAAAGACATGAATCCTTGCGGTTTTCTGTGTGCATGATTACAAGCCTGAAGAAAACGGTTCAAAGCTTGTATAGATAAGAATTGGAAAAAAAGGTCGATGGTAGAAAATCACTGTGTGCTGAAGTGTGTTACAGTCATCAGGATTAGAAAATAAATGATGGCTGTCACAAAATCAAACATACCCCGGTGACTGCCTGTTGGTTGTAGCCACATTCACCTGATGGCTATCATGTTTCTGGTCAAGATGTTTTGTTTGCATCTGCAATACACAGGCGCGGGTGTTATAACGTTGTACAAGCCTGTTCCTGCGTGCAGTTGTGTATCTTTGGTGATTTTACCCAAGCCTTGATATATTTTGTCACCTTGTGGAAAACAAACCTGTAGAAAATTTCAGTGCAGCGCTTGGAAATGACAGTGCTGATGAACTGGAGGAGCATGTGAGTAAAATGAGCATGAGACACAGCTGAGCATTCATTTGTCACTGACATAAAATCATACTGTAAAATGGGATAGATATTATTTTATGTTGACACAGATAGCAAACAGAGAATATATTCGCACAGCAGGGGCCTGGGTTTGTTAGGTTTTTTTGGGGCCAGTAAGCAGCAGCAAATCAAAACGGCACATAAGAAATTGGACTTTCTCAGTGTTTCTCTCTTACTGCAAATACACCGCTTTCACATCCAGCATCTCTGGAAAATATCACAGGGTTTTTTTTTCTCTTTATTGGCTTCAGGAAAGGAAATGTAGGCACCTCTTTCAGTGACGTATGGTGATACCTTACAGAGGAGAGCATCATTTTGTTTGTGAAAATAGGTATTTGATTTTGGCATGAGTTTGCTGGTTTTGAACTCTGTCTGACAGAAGGGAACAAAGGCATGTTTTTATTTTCTAGCCATAGTGCAAAAAAAAGGAAGGGAATTAGGTTAATGGCTAAATACATGTAAACGCTTGTGAAACACAACAGAAACACGTAATAGGAAAGAAAAGCATTCCAGTCCTGGGATCTGATGTTTGGCTTAGTTACTGCTCTGTAACTCAGAGCACTGAGTCTTACCTGGGAGAAGAGTCTGGCACTGCATCTAGTGAGATGTCTGTTCTTGCTGTTCAGTGGAAAAATGAAGAAAAAATATATAGTTGCCATAGTTACACCACTTGTCATAATGCTTATCATGTTGAAATAGAGAATCTTATATTAAATCTGTACTCTTATTAATATCAGCTGTTAAACATTTCCAGGACATTTGAAATTGAGACTTTCTGAAAAAAAATTAGATGTTGATTGCAGTAAAATTGTACTGTTTAACCATGCAGCTCGGAGTGTAATTTTGTTAGACACTGTATTACAGAATTACATACCATGAATAAATTTTCCAGTGAATTTAGCCTCTTTGCACTTCATGCACATTCTTGATTTTTCTGATACTCGCAACTCTTTGCCAACCAGTTCAAGCAGGCCAACTTGAAGCAAAGGAGAGGAGTTCCTTTCAGGTGAGGAGTGGCCCTGTCAGTGGTGTCACGTTGTGTTTGGTCTGTACCAAAGTAATTCAGATTTCCCACGCGAGAGGGATGAAGATTGTGGTTACTCTGCACGTGCATGTGTCCTCTTTCCCCTGCCAGTGCAAACACACCCCAAATATCCGTGTAGACTAACAAATGTACACACACACACGTTCTCGGAATTGTGCGCATCTTTTTAATGCCAACAGACCTGCAGTTGAACGTGGTGTTATTGTTCTGTTTTAAGCTGATGTGCCAAATTGTAAAGCATTAGGGGAATGCTGTTTAAAATGATTTTTTACATGTGTAGCAGAGTCCAGTGTTGAAAGAGTGTCTTTACTGCTCTCTGATGACCCTTGGGCAGTCACCCCTGCCTTATTGGACTTTCCCATACAAGCTTCATCTCTATTGGGGCAGTAAGACAGTGTCATCCTCCCAGTGGTGGATCACCCATAGCCAAATGTCCCTGTACTGGGCACAGTTCCATTTATATGGTGTTAATCTTGCCAGTTGCATCACAGGGCTGGAACTCTACAGACCCCCTCTCTGGAGGCATTGGTAGCAGAGGCCAGGTCTTGCAATCAAAGCCAAACCCTGGGGATGCCAGGACACCTGAAGGGTGGAGGAGCCAACCGAAGTCCCCACCAGGCTCTTGTTTGTGTCACATCAGGATGAAATAAGATTTCCTAAGGAAATGACCTGACAAAAGATTTGGCACCAGTTTCTTCTGGGATTACGCTGACTCAGAGACACAGAGCCAACCCAGGAAGGAGGTTCTGGTGCAGTCTAAGTACAAGCCAGAATGAATCCTGTCATGGGTTGGGCCCCAGTGTACAACGTGCTTCACCGAGGACATAGTCACTGCCCTGAGCAGTCAGGACGTGCTTGGGTATGTGAAAAGTCTCCTAAAAAAACTGGACAAAATACAGCTTTGTATCCAGTGTTTATCAAGGGAAATTCATCTCTTCAGAGTACCAAGTAAGAACTGGTTACTCATGGGATGTTGAAGTGTTTGATCAGTCTTTTCTATCATTATGTTTTCCTGGAAAGAACAAATGGAGCAATAAATATGACACTTACAGTTATTTAAAAGAAAACTATGACCTGTTTCTCTCACACAGGGAGGTTGTGTTTGGTGGAAGCTTGTCATTCATGTCCGATGATAGCTTTAGATTAACAGTCCTTTGTCGAGATGTTATTTTTCTCCCCGTTGCCTGGTTCCCTTGTAATGCACGTCAGAAGCAGAGCTGTGGTTTGCCCAGAAATGTGACTGATGGCGTGAATGGGCAGATTATTGACTGGGAGATTGACTTAGACACAATCCAAATTCTGCAAAAGTTTTCTCTCCAGGTGTCATCTTAGTTTCAGTTTTCTATTGAAAAACAGTATGTGTTTCCAAATTGTGAGAAATACGAATCTGGTCCTGACTCTGTGAGTGCCCAAGTTGCTTGGTTGAAATGGGCTGATTTGTTTGAGCCCAGGTCCTAGCAAGACTTCTGGTTTGGCACTGCACAGAGATACAGCTACTGCATTCAGGGGGCTGTTTGGAACGTAATGCACTAGTATGTAGGAAAACAAATGGAAATAAACAGAGTAAATAATGAAATTGCTGGTAATTCATTAAATGAGTAAACAGAAATTACCTTTGTAATCTAACTCTATATGAAACCCACAACTGAATATAGTTGGGGGGGGGGGGGGGGGAAAGCTGTTGTTCAATCCTACTTTCCTGTTTGGCAACTGCACAGAATTCTAGTTTTCTTGATTTTTTGATTAAGTACAATGATTAATTAGAAAAACATTTTCAATTCTTTGATCACTGAATGGATGAACTAGCTAGACATGTAGAGCAGTATTTACCAAAAGTGGGTGTAAGTACATGATTACTTATGTGATTACTTTATAACCATGTATTTACTTGTATATCTGCTTGGGTCAAAACCCAGGTGTTCGCTGGGTTTTGAGTGCTGGGGTTTGCTAGGACAGGGAGTGACTGAAGAAGAGTGTGGTTTAGGCAGAGTGTCAGAAACAGGTTTGGGTGGGGGTTTATTGTATTGGTCCTCAGTAGCTGGAGAGAAGGGAATAAAACATTCCAGGATGCCAGGTCAAATGATGGAGAGCTGGAAAATGCTGTGCTGAGCGGAGGGGGTCAGTTCCAGAGACCCCAGCCACGGTGGAAGGGGCTGCAGCACGAGGTGGTGGAGGACATTCAGGAGCTGGTTCAGGAACAAAGTCAAGAGGTAGAGAGGAATCATTTTCATATAGCTCTGACTTCAGGACTCCTTTGGGATGTTTTAGAAGATCACTCAGGTCATAATTTTAATTATGTTTCATGCAAACTGTTTTCACACTTGGCTTTAACAGCTCTCAACAGAGCCTGGCTTTCCAGGTAAGATAACCAAAGTACTATTAATTACTTTGTTTTAAGCAGATGAAAATAATTTGCCACTATTTGTTATCTTTCCAGTCCACAGCATTCAAATGGAAGCATTTTAAATGTAGTTTAAATTAGTATGTTTTCTGTACTGTCGGCTCCAATTAAGGAGTAATATGAATTGGATTTGTTTCTTCTCTGCCATAATCTCATAAAGATTTAGAAACACATTTCCTAAGATCCTGTGCACTTTTCTAGTTGTTTTTTCTAGCTGTTGATGTGAAGATCCATACAGTGACTCTGCTGTCTGCTGGCACTCGGCTCCCTCTTTCCTCTTTCTGTTGCCTCTTTCTTGGCTCCCCATTGCCTCCGCTGCCCCGGGTGGGGATTTCTGCTCCCCAGCCCGAGCCCCAAATGACATCTCACCCTGAAGTGCACAAACGCACCAGCCTGCTCCATGGCTGTTCCCCGTGCCAGGTCTTCTTTAAGCCTCTCTGCAATCTTTCATTTGCTGGAAGTGTTGATAAGACTTTCTGCTGCTTATTCTTTGATCCCAGCATTGCAGATACTTTCAAACTTCACCTGACCCAGAGTTTTTATCTGCAAAGCAGACAAGTAGATAGGAGAAAGATGCAGCCAAACATGCTCAAGATTGATGTTCTTCAGTGGTACAATACTTTGTTGGTTTTAGCTTTTATTTAGAAGAGTAAAATTAATCCTTTCCTATTGCAGTCTTACTACCTGACTCAAAATCTCAATCTTACAGTTATCTTTCTGGCAAAAACAGGATGATTTTTCAGGCCATAAACAGTATGGGTCTGGCTCAGTTCTTTGACTCAAAGTCACATTTAATGGCTCAGATGGGAAAATTAATATTAACAACAGCCTCTGAATTTATCTCTGAAGGCACCTACCTTAATAATACCTTGCAAAGCAGTCAAAGGTGTGGCTGATAAAAATTATCTTTTAGCCCAGCCCTGAGG
Source organism: Strix uralensis (assembly GCF_047716275.1). NCBI lineage: Eukaryota > Metazoa > Chordata > Aves > Strigiformes > Strigidae > Strix > Strix uralensis. The sequence continues at coordinate 13,282,591 of NC_133981.1, forward strand.
AGGCTGAAAGCAGTGTCTATCACCGCAGGTAGTTTAGATCATCTTCCCAGCTTAACAAAAGGAGTTTATTGACACTGACAGAGTTATCAGCATAAGCAGTTCAGAGGCAGAGAAATAAATGACATGTTTTTTGTTTGTTTACAGAGAACTATCACTTCCATTGGTAAATATTCAGAAACGATGAATGCCATATCTCATCATGGCAAAGGGGGAGCATGTATCACATATCCCATTTGTGGCCTATTTTTAGAGCTTGTAAGGTACATATCTTTATAATATTCTTCAGAGGAGTGAATTTCCTCTGACACTCAGTTTCGCCCTTACCATAGGCGCGTCTCCCATCAGAGGCCATTTTATTTTGGTCACGTTCCCCAGTGGCATGTTTTGCCCTAAGATCCCAGTGACGGTGGGCTGTTGGCACGTGGTCGCTTGCAGCGGAGTGCTTGAAAACCACAAGAAACACAAAAGCGCTCAGTGTCCAAGTTGAAAAGTGCAATAGAAGCGTCATAAGAAAACAGTAACTGTCCACAGTATTTTATACTATACTGTAAATTTTTACGGCAAGTGATACTGGCTCTGCTGAAATGAGGAGGTGCTTTGCCCTCAAGTCGAGCAGGTGTGCAATTTTGGCTGCAGTGTGCAATGCCGCTCCTGTCTGAAGAGCTGGAGCTTAACTGGGGAGTTCACCCATTACACTGTCTCAAAAAAGGAAAGTGTATGTTTTGTGCTACATTCTACAGGATTTTTCCTTACTCATCTTTACAAAGACAGCTTAAATTTGCTGTCTACACAGCAATGTTAGAGAAGTGTAACAGTTACCCCAGACCATTAGGCAAAACTTCCAACCACATACAGCTGTATTTCTTTCCTCCTGTGCTAGAGAAGTGGGGTTCGAAGTCAGTGCATGAGCTAGAGTTCATTATTTATCTAGTACACTAAAGGAAAATGTGCCCAAATAAGCAATTCAGTCTTCTTTTCTAAAGAGGTAAGTGCCATGTGCAATGGTGCATACTGACTTTGCAGAATAATCTTTCCATCATTTTGTGAGTTTTAGGGTGATTGGTATGATAAGCTTGCCACCCTTTCTGGGATTCATTGTGGGAAAGCCTGCTTCACTGAAATTAATGGGTATTATTCTACTCAAAATGAAGTCAGAATTTTCTAGCTTTGTACTGTAGTGCAAGCATCTAATACAATCGCTTTCCCCATGTTGTCTGAGCTTAGAGTTTCTTCATCCCTGTCAAGATAAAAGCTCAACAGCAGATTGGTCTCAATCTAATACATTTGCAGAATGACAAAGCAAACACATACTTAATGTATGCAAACCCTAACAAGCTGTCTTAGTCTATAAGCATGTCATGTCATTGCCACTTTGACCTGAACTGATCTCTATCGTTATGCCATTATCTCACCCAAGAGCTGCTTTTATTATTCTTCCTATCAGATACATTCTCTGTTCTCACAAAAGGTGCATTGTAAAAAAACCTGACAAATTAAAACCATATGCCTCTGATAGCAGCTACTACTTGAAAGCCTTATAAGCTAAAATGGACTTTTGTTTAAAGAAAAAACTACTTCAGATCTCAGTGTGCCCTGGGGAACTGGCAAGGTCATACTCTTGCTTCCTGTTAAATCCTTCTGGGAACTTCAAAGCAGTCCTCGTTAAGAGAACCCATTATATTGGATATTTGTAATTGATACTTATGGCCCTGGCACTATTCTGTACGATATTTTGCCAGTCCCATGGGTTCAAGGCTCACTTGAAGTGTAGTTATATCATTCACTTGACTAGCTCTGCAGTCTGAGTTTGCTTAGGGGCTGCATGATAGACAGGGTAAATATCCATTTCTAAAAGGGATAATAATAAGAAAGCCCTAAAGGTAGAATGTAGCCCTGGTTAGAATATGAGGAATTTAGAAGTGGAAGCTGTGTAAAGTGACAGACGCATGAACTCTCTTTAGAGAGAAATAAACCTGCAGCATGTGCCCAGCCCTGCTCTGAACAATACATTTGTATGCATATGCATAAACATAATTATTCTAATAACTTGAAGTAATAATTTAATTTTTAGTTGCATTCTGAAAGCAATAGAGGTGAACCAGGTGAATCCAGGTTAACAAGTGTATATAAAGCAGCGCTGACGTGCAAGATTGCTTAGGCCGTTTTTCTGATGGTGCTCTCTTGGCATTAATCACATATTCAAGATTTCTGGTGTTCACCTTATGATCTTGCTCTGAGGCAGGAGATTATAAACATTATCAGCCTTTTGCAGATTGGAAGCAAAGACATCTGAGTGGCATTTGGTGATGTAACGAGATAGATTGGTTGGACATCTGGCTCCCAGCCACCTTGTTCACGTTAGTAGAGTTGAGCCAAAAGAGGATCTGGCCTTGCTTTCCTAAAGTAGCGTGTGTGCACATGTCAGAGAGGCTGATTTGTTTTTTAGTTTTGCAGCGTTTGACATTTTTGCGACAGCTCATTAGACTTCTAACCTTAAGCACTATATTATGTGTCTACGCTAGGTAAAAATTTATCCATGTGGCCCAACCTGACTTGTGATGATTTCAGCCAGCTTTGGGATTTTCTTCACTGCTTCCCATTCCCTCAGATGAACTTGGTAGTATTAGATCCCACGCATCTGGGTCTTCCTAGCAGCAACGGGTGACTGACATCAGTGGGATACTTTAAAAAGCTGCTGCCACCAAATTGCTTTTGCTTTCCAAGTAAAGGTGGGCTCATTCTGCATGTTCTTCATCCATCTCAGCACACAGTGAAATGCAGACAGACCAGATCCCCGGGGCTTGCAGTGGGAGCAGGGCTCGGCATGAACTTGCCAGCAGGTTCTGGGGTGTTTCTGTGGGCTCAGCGTAGCCCATGAGTAGGCACAGCCCAGGGCTTGGCAGCGGCATACAGAAACAAGCCCCTTAAAGGATATACAGCACAACACAGGAATGTCTCTCTGGCAAAGAGTTGGAGTGATTTCAGGTACAGCAGTTTCTCTAGATCAAGGTGTTGACCAGAATGTCATGTTATTGACCCAATCTGAGTCCAAGAGACTCAGCACAACGGTTGTCCTCCCAGCTGTTAGGCTGGAACAGCACTGCCAAAGCCAATGCTGGCACTGCGGTTCCTGCCTGGTTACACGATGACAACAGGTCGCAGGGGGACCATAAGCTTGTTTTTCTCTCTCTTTGCATTGCAGAGATCAGTTGTGGCCTCCACAGCAAATCAGCTTCTGCAAATGTAATTGCATCTTGTTGCAAAATTTCTAAATGCATAGAAGCAGAAAATGAGACAGTCGTATCGTGAAAATTGTGAAGAAAATATCTGAATATATGAATATCTGAATATATATTTCTTCTTTTTAAAGCCAGGCAAATTATTTGTTCTACATTTATCCAATGAACCTTTGGGGTTTTTTCCAGTTAAAATCTGCAGGGCTTTTTATTATTCATATTCACCTACCAGCTGTCCTTAATTAATTTGAAGAGTTTGGCTTCAGAAACCTTACTCAATGACTTTTTTGTGAGCTGTTTGCTTTATATATATATATATATATATATATATATATATATATTTGCAAGACTTTCATCTTCCTGACTGCAGAGATGTTTTTTCTTCCTCCTTGCTAGCAGGAATCTTCCCAATAACACGTTCTGTATTAAAGAGCAGGAACACCTCATCCTCACGCGCTGCCTCCTGCAGACAGGCCCGACTCCTCTATGGAGGGGTGCACAGATGCAGCTGAGCGGTGACAATTTTTCAGGCTGAGGTTTGCAAGCATCTTTCGGTTCTATCCTTTGAATACTTCAGCCAGTCTAATGAATCTCAGCAAAGCCAGCACAAATATCATAATGGCACTGGAAATTCTTTGACAGCAAACTCATCTTTGAAGGAACATCTGGAGGAAACATTCAAATTACCTTTGGAAGATTTTTACACCTATTCCTAATACCTAGTGCATTTTATTATTTTGGTGGTAATCACCTGGCAACCTACAGGATTTAAGTTTAAATGACTAAAACTCAAGAAGAGATTAGCACTAAAATAATATCTTAAATTCTTAAAAAAAGGCAAAACACCAAACAGGAGGGGCTCCTCCAGGGACTGCCTGTCAGAGCTGAGCAAGAGGAGAGCATCATCCTCTCCCCAGGGCTGGAGTCCATTGCTGTCCACTCAAGCTGCAAAGGCAAACATCACTGCAGCATGTAAGTAGATTTTAAAGTTATCTCTGCAGAAGGATCATAGATGGCCGTAAGGAAGCAAGCCATCAGCAGTGGGAAAGGAGAGGCTGTGGTGGGGGAGTGCTGCTGGAACTGAGGTCTGGCTTAGTTGTACTCCAAGCAAGCTGCAGCTTTTAAAATTATTTTTTCTTCTTGCAACAGATCTTCTTTTTTTCTTCTTTTCCATGAAGCACCACAGTTGTGAATGCCTCCCTCCCCCCAAGAGAAGGTTTTTGCTCTAAGAGCTCCAACATACAGAGTAAGATGTGCCATCTCTGTGCCATCATGTGCACAGGGACAGGACAAGGATGGGACAGACACACAGCAGACATGGGGCTGTTCTACCCAAGGCTGTGGGATCAAAGCTGCAATTTAGACAAGCATGGCCATAATTGAACTCCCGCAGTTACTTTCTTTGAACTGAAGGCCAAAATCTGGCTGTGGATTGTGTAACTTCCCTTACATGCTAGTGCTCTGGAAACCTGGTCAAGTTGGCCAACAGGCTGAGATGGCTTTGGCAGCCCTGCAGACAGTGGTGGCACTTCCATCCAGGAAAGCATCTATTTGTTAGCAAAATAAACTAAGAAAAAGTCTCTGTGAAGAGCTGATGACCTTTTAAATTGAACTCCTCCAGCCATAGATGAGAATAGAGATACACAAACCTTGCTTGGTTTCTTCAGGAATGACCCTGCAAGCCCAGACTGAGGTTTTGGAAGAACCGATACAATGTGCATGGAGGTTTTGGCCTGGTGTTACCTAAACCCATTGGAGAAACAATCAGTGATGGAGGAAGAGGATGACTAAGCCTTGCGTAGCATTCAGCTTTTCTTGTGACTTTTCTCCAGAGAGGAATAACCTAATTGTGTGAGCTGTACTAACTGTAGGAGAATGAATCAGAAATCTCAATGAAGCAGCCTCAGACCTCTTGAAAACCGAGTTCTGGAGCACATCTGTGCTGGAACAGGTCATCCCTACCATAACCAGGGTGCTAGTCACGCTCAGGCTGGTGCTCACCTCACACGGTCTCCCGGTCCTCGCCACCACAGCACCTAACTGAACTTGTCACCAGAGATACAGAAAAGCTCCTTTACGTTACCAGCAATGATTGTCAACAGTGCAAATGTGTCCGGACTCGCTTAATCCACCCAAAAAGGTGGTGGTTGCTAAGCAACGCAGCCCCGTTCTCTCTTTATGCCATTTTAGTTCCTTCTCAGCTTTATGTTCCATGTCTGGGGCTGCTTAATTCGATCCTATTTGCAGTGACAATTTAGGGTCCTGTGCCTTGGATACCAATTCACACAAAATGTACCAATCATCACACTTGAAAATCACATTTGGTTTTGGAGCTGGTGAAGCTGAAGTGGAAACTGGGGTTTGTTTTCTGCTGGATAGGCGTTCCCAAGCCCGTGCTGTACTGTCCCAACCCCATTATCTCCCCCCCACGCACCTTCCATCTTCCTGTACAGCTTTTTGATGGCGTTTTAATGAATTAACTACACTGCTCACAGATTCTGGCTTTTCTAGAGAATTAACTGGCCTAAGGCCTCTCTCTCACACTCCGTGTGTTTTTGCTGCTGTTGTAACATGCAGAACATCCTTCTCCAAACTCTGAACCCACATTTCCCAAATATTTGTTAGTTGAAACTGCTGATGGGGCAGAGCAGGGTGGGAGGGGTAAGACAGTCACAGAAGGGGGGGATATGAAATCAGCAGCATTAGCAATGTACAATACCCCACCAAATTAGAGAAAAGTTGTTTTTTATAAAGACAGACATTTGCATCTCTCACAAAGAGATTGTGACAGGGTAGTGTTTCCAGGTGTCTTGAGTTTCTCCTGGATAACCCCCCCCATCAGAGAAGATCCTTGCCATGGTCTAGCATTCATCTGGAAATACAGTTATTGCCCTTATGCCTATCAGGATTCTGTGGTGACATCACTCTCAATACTGGAGAAAAATAAGAAAGAAAAGCACTTTACAAGAGCAAAGCAGAGGGATGAAATCTTATTAAGGAATTTGAAACATATGTAAAAAGGTAAGGAAAAGACAAACTTAAAATATAACTGACACCACCCACTTTCATTCTGGTTTTGATTTTCTGGCATTTCCTGGAGACTACAAGCAGCGTATTAGTAATACATGCCATAATACACCGTGTCACAAGAGTAGCAAAAGGAGTATGAGTGATGACTATATAAATCTATACAGTTCTATTATGTAATTGTTTTTCTATTAATTTCCAAAGTGTGTTTACTCCTTGTAAGCAGCCCTTGCTTCTTGTTACGGCATTTTGTATAGCATGCTCTTTCAATCCTCCCCCTGGCCCATTCTGGCTCTCCCTTGGCTGGGTTCTTCAGTAACTGCTCAGGACAATCACTCGTTATCCCACATGGAGAATCTAGAGGGCCGTGCCCATCAGAAGTGATGGAGAGATGGTCAGAGGAGTTTGTTCAGATTGTTCATTCCTCAGACAGTGCTTCAACACGAGTGTTGTTCATCTTGAAGGTTAAATTATGCTCACTGCTGTATTTTCATTGACTCAGTTTTGATAAGACTACACAAATGGAGAGAAACCATTCCTACAGCATTTGTCACCTGTGTGGGATGGTGTCCTCTGGCTGGCATGTCAAACGTGACGGGGCCTGAGTGTGCAAATGGGTAATGTGTGTCCTGCGAGGAGCTGGGGAGATGCAAGGCCCTGTGACATGGCCCTGGCCAGGGCAGTGCTCGGCGCAGGGCAGCAATGTGGGTTGCAGCAGGCATCAACAGACCGTCCTCTCTAAACTTGTCACCAGGTTGCCATCAGGCCACTTGTGTGCTAGATAAACTAGTAATCAGGAAACAGAAACAATCTCGTTAGCAACTTCTCCTTCCCTGTTGCCGTTTGTGATCTGCTGACAAACCTCTTGGGTGACTGGAACACCACTGCTATTTATGGTTGTCCTCGGCGCTGAGGTGTTAATTGTTGCTGCTTTACTGAGAGTGACAAGGAAATATGACAGCTAAAGATATAATTTATGAGAAGAGAAGGCTGTAAAGCAATTACAGAGGAACACACTTTTTACTAATGTTATATTTGTAATTTAATATATTCGTATTCTATTATTAAAACAAGGTTCTGTGTGCTAATCTGCATAAAAGCCACACAGTTCAGGTTGCAGCTCAGAGACAAGCAACTACCCACCAACACACACAATAAAACAAAACGGGATTTTGTACAACTGTAGGCATTTATATACCAGATAAGTTGCCAATACACTACGGTAGAGAGCACAACAGGAGAGATGTGAAAATGTGATATAACAATCTATTTACATTTAGATACTAAATTTAAAATTACATTTTTTTCTCCAAGCTTCATTCCATTTGCTGGGTTTTGGGCAAGCATGTGGAATCATTTAGGACTGTTGCTTTCATCTCTTTCTCATATATATTCCCCAATTTAAAGGCAACAGAGCATGTGGATAGCTCTGTCTTTCAGGCACAGAGACGGAGGAGGGGCCACGTGCATCCATTTCCCTTTAAGATGGACTAGAAGCAGGATTTAATAATCAGCCTCCGCTTTGCCTGACATGAATGATACAGGTTTCTAAGCAAGAATTAAGAAAATGAAAAAGAGGAGGTAAGTATAATCTGCCACAGTGACTGCAAAGGAAATCAGAGCAGAGTTCCAGACTCGTAGCCATCATGATGTCAGTCCTTGCTCAGTGCTAGAAATACTAAGATCATGTTTCATACATTTCATAGCTTGAGATGCCTCTGGGCTGTAATAAAATTCATTTTTTGCACTGTAAATCTTTTCTTTTTAAGCATGGAAGAGGTTACAAATGTGCATAAAATTGAAGTGAAAGTGATTAAATCTCACTCTAAACAAGTATTGACAGATCTGCCTTGCTTGTGGATGCGGTGGGAGCTTCTTTCTTTGTGACCTGTGTTGAAGATAATGAAAACCAGTCAAGTGATGAAACTTATATATCCAAAGAGGATTTCTGCTTCTGCGTATTTGTTTTTAATATGTTGTTGGCACAGTGATGCAGTTATTTCAAATCCTGTTACTCTCTTCTGGAAGGGGATGGGTGTAGACTGTCACTGCCCCCACTGCCCGCTGGCGAGCTGAAAAGGAAAGGGTTTTGATTAATTGTTGTGCTTTAATGAAACATTGGTTATTTTCCACATGCAGATATACAGGTTGTCTTCACCTGGGTTGCACTGCTGTAGGCTGTGTGCAGGTGTCTTGAAATGGATGCTTGCAAGGGAGGAGGGTGGGATCCATTTATGGAGAATGGCAAAAGGCACGGCACGTAATTAAGAGGACAACTCATAGCTCGTGTGGCTGTCAGTATCTTGCACACAGTCACATCCATAAAATTAATGCCCTGCTATGAAGTGTCTGGGTTTGTGATGACCAAGGTGCTTTCTTTACACTTCTGTCAGTCCAGCTGCCAGGAAATCGAACACCCATCCTGTCTCAGCTCATCTTGGAAGGCATTGCTCTTGCCGCCTTGGTTTTTCAGAGTTCCTGATTGCTTTCAAATTGAGAGTAAATGTAATGCTCATAAAACCAGAAGACTAACAGCAACGTCAGCAGCACGAGGGAGATGTGATACTTGCACCTTCCTTCTATCCAGTACTGTGTGTCAGCGGTAACGTGAGATGACGCTTCATCACTGTGCCTCCCTGCAGCAGATCTGCCTAACCTTTCTGAAGCGTGACAGCCTAGGCTGGGTTCCACCATAACATGGACAAAACAATTTTCTTTTCAAGTAAAGTTAAGGCAAAACAAGGGCATGGGATGTGGTTACCTATGGCTGGGCTGAACCTGGAGATTGTTTCCAGTACAGTGGTCCTGTCTGTATATATGAGGTTGTATTCTTTGGGTATTCCTCATAATAATTTTTTCTCCTATTAACATTGTTACTCTTCACCACTAATTAGCAGAAAAGGGCACTTGTCCCTAGTAGCAATATGTAGCCTCTTTTTAAATAGTAAGGTCCCCTTTTTTTCAAACAAGTTATACGATGTAAATGCCTCAAGAGCACATTTATTTGCAAGTACCAGGCAGTCAATACCTAGGATGTTTCCTTTCTATACAGTAATTTGTACTTAAAAATAGCTAGCAGCCCACATTTATCCCACAGTTTGTTTGCTCGGTCCTTTGCACAGACCTCAGGAAAGGGGGCTGCTGTTGGTCTCTGTATCTCTGTAGAGAAGGTACAGTCCAGCATTTCAGATTCTCCATACCACAGCCATTGGCTCACCTCCAATCCGTCTAAGTCAATGGCCAGCTGAGGTTGACATAATTGCATGTATATTAATTAACATGTATATGTTATTTGCAAGAGGACAATCTGTTTTCACTGTTGGAAAGCTGTCATCCATTAACACCAACAGCAACAGAGTTTATGAGATCTGTATGCGCCTTCCATTTGAAGAACAGGGAATGCTCATGTATGGTGGATTAAAGCATGGTGAACTCTGGTAATGCTGATGTTTCATTAGCATTCCCCATTTTCATGTAAATTAATTTCTGTGAGGAAAATCATATCCATACGTGGTGCTAATTGCCAATGATAATGATGAGCTGCCACTCAGTAGAGTTTCATTATCGAGGTAGACTCTCCTGAAGTCTTCAAGACTGGAGCACTTCTGGGAGTTACACATCAGCTGAGCTCCAGGTTCCTGGAGTTAGTGCAGGAACAGAGCTGGGAAAATCTCCTCGGTCCTAACAGCCTTTAAAACCAAGGAAGATTGTCTTTCCTCTCCTAAAATAACCATGAAGCTTTTATTGATCATTTAATCTAAATTATGGATGATGCTTTTGTCAACTACATTATTCTTGTGAAGCAGAGCAGTGCCAAAGATAACTTTACTGTCTAAGGCTTGGATGCGTGGAGCCTATCTTTTCACAGAGAGGTTACGGAAGTACACACTATCAACAATATTTCTTGGCTGAAATCATTTGGCACTGGTGGTTCATTGTCATATTGAAAATGAGAAATGAGCTACTGTGGTTAAATTTGTAAGAAAACTCATCAAGCAAAATTATCAGGTTTGCTGAAAGCTCAAGTAAAAACCCTGTAAGCATTAGGGGGGTTGACATGATACAGCCCAGCAGTGGAGAGTATCAAAATCTCCTCTGTCATAGGAGCTCTGCTGCTATTTGAAATTGAAGCATGTAATGGATAAAACTGAAGTATATCACAAAATAATACATGTAATTACTTTGCAACCTGTTTCATGATGGTATTTTTTTTTCCAGCTGCATTTTACCTCTCTTCAGCATTTAATAGCATACCACAGTTTATTGAATATTTGCAGTCTAGCCTTGAAGGATAATGAGCTTTATCCTGCCATGTGTTGAACTCCTTTGTGTCCAAAAGAAGTTAATGGGAACTGAAGATGATCAGCATTTTGCAGGATCACTCCTTGACTGAACACACAGCTCTGGCTCTTGTATGGAACATGGTGAAACAGCTGAATTAGGGGTTTGGTTCCAAATAACACTGCAAAGAGCTAGAGTTACACAGGAGGTTCTTAAATGGCAGTCTTGAAAACACCTAGAAGTAAAATTGTTTCTTTGTCAGTAAAAAAGATAGTGAACACCATGAAAAATATTTACATTCAACTGCACTCTCATGCATGATACTCAAAATATTCTGAACTGTTGGTGGAGAACCTGTCCTTATTTAAGCAAGTATTTCTGAAAAGTGGGCCACCTGAAAAATTAATAGCAGTTTCAGATTAGTAATGCTTTCTGACTGTTGGGAGACACCAAGGGAAAACAGGCACTGCCTGTGGGTGGCAGAGGGAGGTGCATTAGGTCTCTGAGGCGGGGGGGATGCTCCAGAGAGCTGGCATACAGAGCAGTGGCAGAGGCAAAAAGAGCTGAAAGTTTTCAGCAATCCCAGAAAATCCACCTTATCCCTTTCCCTTACTCATCTTCCAAATGTATTTTATTGGGGGATGCATTGAGGCTCAGGTTTGTTTATATATTCAGTTTTTCTGTGCATGGTCGATTATGATTCATGTTAATGTGTTTTGTAGACTCCAGGTTACTCAAAAAACCACAACTGCTGAATAAGAATAGGTGATAATAACAGCAATGCCTGGTAATTTTAACCTTTTGAGAATATCCACTAGCTTAAACTGGTCTCATGATAACTCAGTTAGAATATTGGATTTTAATCTTTACTGCAAGAGCATGCATACTTCATACGCTTGCTTTTCTTTTTTTCTTTTTGAAAAGTGAATACATGGGGAAAGGCCTTTTCTGTATTCATTGGAACACAGTTCAATATAAAATCTCATAAGGCCGGTAGGTGGTTACAACCTAGTTACAGAATTTGCATATAAATAGCAATGTTTTTGTTAACATGCCTGATGGAGAACATGTTATCAGTTGATATGTCCCTATGTCAGTGTTGCCAAAGAACTGAAGAATATTTTGCTTTGTATTCAGCTGCATATATTTGCAATTTTTGCTGACAGAAGTGTGTAGCATTGCTCACAAAGTACTTACTGACTGTTTTTATTTATTTATGTTTGCAAACAGATTTAATTTGAAGGTCATAATTAGGAAGGCTGGTGCCTTCATCCCCATATTGAAAAATTCTGAGAGTCATAAAACTTGTATAAGAATCACTTTATCCATGAGAAAAGCCAAGTTTAGCCCAGGAGATTTAAGAAGTTGGAGAGAATGTCACTGTTGTTTAAAAAAAAGAAATCTTAATGGGATCCAGTTACGGTGCCTCAGCAGTGAAGTCATACAGAGTGCAAGAGTCTAACAAAATCAATCAGTGGTAATTTTGTTCATGCTAATAGCTGGGGCCGGAGACACGGCTTTGGCTGATCTAAGAGCTGTCTGACTGGAGTCGGGTCCGCCAGCACATGCTGCCTGGAGGAAAGGTGCTCACGAGGACACGGGAGCCACCGGTGCATCCCTGGCCGTGCCCGCAGCCCTCGGCCCAGTAGCCAGCCCTTTTGCTGGTGGGGTGTCTGACCATTCTCCCGTTTTCTTCCAGGCCCTGCTGCAAAAAAGAAGTACGTCAGTTATAACAACCTGGTTATCTAGTCGGTTTTGCCACGTGGGGCGGAGGACGGGTGAGGATTTTCATCCGCAGGCCTCCTCCCGAGCCGCGGGGCATCCGCCTCGGCGGGGGCGAGGGCACGGCGATGCTGTGGGAACACGCACGAGGAGCCCCGCGCTCCCAACGGCTGCTCCCCGAAATATCCTTCATCGCTCTCGGCTTAGTACGTCACTGGCACTGCCGTCGGCCGTGGCCTCGGACCTGCTCCAGCCGCGGGAGCCCGTGTGCCCGGCTGCGGCACGGGGGGACCGGCTCCCCAGGGTGGGCGGCAGTCAGCTACAAGGACTTTAAGGGGCTAATTCTGTCTTTCTATGTACTTCCAGACTGCAAGTTTTTGAACTTTCTGTACAGTTTGTGAGGATTTTTGCATATTGCCATCCATGTTGTTTCGAGTTCACTGTTTGTTTTTTGAATGCACAGTTTCATTGAGGCCCTATTCTCTCAGACTTAGCACATTAAAAAAAAACAACCAACAACTAAGGATTTAAAAGACCTATGTACATGACTTGTATGATTACTACTGTATCACTGCAATCCATATATGTTATTTTTTTTAACTAAACAAACAAAAAAAGAATTTAAAGACCAAAAACTGTGCTGGCGAAGTTAGTCCCCCCCCTTCACAACTCCGATGGGCTGCAGAGGAAGCAGAAAGGATTTTTGCTGAGTTTTAGTAGAGGTCTTGATATTTGGAATGCATGCCAGTAATGTATTTTATGGTACATGTTAATAATTTATGTTTGATATTTGTATTTGTGTTCTATTTTGTTATTTTATTTAAGGTATATGACTATTTTGCAATAATTTCAAAAATTCTTATGATATTTGGAGGAAAGAATATGGCTTTTACATGTCTTGAGGTTTTTTTCTTTGTTGATGCCCCACCATGATTGACCAGTGTGATAAGGACTTAAAAAAGCATGTATGTTTTATACTGTTTGTAATAAGTAATTTCGTTAATCTTGCTGCTTATGTGCCAATTTAGTGAAACCAATCTTTGCCGCAAACTCCTCCCTTCCTTTCCATTCTCTCGATCCTGTGATATTATCCAAGAATGTATCAATAAAGGACTTTGGTTAACTTTTTTTTATTTACTCCAATAAATATATTTTTTCAGTTGTTCCCTCCCCCTTCCCCCTTGTGACTAAAGTTTATTTCATGATGTTGCCAGCCATGGACATCCAAAAACCCAACACAGAGGTACTTCATGCTTTGTGCACAAAAAGCAGGTCTGAAAAAGGTCTTGGGGGAGCTAGCAGGTAATAGAAGGAAAAAAAGAAAAAAAAGTGCCTTTTTAAGCACTGGGATCTATAACAACCCCCAAAAGCCAAGTTGCAGTCACACAGAGAAAGCCCTCCTGTTTTCTCCAAAGCTGTCTTAAACTGTTGAGTCTTCTTAGGATTTTGAAGGATATTGTGCTCAACAGCACACCAGAACACAATTAAATGAACAACTAATCAAAGTCAATCTGCCAGGCAACTGTTGAGTGATCTGGGGGAAAAAAGGGAAAACTTTAGGCAAGAGGTGAGAGGAACTCATTCCAGTTGCAGCACGGCACCTGCGTGCTGCCTTTGGCATAGTAACAACGTTTTGGGTGCAATGTGACGATTACTTTGGAAAGTATTTAGCCTCCCATTTTCTCTAGACAACTTGATCAATTATACTGATGAAGTTAATCAGCCTCAAAAGAAAATTTGACAGCTGCAACATGGGCCACAGTGCATAATGATGAAGACCTCCATGTCAGACCTTGATTGACTCTTTATGAGTGCAAGCATGGGGGCTGGATAGATGTTTGCAAGGCCTACTCATTGGTTTAATATTCATAGATATAATAATGAATGACAGCAGCCAAAAGATGAAATTCCCACCAAATAAGGGCTTTGTTAGCAAGAAGCAAATTATCAGTCCCACAAATAATGAAGGCAGAGGCTCTGCAACATTGTCCTTTTCCTCCACACTGTCCATAAACACGGCAGAGCCAGCACTGGGTTAAATAAGTATGTTACCATCAAACACTGATTCTTGCTCAAAGACCCTAGGTTTTTTTCTGAATGCGCAAAAAAATGGTTTGTTGGCTTGTTTATTTTTCACTTCTTTTGGGGAAGGGGGGAATGAGGTGGAAGGAGGAAAGGGTGCTGCTGGGGGGGAGTGATGTGGGGTTTCTTTTTTTTAATTTCTTTCCCCCAGCTCATGTTGCGTTAGATCCACCAGAGAATAAAACCTAAGCCTTTCATTTTCCTGCTTGTTTTATTTTTATAGGTGTGCATGGGCATGCACACACTCACACACATACACACAAAGTGTGTATAGCAACCACAAGCCTCTAGTTCATGAGCTGCATTGTTTGTTAAAGGTTAGCTGCTGATGTTTTATACATCTGACTGCAGTCAGGGCCGAATTTCCTCTGAACGTGCCCAGACTCAACATCAAAGTTCTCTGCTCGGTTACTTCAGGTTAACACAGAGTCAGTCTTAAATGATTTATCCATCCTGAATGGCTTTCTAGTTTGATCACTGCCTGAAAAAGCAAGTAAATCAAAGAGGCATGAACCTTGAAAATATTTTTGTATAACAAAGTACTACACGGAATATGCTCACTTAGATTTGTGTCATTCACTGGTGTCTTCCACAGCCAGGTCACTGGTGAAGCTGGTGCAGGTGAGGTCATATGGTTGCAGTGCCCCTACTGGGACAACCAGTAGTTCAGCCAGCATGTGACTGGTGTCTCCATGCACATGGTGCAGAATTAAAGACATCAGACCTGTGCTCGTACATCTGTGTTATACCTAGCTGTATGATAAAGGGCATTAATAGCTCTCTCTATAGATGTATGTATCTCCCTATATAGGCAACTACTTTATGTTCAATACTTACATAAATTTATAATCAATATACAATCATGCCTGTTGTAGTAAACTATTTATGGATTAATTTTGATATTTAATAATATAGATGCAATAGTGAGGTTTTAAATCACCTCTAGCTCTCTATAGCTATGCATTAAAACTCTGAAGTGAGTCACTGAGCAAGGTGCTGTTTTAACAGCTGATACAAGGTGAAGATGTTGCATTGTAGACTGTTGATCTTTTTTTTTTATTTCACAAGCTACACCATGCTATTACACCCACACAGCACGTTTTCAAACAAAAAAGAAATGGGCCCTTAGCTCTTTTTAAAGTCCTTTATTTTACAATTGGCTGTACTTTGCATCTGTGCAACATTACCGTTGTTTTCATAACAGCTTCATCTTATTGCCACTGACTACACACTGGTGTTATGATCCTGGTGTTGGTCCCTGTCAGTGTGTTGTTATACCTGTGAACTGAAGAGATGTGAATGTATCTGGCCCTTTGCATTAAAGACTGCAAGTTTTATGCCATGTAAATGTGTCAATGATGGGGCATTTCATGAGTAAGGACTTAGCTTGGGCAAGGACAGCTGGTGGGATTTTTCAACCCCAGAATAACATGGCCTTGTGTTGGTAGGTGCTACAAAAAAACATGTAAAAATAAAGCTGGATCTAGCACGGAGGCCTCAAGCTGTATAGAGCAGAGAGGTGATTACTTGAGGTAAGTGTATGTAGAGTGAGAGGTGACCATGGGCTCTGCACCCCCACGGAAAGCTGTCCTTCAGCTGGCAGAGATTCAGCCACCCAAGTCATGGGCTGACCGCCTAACCTCACCGAGGTGCTGCCAACACCGGCAGGGCTGTGACTCGCACACGGACACGTGCTCAGTCTCTAGCATGCAGTGTATAGCACACGCTCAAGAGAATAAATTTTTTTCACTTCTCTTCATGATGAACATATTGTGAAAAATGCCTATGTGATTACACTAGGAAAAAATCATGAAGAATGGGAGTGATTTTTTTTGTTGCCATTTATTATTTAGCCTGAATTACACCCAAATTGTTTTGGTATGTTAATGCCAAGTTTGCTGTTCATAAATATCATTGCAGAGTTAAGCTTTCTGGGCATGCTATATGATAGATAATGACAATTATTTAGGCTGAGTCAGAGCTTAGTCTTCATTTGTGACATTAATTGCCTTTATATATAATTAAATGCACTATAATGCTTCCATATACAGAATCTGTGCATCCATGGAAGTGCTAATCAAACATATTTATTAATTTCTAAGAGAGTTTTTTTAAAGGCTTTGATACAGTTGAGTGTTTTTGGTAAACAGTCTTTCTGATAAGATGTTTAGCAAAATATTTTGATAATTGCTTTTTGTGCAACAGGCATAATTAATATTATTTATAACAAATTAATAAAAGCCGAGGGGTGAGATGCTGCTTTCATCCAGCTCGGTGGATGCTTTGCCTTTGACTCTCACAGAGGCAGCATTACACCACCAGCCCTCAGCATCCCTGGCCTTTCCCAAAACTACGTCAAAAAGGACAAATTTTGAGTATGTTGAGGGTGGCTGTATGCATGAAGCTACAAAAGCTGGAGTCCCCTAAGGTTTGGGCTGTGCCCTATGGGCTTGTTTCTATTAGTTATTCACCTTCAGCCCACGCTTCGGAGGAAATAGATTTGAACTTACACCTCCTACATCTGGGGCTGCCAACTTCAATTCCCTATTTTATTGTAAGCTTGCCAGTCATCACAGCTTTATTTAATATTTACTGAGGGAAAGAAGAAAGAAGGGTTATGAGGGGGCAAGTGAGAGAGTTGCTGCATTCGAACCTGTTATTTTAGTCTCTCTAGAGCGCATTGTGCTCAGCTTCCTCAGAGGGACCCATGCTGGTCCTCTGGCATCTCGCTGGCCATGTCTGCTAAGAGGAGTGTGTTTGCTCCTGCCAGCAGTTTGGGAAAGCCCATCCGTGTGATTGCTTCCTAGTCACTGAGCAAAGCACCGAATTGCCCCTCTTCTCCTCCCCACCTGTGCCAGCAAGGTCCCTTTCAGCCACAAGCTGCCTTTTGGGTTGGTTTCTTTTAAGCCCAGGTCAGTAACGTTCTGCAAAGGCCCTTTTGCTGCGTGCCTAGTGAGCAGTTACAATCTTAGCCTTCAGAAGGGTGTCTGCAGTAGCAATACATCATGACACTTACATATATGAGTTATTTTACTCCATATCATGGTTAGTAAATCCAAGACCTCCAGACGGGGCAGCAGTCGTACTGCCTTAACTACTGCTGTTAACAACTTCTGCATAGGAGTGCATTTATTTCCCAAGATGTCTGTTTGCTGTTTGCTCCCTTGATATAGGCACCAAGCTTTGTGTTTGTATCACGCACTTATTTTCAGTAACTGTTTTATTTTCAGTAACTGCTTTTATTTTTTACTGCCCAAAAAGAGTATGCTTTCTTTTTTTTCCCTTAAGAATGATCTCAACTTTATTTTTTCCTCCAGTTTTTTTGATGCCTGTAGTGTACTTGGCTGCATATAATGTACAAACCCAAAAATAGATCCTGTACAGAAAATGGACCTACCGAGAACAGTATCAGCTTTCCCTTCCAGCTCCTGCTGGAACACACTCAGGAGTGCTAGGCTGCGTTTTGCACTGTGTAGCAGAAGAGGTGATAAGCAGCACACGCCAATGCCTTTAATCCACTCTTGGTCATCAGGACCAAGAAAAAAGTCCCGATTTAAGACAATAGGTGATCTACAGAAACGGGCTTCAGAAGCCTCTTGACTGCCACATCCACAGGCATGGGAAGAGCGCGGGAGCAGCTGGAGCCATGGTACTGATGGCTGCCAGCCCAAGCTATGCCACTGCGGGCACTGAAAGCAGAGGCACTTGCAGTAATTTATTTTCAATTATTAATACTTTGTTGTTAATGAATACTTAGTCACCAGTCTGTTAGATCTCTCTTTGCCTCCCCTGTCTCCCTCCCCATCGTTTTATTAGCACCACGCTCACACAGTCCCTTCAATCCATGAAACAAAAGGCCCAGTTCTGCTTCTTGGGATCAAGAGAGAGTACGTGTTTCCATAATAATTTTCAAACTGTGCAATGTGGGTGTAAAAGGACTTGACCAATGGCAGCAGGTAAAAGATACTATTTTTCAGTCTGGACATACACAAGTGATGTAGTGAAGTAAGTGGTAGAAAAGAGTTTTGGATGTCTGTGGACAGATGGCTGAAAAGGACAGTAATCTGCCTACTACACTGCCTGTATATATCATGTTTGGTAGACTCTAAATATTATGAAGCAATATAGCGAAATTAAAAATGAACTATTTTCAGCAAGGACACAAAAAAAGGAGCTTGAAGTCCCTCAGGAAGTGACCGTTCAGATGTATGGCCAGTCAGAAATACCCATTCTCACAGCAGGAGGCTGAGCTCACCACAGTGTGCTCCCTGCGTGGCAAGTGCTGCACCAAGGCTGGCTTGGCCCCGTGGCCACCTGGCCAGCAAGATACAAGCACAGAGATGGGATGGTTTGTTTTTCTGCCTGAAATGCCAACAGTTCGCTCACATACATGGAGAAAAGATGCTTGTACCAATGGCACTGATAAAGAATAGCTTTTACGTGGGCACTGGGTGGCTTCAGTGGGTAAATCAGCTGCGTAAGTTGGACATTGGGAAAACCAGCTTCCACCCTCCCACCCCAGCAGCCTTCTAGCCCCCAGATCTATCAGTGCCAAGTCAATCCAAGCTCTGCAATATGGTGGCATAAAATTCTTATAACACTGTGGCATAAACCCCAGGGTTTTATGTGATCGCTTGTCTGTTTCTGTTTATTCACTTATTTTATATCTCTTGGTTTTGACCAAATCTTGAGTACATCTTAGCTTTATTCCACGGGTACAGGGTAATCACTTTAAGCCATCTTGAGCTGAAGCAACTGTAAAATCTTGCTGGATTCCAAAAACCTGCCGACAGCGTGCAGGTGGAGCACGGTGGGACTGTTCTGCTCACATCATGTCAAATCACAGTAGTACCAGCTCTTCCAGAGTCCCCAGTCCCCTGCTTAACATGGGTCTTACTGCTGCAATACCACCACTACATCGTTAAACAGCAGCTTTACAATGCTGGTTTTGACACTGGGGGTCCCTAGTACCATAGCCAAGGGCACTGCCCCAGGCATGCTCCACAAAATTAAGGGAAAAAAAAGCACGTGAATTACAAGGTGCATATGAGCCCTGGTTATGTAGCTAAGAATTGTTACAACTGCAAAAGAAAGCAGAGAAAGGGAAGTATCTCATCCCCTTTGGCAACTGCAGACCTTCTGGAAGGAGTTCACAGTGGGATCCAAAATCCTACAGTGGTAGGTGCAGGAGAACATCAAAACCCTGTGGCCAAGGAAGACAATGGGTTCTGCTCCCTTCCACCCATGTAGATAAAAATCTGGTCTGCAGACCTGCTAAGTTCCTGTAATTAACACCATAGTAGGAATCACTGGTAAAGGCAGCTGGTGAAGTGCGTGCAGCTAGTGTCAGACAGTGCTGCAGACATGAGGAGTTGTCCAGTCTTAACGGCCTTCTCCATGGCATAGATGGGACAGCACGGAAGATGTAGCCTATAAAAGGGTGTAACATCCATCTGAGAGTCATTTTTCCTATCTTGGGAGCCATGGCCTTCAGCTTTAAGACTTAAACAGCTTGGTCTATTCTTCTCTGTGTGCCAGGATGAGTCTTAAATTCTGACAACCTCTTTCATATACCTTCACCATTAAGTGTATAACATAAAGGACTACATGTTCCCATACACAACACCCTCTTTATTTAACAGGTTGCTGATGTAAAAGACTGCCTTTTCAAAATAATTCATAAAAAATGATCCATACCTCTTTTTTGCCTGGATTATTATACTCGTTTTATTCATTTTGTAGACAGCAAAATCACATAGTGAATATTAATGATCGTGATTTTACTCTGGTATTTTTTAAAGGTAAAATGGTAAATGTTTACTTACAGCCAGCAGGAATTCTTCTAAGCATGGATCATTTATTTTAGGCCACTGTGGGACTCTGTCACGTATGAATTCAGGGTGAGGGCATGCCAACTCCCTGCGCACCAGAGCCTTGCTTGTCCCCGATGTGGTGAGGGAGACACAAATGACACTGCTCTGCTGTGCGCCAATCTTGTGATGCACCAGCGATGGCGAGCTAAGCGCTTGCTCCAGGTCCCAGTTTCACCACGCTAAAGTAATTCAGAGAAAACTGGAAGACGGGACCACATGCTGTCTGTTTGGAAAGCTGAGCTTAGCTTCCAGAGTTTGCAAGGACACACACACCTCCTGCTCCCTCCACCGTGGGCTGCAGAGACGGGTCACATTGCTGCCACCGCGCTGTCACATTTTACTTTTTTAACTTGGGCAGGTGGTGACAGTTTCAGCTCCAAAGAGCCAGGTTCAGTCCCTGATGACAAAGATGCATCAAGGGTGTTGTTAAGCAAAGAGTTTGCTTTTCTTTCATCGTTCCTGATGCTGCTGTTGTCCGCCAAAGTTGATAAAAATCCTTCATCTCAGGGACAAAGCAAAGGGTTGTGCCATTAAAACAATGGGGTTGTGGCTGTGTTTTGCTTAAGACCCTGAGATGTGTAAGAATCAAGATCAAAACCATGAACTACTTGTTGAATGATAAACCCTCATTGAACGTGAGATGCAGCCAGGCCTTTGCTGCAGCCCGAGCGCAGGGAGCAGCTCCCAGAGATGGGCCCGTTCCCAAAGCGGCTGCCGAGCACATCTGCCCTGGGAGGCAGAGACAACACATGTTACATCATCCCCAAATTAATCAACAAGAAGTTAAAGGTCTATCATTAAAAACTGGGGTTTTTTTAGACCACAGCTTCTTTTATAAAATTTTTACATGTTGACTCAAGCTGTTGAACGTGTGTTAGTGAAAGAGGAAGAAATGAACCTTTTGGGGTACATGTGGGTAGTGCATAGTGAAGTACAAAATTATGCACTGCAATAACATATGGAAAAGCATAAACACTCGTTTTGCTCATAAAGTGACTCAGTGTTAACTTTTATTCTGTTTATGAAATTTTAAGATGGGAGGATCTTGAGGAAGCTTACCAACTAATTCCTATTAATAGAATAAAATAGAACAGTAGAAAGCACAGAAGGCAAATGAAATAATCTTCCCTGTTCATCAGGTCTAAGCTTTAGCAGGAACTTGCCACTCTAACACTTGGATGCAGAATAGAAAACTCCTCCAAAATAGCACTTTATTGGTGTCTTGTCTAATTGCTTTCCAATCAGCTAGAACTTTTCATCCAGCCAAGCTGCTTTTATTAAAGAGGTGAGCTTATTTTAAGGACTATTTCCTTTACAGTAGAAAATGTAGTTGTCTGTTGTCTTTCATTTACAAATTTATGAAAAAGAAATAACTTATTGAAATAACATCAAAATGTGACTTCTTGTCCCCGTTCCTTCTTCAGCAGTGAAATTAATTTTATATGTAATTCATCTCATAGTACTTATACAATGTGAACAACACGTGCACTGTTGATGCTATTCAGTGAGCAAATGCGTTTTCTTGGCAGCCTAATGGTCTGTGCAAAATGTATTTGAGTAGCTTTAGCTATTTTTCTGAACCCATTAGCTGGTATAAAAATCTTTAGTTAACCTAATCTTATGACTCCATCCATCATAAAGCGTCACCTGCTATGTTCTGTGGACTTCAGCAGCCACTAGTTCTTACTTCCAACCCTCACCTAAAGAAAAGTTTACACCATTTTTAATTTCCTTTGCACCTGATGCATGGACAACCATTAAGGCTGTCCCTCAGTGGCCTCTTTACAACTCACATGCAGGTACGTCTGCTCTGCCAAACACCCATTTTCTTCATGTTTTTTCCTTTCTGATGGGCTCCACGACTGCCAGACGTGCACTTGCTGGGCACCTGTGCCAACACATGAGGGAGCTCCGGGAGGATGGAGATCAGCTGGCTGTGCTGACTGGAGTTTTCGTCCTTGCAGATACTCAAAACCCAACTGGATAAGGTCCTGAGCATCCAGCTCTAGCAGCCCTGCTTTGAGTGTGGGACAAGGCAGACTCCAGTGACCCTTTCCAACCCTAGACATTCTGCAAGTCCACAATCATCATCAGGGAAAGACAATGCTTCTACCTCCTCCCCGTAGATCTCAGGAAGGTTTCAGCATGCTCAGTGATACACACGGCCCCGAACCACAATGACAGAATGTCTTTCCTTTCCACCTGCCAAAATAACTTCTAAGCAATAGGCTTGTCTGGTTTTATCGCAGGCTTATTGTCCCAGCCAAAGATTTATTAAATTCAGCAATGACAGCAGTTCTTTCTCCTAGTCACAAGCTTTTATCTTGTTGTTAAAAGTTTTAAACAGCATCTCACACAACAATGAACATCACATACATTTCAATGAGCCCCTTCAAGGAAGAAATTCACTTAATCTGTGATGAATGTATCTCAATCTATTGCTTTTTAACTTATAAAAAAGACTGTCTCCTACTATATTAAATCATAAGATAAGAGAGGCTTGCTCTAACTTTTCAGTTGGTATAATCCTGTATCTGCTCTTTCACATGTGGTTTTGGAGCGGATAAATTATACTGCATGTGCCTTTCCCAGTGTCTAGAAAAGAGGATTAGTGAATTGGTAGAGATTATTGGACATTAAAAACCAGGCAGCAGAGCACTGCAAAGGAAGAGGGGAAGCATTTCTGGCCTCTTCATGTCTTCTGGTCAGTGCTTCCATACTCTTTTTTGAGTTCCCATCACTACAAGGATGAGTGGCCAGAATTACCCATAGTTGGGCTAATTCTTCTTAGCCACACATAGGCTTAAGACATTATTTACCTGGGAAAAGCAGAATCATATACAAATAAGGAAAAGACAGCCAAAACAGCTATAAAGAATACAGTGAATTACTTGGATTTCATAGAGTTCAAAGCTTTGTCTTGACACAAGAGGACTACCTGAGCCATTGGTATTCCTGATACATCCTGTTCATGTATCGCTTTTTATGATGGAGGTTTGTCTCGTGTGTTCATTGTAGACAACAAATGACTCTGAGATACAGAAGCATTTAAAGCACAAAACACATTTCCTCACAAGTATATTGCCTTCATGTACATCTGCTTACCCGTTTATTTTGTGAAGTTGATCCCAACACTCTAATTGCTACTTCAGAAGCATTCCTTGCCCTAAAAATACTTCTCAGTTTCATCTCTTGTGTGAAGGCTGGAAGACAGTGTCTACTGATTAAGTAAGGAAATGATGACGTACCATCAAGCAAATATGATTTGAAACTGCAGCAAAAAAAATAAGATCTACAATATTCACATGGCAAAAGAGGAAAAACTGAATGAAAGGGAAATGTATGTGTATGGGGTGTACGGCTCATACAGATCTACACCCACAAAATTCATACACCAGACATATTTTGGTCAGAGGATGAATGATGTCCATGATATCTCCAAAGCCTGGAGGGTTTTACAGAGGAAATCCAAAAGAAATACAACATGCACCAGGCAGCACCTCTGGGCTCCTGAACTCCCAGAGAGAGGATGCAGATGCTGAGAACGCATATGGACCTTCCACTGCCTTCGCCCCTCAGTCGAGCACAGTCCCACATGCTGCAGACATCAGTGGAGCGCAGCTCAGCAACCAGAGAAAGGACAAAACATCCAAGGAGGGGCTTGCTTGGGCTGGTACCCCCTCACACAAGAAGTCACTGGAAAACTCTTCCACTTCTCTTGGGACCTTTCAGAGATAAGGAAGTAAAACCAACTGGAAGCCCAGTAATGATAAACAAAATTTCTTGGTTTATGTCATTGGAGAAAAAGGGGCTGATCAGTCTGTTTACAGAATAAATCATACTGGACAGCTGCGAGGATTTTTTTTTAACCCTTACTCTTGTTTTTCTCACTATTCATGAACACTCTAGACTTCTTAACAATGCAAGCACTTGCTTAGGGAAAGCCAGACTGAAGTTGGAACACAACCCACTTTCTATGCACACAGCTTTTCAGTTTCTCCACCTAGACTGATTCATCCCTCTCTTGTCATTTTTTACATCCTTTTACAAACATAACTACTCCTTTAGATCAGAAAATGAAATTAAGTAGATACAGCTGACAAGCCAGCAAGGAGAAAAAATTTGACTCTACCAAAGGCGATATTATAACTTTCTAAGACCTATTTTTATTTTGTTTTCCTTGACTTGAGTTTCTCTTTCCCTTTGTATCAAGACACTGGATTTTATAAGGCACGCGGTTCTGTCTTTTCTATATATAGCAGCGGTAGGTGTATGATGACTTTATGTGTGCATGTATTAGCTGCATCTGTACACAGCTGTAGTTTACTAAGACACAAAGCAGTAAATCACAGAAGTATTGCAGCTGCCTGGCTGCTATATGCTGTCTGGCCCCAGCTGTCAAGGCTGAGATCGTTCTTGACGGGTACAGTAAGAACTGGAAGATCTCCAAAGGGCCTAAACGTTCATGCTTTGTGACCTTCTGTTGGGAAAGAAGCAAAAGGACTTCAGAAAAACCTAGAAATCTGTACGAAAGGGGAAGAAAATATGATAATTAGCAGTAGTTCGGTAATGAAAACTTCAGATTCATCAAGTTTTTTTAACAAAGCTGGAGTACAGTGCTATCCTGCAGCCCACCCCTGTGTTCCATCTAATGGGGACACCAAACCTTTTCTATGGAGGTCTCGATTTGGGAAGACCTGCTTTTCTTCTCTGCAGCAACGTTCTGATGTTGGAAGTATTCTACAGCCTTTTCAAGGGGTTAATTATAGTATCTTTCTTCTTCTCAAATTCACACCAGTGTCAATGTGACAGTCCTGAGCACTGTTAGTCATCCCCAGGACAGGGATCCACACCGCATGTGGGGTTAAATTTACAGGCACCATTCAAATGACAAGGTCTTCCATGGCCATGTGTGACCAATGACATCTATAGCACAGCTGGTAAGGAAAAGGATTGCAGTCTTTAAGCTTTAAGTCATGACATTTTTCAGAGTTCAGCACTCCTCACCAGTGCTGTCTGAAGAGGACCACATCAAGCACACTTTCCTGGAGAAGCTGTGCATGGAGTCACCTATCCAGTGACACCTGCCTATAGGGACACGCAGAAACCAAAAGATAGATTATGAGAGATTAAGAGAGCAAAATAAAGTGTAATTTAGAAATAAATTTAGAAAGGAGAATTTTTCAGAAATTTCTCAATTCTTTTTCATCACTGGACCATTGCGTGGTCCTTATCTTCTTATCGGGAAATAAGAAGCACACCGAGTAATTAAATAATCCAGAAGTGTTGATTCCTTACACACACATACACACAAAGACCAGCGTGTTTACTTACACTAAGCAAGGGTGACGTACAAAATGCAGACACTAGAGGGCAAGGATGTATACAAAGTTATTGAGGAGGGCACAAGTTATTGGGGATAACACCTGGGATAAGGTGAACCACCAGCCTTACACACTGATCCATCAGTCCTTGCCCTCATGAGTGACACGTATACACTCAGACACCTGTCATTTACTGACATCCCACTTCACCACTGCCAGGGTGGCTTTGATACTTCGCTGTCTTGAGAGTTTCCTCAGCTTTGACCTGTACCCATACACAGATCTGTGCTTGTGAGTGCGTACAACCACTGGCCCACAGGATGCTGTGTATTTACTATCACACTAAACAGTACGTATCACACAAAAAGCTGCACTGCAGGATGATAATATTGTGGAGAACTCAATCTCAGCTTTGGAAGTGGCCAAAGGTTGGCTGTACAACCTTAATACAGTACTAGACATCCTTTAATTTCAGTTAGATGTTAGCATACTCTTTTTTTCCCAAGACACTCCAGCAGGGCAGTATCACTTAATTAGCAACCTTCCCACATTTCATTTTAGTCACATCATTCAGCATGAGCCCTAGGCCTTATTTCCTGTGACCTCCACAAAACCTTCTCTGAATATAACTATCCATATAATATAATATACTACACTACCTAATAGTACTAAATAACTCGTATAAAATTATTAACTTCCTCTTCAAGCATCTCAGTGCTCTTTGTTCTAGTTTGAGTGTTTTACACACATTAGTAGTTTTTTTCCAGGGGTTTTCTCTGGTGCAAGGTAGTATTACTGACCCAATTTTCCAGCCTGAAAACTGAGGGCTGAAGAGGTAAAAAAAAGTGGTAATAAATGCAGGGAACTTCCTCTGAACTGCCTAGTTCCAAAGGTTTTAGACACACACAGCACTTTGTAAGCTCAAACCTGAGCTCTGGGTTGGTTCTGGTCATGGGCAGTATGCTCAGCCCCACCGCAGGGGTGGATGGCCAACGTGCTGCTCCCAGCCTGCGGCCTGGAGCTGCTCTCTGCTCCAAGGAGGGCTCGAACCAAGTCTCCTTCCACAGTAACACCACCCCTCTACCTCTTCTCTTAGAAGGTTACATCAGGGGGTCACACCAGGCTGGCACCAGTCACCACTAGGGTTCCCCAGGGCTCAATTTTAGGGCCGGTGCTCTTTAATGTTTTTATAAATGATCCAGATGCAGGAATCGAATGTCCATTAATCAAGTTTGCTGATGATACTAAAGTAGGAGGAGCGGCGTCCTCCCTCAAGGGTAGAGAGGCCTTACAGAGAGATCTGGGTAGACTAGAGAGCTGGGCAACCACCTGGCATATGAAATTTAACAAGATCTAGTCCTCAATTCTGCACCTGGAACAGGATAATCCTGGTTATATGTACAAATTGGGGGACAAGGGGCTCGAGGGAGCAGCCACGGTGCCCTGCCTGCCTAGTTCCGTGTCCTCTGACACATGGAGGGGCTCCCACCTTCTCTGGTGGTACCAGCAACTGCACCTGGAGGAGGAACAACTTTCCACCCACATTATTGTGAACAGAGGAGGAAGAATAAAGAGCTCGTATTTCTAAAAGCTGATGTATAGCTAAAAACCTCGGGATCAGTGTCTGGAAGCTAGCCTAAGCTTCCAGCTAGACTCTGGAAATGAGGGTTAGGAGGGAAGACAAGAGGTCCATATCCATTTGAATGTTTCTGTCCTGTGGCTTTCTGCAAGGGTTAGGTCCTGGATGCCACACAGGGCAACTGAAAGGCTTCTTTATCTTGAAAAAGCTGCTTATTGCCCTGACAGGACAAATAAGCCTCTTGTAATAGAGGAGCAGACATAGCTCCTTCCAAGGGAGACCCTTCTCCAGTCTTGCGGAAACTCCTTCCCAGTGAGCCCGTGGAGCCACGCTGGTGGGGGGCTGTGCTGAGCCCTGGGTCCTCCATCAGGACAACTTTATCTTACGCCTCTCCTGATATCTCCTCAGACAGCATCACAGCATCCTGATAACAAATGTTGCTTTTCTTTTTCCTACCATCTCCTGGGGAGCCCTAATTGGGATTGACAAGAATTTTGCAGGCATGAACCAAGCTGCTGGCATGGGTGAGGGCCGGCTGCGGGGGAGTTCTCTCCTTCGCAGACCCTGAGAAAATCCCTGTCTGAAACGCAGGCACACACAACCTGTCTGCCCGACACACAGGAACAACACGTGGAAATCGGTTGTCTGCAAAGCCGAAGGTAACAATTTTCACAGCTGGTGCCTTTTCATAGCTTCCCAGGAGAAGGAATCGGAAGAGATCACAGAAGCCACGGTACTCACAAGGTGACCAGAGAAAAGCTATAAAGTAAATCCATTTTAAAAAATCAAAAAAGCTTTCTCTCACAAAGATAAAGTAACTGAAGCTGATGAATTACTTATATCTGGCCCAAAAAAAAGATAAAAACATAGATGAGTTAAAAAAACCTAAGGAGAATTTCTAGAAAAGTCATCTTGGAATGAAATACAGAATCTAAGGTCAGAGACACAACAGTTTGCTCCACCATGACAGGAGAAACTGCTGACATGGTAGAGCTGCATTCTGTTTTTCTAGGTGGAAAGGAAGGTAGGGGGGAAGCGGCTAAATTCCTATTTGCCTAAATAAGATTCAACACAGTGGCCACATGATGCTTATTTTAGATCTCATCTTATGATGATGGATGCATTTAGAGATGCTAAAAATGCTACCTGCTTGCCCGTGGGATTTATGATGCAATTCAGAGCTATGTGCATACATGTTATTTTATATCAGAGCACCCTCCACACCTACATATAGGTCTGTCCAACAGGTGACTTAAGAAACCAAAACCAGAAAAGACCTTGTAATTAGCTATAACCAAGTCTTCTTTCTAAAAATTAACCTTAAATGTGACAGGGCACATCAGGTCAAACTTTAGAGATTTTCCTGTTATTTCCATTAAACAAATAAGTAACCAAGCAGTAACTGTATCAGGAGTTTCAGGGGTAGACCACTGAACTGGGAGAAACTCCCAGTTATACACCTACAAACAGTTTGTGAAATTATGAATCAGCTGTAGGCTCTTCTGCAGGTGCAGGGAGAATATTTTCTTAATTTCCGTTTGTTCAGCTGGCTTCTCCTCCAGAGCTCCTGCATTCAAAGTGCAGAAACCAAGCAGGAATTGAAAAAACAGGAAAACCTGTTTCTTATTTCCAAACAAAATAAAACTATACTAAAGAGACTCACAGCAATTAGCTGTAATGTCTTAAAATGATTCAATAGCCAGCAATTCTGTTCATGAACTTTAGCTTCCATTTCTATTATTTAGTACAGATAAGATTTTAAAATTAAAGACATATTTTGTCAGGAACTTTTCTGATGCATTCAACATATTTGAAGTAGTTTTGCTTAAGTCATAAAGGAGTTTTAAGATGCTGCCGATTTGCTTTTTAAATTAATTTTCATTGCCACCCAAAAGCTGTCTGAAACAAATCATGAGTAAAAAAGTTAATTAATCCAATAAATAAGGAATCTCCCTCTTCATTTTCTAGTACAATAAAAAGTGAATAATACGAACATGAATGCTGCTGTTTGCTGCATAAGATGATAACTGAGATTACAGTGTACCTTTCTGAATAGCAGAAATCAGCATCAGTCTCAGAGCAAGTAAACATCACCCTTGTTTAATGAAATAAGAGACTTCCAGTGTGGAAGGGGCTAATTATAATTTATAAGCATTGTAAATAAATATTATAAATATTAAAATCATCAACTTTGAGAAAACAAGGATTTGTTTTGTTAACAAAAATGCTAAGTAATAAGTATGTAAGGCTGTAACACATGTAACTACAGCTAATAGCTGAAGCAGCTGATCTCCATGCTTAGGGCATTCCCTTTCTCAGAAGCAAATGAAATGCCACCTGTCCCGCTGACATCAAGTGGACCTGGGGGGTGAGATGACCAGGAGGTTGTGGAAAGCACCAAGGCTGGGAGATGTGTGGAGCAGGGCAGAGCTGCGGCTCCACACCCAGCCAAGCCCTGCACGGGCTGGAGGATGGGGCACAGTATTTTCTGTGATTAGTGTCATCTCCACACAGTGTCCTTTCCACTTCCCAAACCAATTATCGCAACGTTCTTCTAAAAATCACTCCCCCTGCAGAAACAGAGACTCGGGCATTTGTTCTCAGCACCATGAAGGTAATTTGACAGAGTGTTTCCACCACATTACCCTGCTTAACACAATTATAACTTCAAAGACAACTGCACTTCAAATTCTACAGAGGTTGTTTTTATTTACAATGAAAAACTCTGGGTTTCATTCACATGGGAAAAATGTGCTGGGAGGAAGATGTGCCACAAGGAATCGCCTGAAATCCAGGACTTTAAAGCCTGTCAAGGCTCACGGAGAAACAAGGCAAGATGAAAAGGCAGATAATTTTTCCCCAAGTATGCTCCTTCAAAGTGTTTGAGCTTGCCTTCATGATCCTGCCCAGCAAATGAAAACGTAAATGGAATAAGAATAAAGAATTGATATGAGAAGATGTGTGTATTCATAGCAAAGAAATAAGCATATTATTGTTGCTGAGGAGAGGGGCTCCAAAGAGGAGGATACCAGCAGGGGACCCTTCTGAAAGCATAAAAAAAACTCGTGGCAAAACCACCAGCGGAGAAGGGAGAAGCCCAGGGAAGAGAGAGAGCCTCAAGCTGCCTCCCTCTGAGCAGGAAGAGTGAGCTGGGAACGAGGGCAGGGGGGACTCAGAGTGGGCAGAGCCTGGAGTGACGACACCCAACGGCCCTCACGTACAAGAGCAGCCCCCGGGGAGCGTGAGCGACCAGGAGCGCAGCAACAGGACGGGCAAACAGGGCACCGCGTGGCAGAAGGGCTTCAGCAATCAAGGATAACAAGAAATGTTTCTCTAAGTATGTCAACAGCAAAAGAAAGACCAGGGAGAGCCTCCATCCCCTGCTAGATGCAGGAGGAAACATGGTAACAAGTGATGAGGAAAAGGCTGAGGTGCTTAATGCCTTCTTTGCCTCAGTCTTTAATAACAAGACCAGTTGTACTGAGGGAATCCAGCCTCCTCAGCCAGAAGACAGAGACTGGGAGAACGACCCCCCCCCTCCACAATCCAGGAGGAGATAGTCAGTGACCTGCTGCATCACAGACACACACAAGTCTATGGGACCGGATGGGATACACCCGAGGGTGCTGAAGGAGCTGGCTGGGGTGCTCACCAAGCCGCTCTCCATCATTTACCAGCAGTCCTGGCTGACCGGGGAGATTGGAAATCAGCCAATGTGATGCCCATATATAAGAAGGGTCAGAAGGATGATCTGGGAAATTACAGGCCTGTCAGCCTGACTTCGGTGCCCGGGAAGCTGATGGAGCAGCTCATCCTGAGTACCATCACACAACACATGCGGGACAACCAGATGATCAGGCCATCAGCATGGGTTTATGAAAGGCAGCTCCTGCTTGACAAACCTGATCTCCTTCTACGACAGGGTGACCTGCTTATTGGATGAGGGAAAGGCTGTGGATGTTGTCTACCTTGACTTTAGGAAAGCCTTTGACACCATTTCCCACAGCATTCTCCTGGTGAAACTGGCTGCTCACGGCTTGGATGGGCACACGCTTCACTGGGTGAAAAACTGGCTGGATGGCCGGGCCCAAAGAGTTGTGGTGAACAGAGTTAAATCCAGTTGGCAGCCGCTCACGAGTGGTGCCCCCCAGGGCTCGGTTTTGGGGCCACTCCTGTTTAACATCTTCATTGATGATCTAGATGAGGGGTCGAGTACACCCTCAGTAAGTTTGCAGATGACACCAAGTTGGGTGGGAGTGTTGATCTGCTCGAGGGTAGGGAGGCTCTGCAGAGAGACCTGGACAGGCTGGAGCGATGGGCTAAGGCCAACTGTAGGAGTTTCAATAAGGCCAAATGCTGGGTGCTGCACTTCAGCCACAACAACCCCCAGCAGCGCTACAGGCTTGGGGAGGAGTGGCTGGAGAGCTGCCAGTCAGAGAGGGACCTGGGGGTGTTGATTGACAGCCAGCTGAACATGAGCCAGTAGTGTGCCCAGGTGGCCAAGAAGACCAAGGGTATCCTGGCTTGTATCAGCAATAGTGTGGCCAGCAGGGACAGGGAAGGGATTTTACCCCTGTACTCGGCACTGGTGAGGCCACACCTCGATTACTGTGTTCAGTTTTGGGCCCCTCACTCCAAAAAGGACATTGAATTACTCGAGCGTGTCCAGAGAAGGGCAACGAAGCTGGTGAAGGGTCTGGAGCACATGTCATACGAGGAGCGGCTGAGGGAACTGGGGGTGTTTAGTCTGGAGAAGAGAAGGCTGAGGAGAGACCTCATCACCCTCTACAACTACCTGAAAGGAGGTTGCAGACAGATGAGGATGAGTCGTTAATGAATTAACAAGTGATAGGGCAAGAGGTAATGGCCTCAAGTTGTGCTAGGGAAGGTTTAGACTGGATATTAGGAAGCATTTCTTTCCAGAAGGGGTTGTTGGGCATTGGAATGGGCTGCCCAGGGCAGTGGTGGAGTCCCCATCCCTGGAGGTGTTCAAGAGGCGGGTCAACATAGCGCTGAGGGATATGGTGTAGTTGGGAACCGTCAATGTTAGGTTAATGGTTGGACTGGATGATCTTCAAGGTATTTTCCAACCTTGATGGTTCTGTGATTCTGTATTTCCAGCCTCCTCTGAACAACCAGGAGGAAAAGAGCACTGAAACCTGTAAATCACTGCTTGTCTCTTTGAATTACATACTGTGCCACGGGAGCACTGGCTACATTAAAATTGTTTTGTACTTTTGCACTTTAACTGCTAAATACGCAGCATTGTGGCTGCTTAAACCTGTTGGATCCACACCTTTATTACACAGTGTCCATAAACTGACATTTCTGACCTTGTCGCAGAAACACATTTTTGTACCTGATGGAGGACAACAATGCAACCACTGCTACAATAAATACCACATGCCTGCTTATAGATCATATGGATCTTTATCATAAATATTAAAGATACATAATACTTTGCAAAGATACATGAATGTGTTACACTCTCTAGGGAAGATTGAGTTTCAGAATCTGGTCTACACACAAAGGAGGAAAATACAGACTTGAGGCGACCGCAGAAAGCGAGGACAAAGAACCCCAACATCTGAAGGAAAAAGTTTAATACACAAAATCACTCAACTTGGTGATTAAATGATTAACTGACAATTTTTTTTGTTATGATGTTTTCTTCCTCAGATTTTTAAGGCAGTTTCCTTCAGCTGTGTTGGTTTCTGGTTTTGTTTGCTTTGCCTTCCTTAAATATTTATGCTTTTATGTTTTGTTTGCTTAGCTTTACTTAAATATTTAAGCTATAGCACTTTACTGGCATAAATATTTGTTTTATTTAAAATCTACTTAGCTGAAAGAAACAACAAAATAAAAAATCAGAAATTACACTGGAATTTTAGAGGAAGAACAGCAATTAACTCTGCCAAGGTGTTAACCTTTTAAAAATTACGCGATTTGCCTATGCGCTGCATTTGATGAGCTATGTACCAACACGTATTAATTGTTCTGAAGACATTTTCTTGATTTCCATTTATTTTTTCCCTTCCCTCATTCTGCTTCAGAAGCCACATTAACTCCTTCCATTCCTCACTGCTGTGGTGAAGGCAGTAATTTACACTGCCCTGCTACACCAGGGAGCTGCTACTGCGGGCTGAGAGAGCGAGTGCACGAGGAGGTGCTGGATGAAATGGAAAGCAAGTTTATCAGTGTCCCAGCGAGGAAGCAGAGCACGAAGGCCCTGAGCTGGCTGGCCCCAGCCATGTTCAGCAGCCAGGAGAGCGCTCATCACCCACCATACAGGGACACGGTGCATAACTTAAGCAGATCTTTTCAGGAGACCACGTAACGCCTTCCGAAACACTTGTGGTTAGAAAACAGATGCTTTTCTGCATCAAGCTTTTCCACATTTTCCTGACAAGTGCTGGGGCAGGGGCCATTCTGCGTGCCCTGGAGCAGAGCCTCAGACACACCGGCGTTCCTGCCCATGAAATCCCAGCCGCCCAACAAGAGAGGCCCCAGATGGACAGAAATTTATCATCTTAAGTCTGCAAAGGTACCTTCCTTGCCCCCAAGCAAATAAAAACATATACAAAGAACTTATTCTATCTTGCCTTCATAATTCTATTAAATGATTAAATGCTGGTGCACACCAAGCAGGGTACAGTCAGAAATCCTGTTCTGAGACTATTTTCAGTCAAATAAAGGCAGCAAAGAGTTCAGGCTGACAAGCTGGTACTTCCTCTGGTCTGTGCAGACTGTCCCCTGTATATTTAAATGAGTAAGATGTAACATTTTTATTCCTGTCACCTGCCATAGAGTTTAAGCACTATAATTATTTCCCTTCTAACACCAGGTGCTATGCACATTACATGCAATTTTGGAGGCTCACTTACCACTGCAGTCTGCAGTGTATATGCACAATGTCAAAATGGAATAAAAATACACTACATGTTTTTTCCATAGCACTCAAGATGAATCAGCATGGAAATGATATGTATCTGAAATACCCCATGTGTTTTTCTCAACAGAAATGGTTAAAATGAACAATAAAGCTTCCTCCCCTTACTGGACAGATAGACGATGCTTTTATAAGGATACTGATTTCACAGAACTAAAACCAGTGAAATGTCAGGATAAAGCACTGATTAGTCTTAACAGTGGTAAGAAAACTTAAGAACGAGGGTTTTAGTAATGCATATGCATCTCCTACATCACCTGCTGCTGTAGAACCTCCAAGATTAAATAGGTGGGACACCAGTCCCATGTGCAGCCTGCTCTTGTGTCCTTTAGCACTAGAATGGCTTCAGAAGCACCTTTCCAGCCAGAAATTTTATTATCATTTCATCACTGGTTTAATAATTAAGAGACTTTCAAGTGCACATTTGATTTTTTCACTTCAGTGGGGCTGCATAAGTCTATGGGATCTCCAAAATCACAGCCAAGACATGGCACATGTGTGTGCCAGGTACAGCACATCACCTCTGGGATAAAGGCAAGTATAGTCTCAACTAGAATTAGCCTAGAGAGTAACAAAGGGGATTTTGAATCCTACTGAAGGCACGGTCATTTGCAATCTTCATGCAAGTCAGCAGGGAAGATCCCAGAGGAATTTGGGATTAAGTGCTAGCTCAGCTGAAGGGCTACAGGCTGCCTCTGCCCACCATGCAGTCCCTAACTCCTGCCAGCTCCTCACTTTCCTGTTTTCCCAAGAGAGAGTCCCAGGGGAGGGTGCCAGCCATGGGGAGCTGCAATTTCTCAAGGCCCTTTGTCGTCTGCAAAGACACGTGGCAAAAGTTGCTCCTCTTGCTTGCACTCCGTCTGCTAAGCCTCAGAGTGAAAAGATGTGGGAATTCACTGGAACAGGTCTAATATGCAATTAATACAAAACCTGCTGGTTTTAGACAGGAGCTCTTTAAAACACTCTTGAGCCTCAAGCCTCAAATATAAATTAGCAGGTGGGCTGTTAATGTATTTTTTCCCTTTTGCCACAATGATGGATTTTTCACTTTAAAGATAAGACATTGCCGGATAGAACCAAATATTGACAGAGGAGATAAAAAGGGCTGTTATGATAATAGGCATAATGAAATGTTGTTTATAAAACTATAGCTGGGAATAGATATCTTTCCCTACTGTGGAATATTGATCCCCTCAAAAAAAAAAAAAAAGAAAATGAGCTTTCTTTTGTCTGCACTATCAGTACCTGTATTTTATACCTGCAGCAGAAATAGCTAACTTTTAAAAACAAAGATCTCCAATTTTGTCGCTTGCTGATTCTTGACAAAACCAATGTAATCAGTCCTGGGCTGCATGGCTGCGGTGAAATGGCTCAAAATTTTAAAATTACCTCATACACATTTTATGGGAAAATTCTGTTCCCAAGTATGCTAGCATGAGCCTGGAGTAGCTCCATGGACCCCAGTACTAAGTGAAAACAAGATCTGACAGATCAGAAAAAAATAGTATATCAATGGTCTTATCTCCCTCGTTGAAAACTAGAGGTAGGAAGAAAAAAATAAAAGACATGTTAGATGTGAATATATCCACTACTTGATACATAACGACCCCTGGTCATTGGAGCGGGGGTACCACGGGGTCTGGTCACCCAGCGCAGCCCAGTGCCATGGCAGCCGCAGACGTCCCTGAGCATCCCCAGTACCAGGGTAGGTTCGCTCTGCCCTTCCCCCCCGCAGTGGGCACCAAAACACTTGTAGTACCAACCTGTTTCCACAACAGCTCCTGGTTTGAGGCAGGAACACCGAATAACTGAGCAGCAACACACACCCTGGGGACTTGGGGGTGTGAGGAAGGAAAGGATGTGGGCATTTGGGTCAAGCAACTGAATTCCATTGCTGACTACTACACAAACCTCAGTGCCTCTCCTTCCCAGAGCACAGTAGCTCTACCAGTGTTGTTTCCAAGGTGCTGTGCACAGCCATCCTGAGCAATGCCCAGTAAGTGTAACGCACAACCAGAACTGCCTAATAACTCCAGAGACAGAGTCTGCCAGGCTCGGTCAGATGAAACTCTGTCATC
Source organism: Strix uralensis (assembly GCF_047716275.1). Classification (NCBI taxonomy): domain Eukaryota; kingdom Metazoa; phylum Chordata; class Aves; order Strigiformes; family Strigidae; genus Strix; species Strix uralensis. Next base: position 13,318,742 of record NC_133981.1, read on the forward strand.
TCAAACCTCCCTGGAGTTTTCCCCTGTAATCCATCACTAAAATGAAATTATATCAGTTACCATAGAAACATCTTGACCAATAGCCTGAAAATATTTTTTTTACAGAAAGTGAAATATTGTTCCATTCAAGCAAAACTCTGCACCTCTGTCAGTGCTGTTTTGGATAAGCTGATGATCTGCTCACTCACCCACTTGGCAAAAGGCAAAATTTTCAGTTTTCCTTTAGTGCACTGTTAGTACCAGTTATTTCCCCTATCGCACTTTTTAATTTTTCCTTTATGAATAAACTGCTGAGTAACACTGAGAGGTACAGAGAAAAGTAATGAATGCCCCTTGGTCGCAACACACTAACATATCTGTACAGGGTACTCCATTTTTATTCAAAAGTTGTTTGATATTGGTATTCTATTCACATTTTGTAATGAAGAAGTCACATACAACAGCAAGATTAGTTCTGGGAGTAGAAGTGAAATATTTACTCTCAGGCTGCCATCTGGGAATGAGCCCATGGGAATGAGTCCCCCAGGCCCCAGAAGAACAGCGCAGCATCATCCGACCATCCCTACGGAAGGGAAAACAGAGCCTGAAGTTCTGGAGAAAGTCAAATTATACTGAGGTACTGCCTTCACCTCTCTAATAAGACCTTCGTGTGGCTCCTCAGTTTGTGGCAATCATGGTTCATTGCAGACATATTCATTGTGTCTTTACATCCTTCATCTCAGCAGACACTTGGACAGACTCTTCCTATCCCTGGTCTAGTGGCACCAGATTTTCCCATCAGAAAACCCAGAGCTGATACTACCAAGCACCATTGATTGGGGCATTTCTCATATACATACAGAATGTTTTTAATCTCTATATAGTTGTTAAGATTTATAGTGTGACTGCAGACATAAATTTTCCTTGTTCAACACATCCAGAAAGCGACCATATGTTATTACATGAGGCTGAATTTTTATATAGCTGTATTTTTTAAGTTCCAACACAGTACAAAACTTCTGTTTTCAATCCAAACAAAGCCTGTTCTGAACCCTTTCTTGCATACAGTCTGTATTTCAACAGATTGTTTAAAATTAAAACCTAAAGTAGGAATCATAAGAAGCCTGATTTATTATTAATCATGGGGGAAGACGAATGTTTTCCATCATGTTATGCCTACAGAGTAACACAGTTCCCACTAGTATCTGCAATGGTTCAGGCTGCTTCCTGGGCATTTTAATCTTCTATACCCAGGAGACAAAATTATGGCAATACTGGTAAGTAATGAATAGAGATTAGTATTCAAACAACCACTTAATTAATCAGAAGAAAAGGCTAACTAAGTATTAAAATTGTTCAGGATGCTCCCGCTCTGCGCACAGTGCTGGCCTCGTGTTCGGCTGTGAATACAGGGTCACCATTCGGAGAGCTCACATCAAAACTCTCTTTGGTTTTCTTCAATGTTTTCAATGTAGTAAAACCCCTGAGGCCATTAAAAGTCTGTAGAAGAACTGTTTGTGGCTTCTCAGGTTTTGGTGTGCGGTGGAAGAGATAACATACAGTCACCGATAAAGACCCTGACCCTGCATGCATCTAATGCAATTTCACAGTAAAACATTTTGCCATTGGTGAAATCACTCTGAGACCACAGTATTTTGGTCACGCCAAGATTTCTAACAGGGTAGCGAAGTTTTAGGCTGATTCACGTTAAGCAGCAATTTCACTGGACACAGACTGAAAGAGGAGCTTGTAGTTATGCCAAAGGCATTACCCTGCGCATCAGCTACAGCTTTCAGTGCAGGGAAAGATATATCCTATACGGTTTTTAAAAGAACATACACTGGAAATGGACCCTTATCTGACAGCCTTTGATGTACAGCAATGGGCTGGATAACTGTAATTATTCATAGAGTTACCTACAGCCTATGATAGCAATACAATTATTTCCTGTCCAGCTATATCTTTACATAATTCCCTGCACTGCAGCCCGCAGGATTCAGCGGCGGCGATTCAGCACCTGGCTGTGAGCAAACCCTCTCAGGAAGCTGGGGCTCCCTTGGTGTTTGCGGGGCCTGAGTGATGCAAGGACGTCCACTCTGACGATGAAGCGTGCCGCCATACCACCCATAAAGTGTCCCAAATACTACGTGTGGCCATACAGGCATAGAAGACTCTTCGCTGCTCGTACTTCTGGGCACAAGTAACCATCCTGTTTTGAATATTCACCAGCCTTTATGACTATGCAATCTCTTTTCCACCCTCTATGAAGTGAAGACAGTTCAAACATAACTACACACGTTCCAGCACATCAATAAATACGTGCATATATGGAGACAAAAATTACAGTAAGATGAAGTTAAGGTACATAGAAAACACTGGAGTGAAACACAATACAGAGACATGTAATACTCATCCATCCTCAGACTGAATGTGGTAAATTGCATCAAGGTTAAGCTCAGAAAGAAAACCAAATGCATTAAAAAGTGGAATTCAGCTCAGTTTTAACTATAGAGTCACAACTCTCACCTCTATAATGTAAAACAGTAAGTATTTTATTACAGCAAATGCCGTGTCTGAAACTGTGTTTTCATGTATTCATTCCTGCTGCTCCCAGTGACACCAGCCACAAAAATCACCATCGCTGAGGTTTATGAAAAGCAACCCCCGTGCCAGAACAGCGAGCAGCTGCTCGCTCGCACCCACCGTCCCATGCTGGGCCTTTGCAGCTCCTACGTGCCCTCATCAACCCTGCTCATACGGCACTCACCATGAAAAGCTGAACATTAGTTTGTTATCATTTTGAAGTTTTGGATATGTTGATTGCACACTCCCTCTTTACGGAAGCCGGGCAAGGACTTGGGGCCAGACAACACGCACCCAGAAGGAATTCATTCCACCGCTGCTCCTTGCAGCAGCGCACCCAGGAGATCTGCCCAGCAGCATCCTCTACGCAGAGGCAGGCAGATGATGTCTGGCACACACCCCTCTCCCTTGTAAAAGAAGCTTTCATCCCTGTTGTGGTTTGAACTCAGCCGGTAGCAAATTGCCACGTGGCCAGTTGTTTACTCCCCCCCCCCCCCCCCCCCCCCCCCCGGTGAAATAGGGAAGGGACAGAAAAAATAAAGAAATTTGTAGGTTAAATAACAAAAATTTACTAGCAAAAAAACCCAACAGTAATGATAGTAGTCCAAAACGGGTAAAAGGCAGTAGTGGCTCACCGAACGGCGACCGGCACAGAGCCCGTCCCCAGCATCGATCTCGACCCCCGGGGAAGCCCGCCCAGCTGATCCCGAAACCGAAACCAAAACCAACAACGCCCCCGCCTATAAGCTGAGCTTTGACGTCACATGACGTGGAATCGTCCAGTGATCGATCCGGACCCAGCCCTCCAGCTGTGCTCCCTCTCAGCCCACGGAAAGTTAACTCTATCCTGGCCAAACCCAGGACAATCCCTCCATCAGCAACCTGAGCCTGGCAGCATTAACCAGCAGGAACTGCACATAAAAACAGTGTGACGTAACGGCAGTGCCAGTAACAATAAAATTCTGCATCTCAGAAAGTCCCAAGCCATCCCGAAAAAGAACAGTATGTTCTTGGCCATGCAGAGACTGCAGTGAACTGTTCTGATCACGTTCCCGCATTGCCCGGTGCCGGTTCTAAAGGGTTTGCTGCAGCGCCTGCCTGCAGAGCGGTGGCACAGGGGAGCAGATGGCTTGTGCCTCGCCAGCGCTCCTTGGCTCGACGCTTTTGTGACCTCCTTTCATCAAACTGGAGCACTGGGGACTGAAAGGGCAATATCTGACCTGCCTCCTGACTGGGAAATCACGCAGAATGGTCCTGGGACCCAGATTTCCTTGCTGCTGTTTGTGCTGTCCCAGGGAAATAAAAGCATGCTGGTGCAATCCTTTTTGCTTTAAAGTCAGTGATAAAACTGCCCTTAACCTCATCAGACCTGTTCTGAAGCCAAGGCCTGAAACACAAGGTAAACAAGCCTATAGATGCTTCATCCTGAAAGTCTCATATGTATATGAAGACATACATGTACTCAGGTTTGCAGTTTTGTAATTTATAAACAAACCCAGGATCTTCTGCCGCTCACCCACCTCTCCTGCACAAAGAGGCACTTACAAGGCCGATGTTTACACAGGCTGGACTCAACTGTCAGTAGGTTTCCCAGGTACTATCCTGTCCCCAGAGGCACTGAGGTGCCTCCAGCGCTGGCTCACCCCCCAGCACCGTGCCCTCCCCACGGGCTCCTCAGCACGCTTGGCCCAGGGGACATGCACTTAAGACACGAAATGAAGGTGAAATCATCCAAATGACAGATTGTACCACAAGCCAGGCACATGCACATGTTCCCCCAGCTTCCCTCAGGGTGCTGGCCGTCCTTGTCAGCCATGGCACTTTCAGTTATACTCAGTATAGTAATAATAGAAGTAACGGATTCAGTAAAACAACCTCTGCTTTAGGCATGCACTTTTCATTAAAACGTGAAGTTAATAACAATGAATACTGGACAACAGTTCTACCTTCTGCAGAAGGTGCCTGATTCTCCTCAGTCAGTCATGCGTTTTATAATAAAATATGTTAATACAATTGACACCAACACTGCCATAGCCAGGAGCCTTTTGTGACTGCCCTCTTATACCACCGGCACACGCTGCAGCTTCCTCTGCCCTCCAGCTTTGCTTTAAAACTGTCATTATCTCGAATTTAAAAGCTTTGGCACACTCACTTTTTAAAAAGGAAGTGTGACAATTTGGCTAGCATCTCCTTGAAAATACCACTAAGGGCCCCGACGAAACCCACAGGAGTGGCCAGCGGGACAGGGACCCGGCTCGCCATGGTCCAGCACACCACGGTGTCCAGCTCTCCTCCTCCTCCTCCTGCCCTTCTGCAGTTCTTCCCCCTGCCCAGCCCTCACTGCAGGTCACCACCGTTAGCCCAGCTATCTCATTAAGGGGAAAACTAATACTATGTAATCGCAAAACTTTTCATGAAACAACACTGCGACATGAAGAGTGTATCAGGAAAGAGATGGAAGAAAACAGAGTATTTAATGCCTGTTGGTAGATTAAAATGTCCGGATTAAAAACTGGTGGAAAGTCTGAATGTCTGGGAATGGGTTTAAAGATAGCAAGGGAGGCAAACCAATCCCCTCGGAAATGAAGCTGCAGCTCTCTGGTATGAATGGGAAGCAATTCAGGTTTATCATTTGTCTTTAAACACACTCTCCCACCAAAAAAACAAACAGAAAAAGAAGAAAAGAAAAGGGATCAGCAGTTAGGAACATAGATGTATCATTATAGTCACTCTCTTTACTCATTCACCAGGTGTAAATATAGTTCTCCAAACTGCCAGATTTATACAGGTTTTGCCTCTCCTGCCATCTGTGCATCTGCCATTTTCAACATACACAGCACTTAGCTATCCAATTTATTGTTCTCATCTGGTTGGGGCTTTTAAGTATGCGTTTAAGTTTGGGTCAGAAGTTCCCATTTCTGTACAGATGTGATTCATGCAGAGATAACAGATTTAGAAAAGTCAGTACAAAACCCTGTGCATATGCCCCATAAATTGCAAGTGAAGTCTCCCCGGGGCGTGTTTCACTCAGTAGTAACTGGGACATCTATCAGCCTGTTCTCCAGCCATGGGCAGCACCAATTCACAGCGAAGGCGACAAGTACTGTCATGGCGTGTAACCAACTCTGGGAAAAAAAATTTAAGTAGCTCCTGCTCCTGCTGGGAATAGGAAGCAGATGGAAATTGAGCCTGCTCTGCCGTGCTGGCACAAGGACCCTTCCCCCAGATTGGTGCTGCCAGCTGCAAAAGATAAATAGCCATGCACCTTCCTGAAAGGACAGAGTTAACACCCTTGGATTTAAATTGGTCTCTTTTTCATGAATGTGTCCTGTTTACTGCTCAACCTGCAGTATTAATACAGAGAATTATTTTAATTTCTCCAGAGTCCTTTACTTGTGCATTAAGTGAGACATTATGGCTGTTATTGGACTGTTGCTGGATCAAAAATGCACTTCTGCCAAGCTGCATTAAACCTTCCCAACCATGAACCACATGTTCCCAATATTGGGAGTTTCTTCTACAATACTTAAAAAATAGGATTAAGTGCATCCTGCCAGTGCACTTATTTTCAAATAAACACTAAATGCAGACCTATAAGGAAACCCCAAGGCCCTGAAGCAAGCTGTTTGCTGACATACACAGGAAGCACAGTAAGGACTGGTTTTGTTTTCATCAAATACTCAGCAGTTTATGCAAATTTAAAACAGAAAAATGACTGAGGGAATACTTTTCCTAAGTGCAATATTAAAAGGCAAGCCTTGAATTCCGCACTGTGCACAGCACCCATGCACAGACTGTACCGCTTGCCAGGATAAGCAGCTCCTGTCAGCCAGACGGGGAAGACCAGCAGCCCAGGACAACACCGCCCAGTTGGTTGTGCAGGCACGGAAAGTTGCTTTCCCCCACCTCTTGCCAGCCACAAAATCTCATTAAATAGAAATTAAAGCTGTGTTTACCACTTTCCTGATACTACTTCACAATATAAAAGCACTGTTTCAGTTGCTTCAAACATCTACAATACAAAGATGTATCTTCCGTTACCAGTGAGAGACAACATACGCAGAAGAAAACTGTTTTACTGATATAAGATCTATTCTATAGTAAAATCCATAACTTGGAGTTATGTAAAATTCACATGCAACTGAGGTTCAGCTTTATTTCTTGCATCCTGTTCTGGGGTCTCCTGATCCAAAGCCCACGAGCACTACCCCGAGCTTTCTGCCAAGACCGTTTTAAGGGTCTGCTCTCAGAAGGGAAAGCCTGAAGAGCATCAGGTCAGGCTACCTCAGAAACCCTCTAGCTGCATAATTAAATTCTTATTTCTGGTCACTTCTTATGACAACGTTCTAGGGACACACTATTTGACCCATCAGTCAACCCACCTCCCTGGAGTGCAGAAATTAGGGCTCACCACACACTGCTGGTTTACTGCTGTAACAAATGCCAGTGTCCTCTGACCTCTGCTACCAGCCTTCACGTCCACGGCAGCGTGCCCAGGAGGGCGCTCAGCTCTGCTGCAGCAGTCAAGGGAAGCACAAGGCTCGTGGGGGGAGCAGCCACCCTCCCAGCAGATGCCACAGCAGACAGTGCAGGAAATTGCAGCGATTTTTTCTTTGGTGAGACAATTTTGAACATTTATCATGGAATTGCTCTTAAGTGTCAGCTAGCAAGTTGACAAACTAGCTGCTGAATAGGTGTGGAAATGGTGGAAGTTTAAAATACAGCATGTATTTTTATCACTTCAATTGTTCCTGTCTCAAAAAATCTGACTACGTGGCCACAATTATTTGTGTGAGGACAGGGAACAAATGTGAGTACAGCCATTGAGCACAGAACTACCAACCTTAGCAAAACGGTCCATTCCCTTCTCAATTTGTCACATTCCCAAGCGCTCTGTGGGGTGGGATTGCTGCCTGTGGTGCAAAGCACCGACTGTGCTTCAGGCCAGGAAGGCTCCTACCATTGTTTATGTCTACAGTAGGAACATTAGGAAGTTCATGTTTTCCTTCCTTGCTACAAGCTGTCAGTTTAAAACATGAAAATAACCAAGAAAATAATTCTAACGCTAATGCTTAGTTTCGTTATGTCTGCTGGCAGACCAAGGCGATAGTTTGAGGTGCTGGGAACCGGTCCTTACCTCAGTGCCGGACACGAGGCCACGCTCCAGAGCCCACGGAGCAGCGTCCCACCGGGCACAGCGTGAACACCCACGGCATGTACGTTCTTCAGCATTTTTCACATTGCTCCTAACAAACACAGCACCCAGACCTCCTGTGCCGGCAGGTTTTGTGACGGATCTCCTGTCAGCAGACTGGCTGCATCAACTCACTCAGCACCGCCAAGCAGCAAACGAATTACACTGCGCCAGCACCGGGTGTTCTCCAAAAGCGGATTTGTGCCTGGCGTGCAATAAACCAATCTTAACGCTCATGAGAGGTAGTGTATTTGTTCAGGCCTGGGTGCTCAGTGGACTTTTCCACAAATCAAGCACCCCATCAGCAGGTTTTTGTGCTCCTTTTACACATAAAAATCAGAAGTTAGTACTTTTCCATAACATGCCTATTAGATACTGATTGGTTAGTGATTAACATATAATTATAATATGGCTTACCTAATGTTTCTACTACTACGCATGCTCAGGGCAAGGCGCTTAACCGGGGCAGGGGTCTTTTTGACCTGGGAGTGTGTTTTTAGTATTATAATGAAGGTAGTTCACTCAAAAGTTAGTTTCATTGCCATGTTAAGTGTTAAGTAATCTAATAGTCCCTTTGCCAAGTTGTCAAATAACCCATCCTCAACACGATCCCAGACATTGTCTTCATGGTCCAGGACATTCTGCCTATGTCTAAGGTTTGGAGGTAAAGCCTATTCTTTATGAATTTCTTATCATTCTCCATATGTGTGGTAACTATAGCTACTACATAACCATTAACCATGGCTACTAGCAGGTGTGAAGTGTACGATAGCAGGGGGGTGGTGGAGGCACTGCTGTGGCCGTGTAGTGCGTACCTGTGCGGGGAGGCAGGCAAAAGTACTCCTGCCCTTCCTACGTGAGTCTGCTTGGTTCGTGACTTCACATGCAGCTCCACACTCTGTCAGTACCACGTGCAGCCACGGGGAATGGCTACAGATTGGCTACACCCAATTGGCTACAGAAATGGTTTACAAGTGCTCTGCAAAGGGGTTTTCGCGAGGGGCACCCTCATGGTACCTGGGTTTAGGGCAACACCCTTCAGCCTGCGCGAACAGAAGAACTGCTTTTCATTCATTGCACATTTTATCTCCCCTTTTAGCATGTGTGATGTGGAAAAAAAAAAATCAAATGTAGTGAACTCTGATGATAAAATATTCAGAAGTTATTGTCTGAATAAACAGACTGACACTGAAATGCAGTAGAGTGTGCATAGAAGGAAATGGCAGCAAGGAGGGGAGATTCTGGACGCAGAACCTGCCAGGTTAAATGTTTCCCTGCTGTAATGTTGTGTTGACTTGGTCCAGCAACTGCTCACCTTCGACAAGCCCTGTCTGCATTTTCCAGGGTTTTCACTGGGCTGGGTGTCCCCCAGATCACTGCAACACCAACTACTGCCAGCTCAGCCCAAGCATTTGGAATATCCCTATCCTCCTGCTTTAAACATTTCTTTAAAGACAGTGAGTAATGGTAAACTATACACACCTCTTTTCTGAAAGACGATTCATTCTCATGCAGGTAGAGAGGAGAACCTGGCTTTCCACCCAGGCATTGCCATGCCCTGGGTAGCTGAAAGTTCTGGGTGTCAGTGTCCAGGCAGGACACGGGGCCGCACCAGCACCTGGCAACACTCCCCCCTGCCCCGGACACACAGACTGAGCTGACAGCTGCCTATTGAAGGGTATGTGGAAATAATACCATTAAATACAGGCAATTTTACAATACATTTATTGATGGCATCTGCCTTTCACATAGTGCAAGAATAATTAAAAAACCAATAATATTAAACATTGAGTTCACGACAAGAAATAGTGGCCTGGCATGGGACTAGGCTGGAAGGTACCAAAAAATCTAAAGCTTCAGAACCCCCAGCCTTGCTCCGGTCACACGTGTACAGACCTGAGGAGTCCTTTTTTAATGGTATACACGCACACAGAGAGGACTGGAAGCTACTGGGAGGGAGATGGCAGTGCTGAACCAGAGCAGCAATAAGCAATAGTTTTAAGACACTCCTCACAATATTTACATTAAGACTTGCTTTTAGCAGCAGCACGGAACAGGATTTAAGTACCGACAATGAATGCTCCCCAAAGTGGGCTGGCACATGGGAGTTCGGCTGAGAAACCAGTGTACATACAAGATAAATAATTTTAAATACTATGTCGATCTCTGAAGCAGTAAACAGATGACACCAGTTCTCCGGGGGGGTTCTGAATCTTTCTTTACAGATACAGAATAGAAACTACATCTCCAAGATTATGCTCTATCGGAGAACAGGCAATTAAAACTAGGCCACAGTGTTTGATTTTCAATATCTCATTTAAATCTTGTAACAAAGTTCAATTAATGGTCTTGGAAAAGTTTTCTAAAATTCAATGCTGCTTCACTGCAATAGTTTTTATGACTTTTTCTACTGCACAGCCTTTCTTCTTCCCTTTGAAATCAGGCAATATTATGGAAATATTATCTTTGTAAATGCGGGTGAACTTGATGATATTATTGATTTCAGATAGCCTTCAAGTTTGAGACAAATTTCCACATCAGTCTGGAGGTACAGAATAAAGATTTCCAATGTACTAAATTATTCAGAACAGTCATTCCTAAATAGAGGGGTGAGAAATGTCTGTGGGGAGGAGCGGGGCTGTGGTGCCTCAGGGCTGACCGACCAGGGGGAGAAGAGGGATGCGGAGGAGGAGACAGGCGGGAACAGAGTCACGGACTCAACAGCGCTGGGAAATTTCAGAATAAATGAATTTCAGTTCTTTTCCAGCCTCAGTCCTGTCCCTGCTCCAGCCATTCACAGCAAACATCCCAAAATGCCCTCCAGAATAAATACCATTAGCTTTGAGACCTGATATATCTGTTCCTGAAATATGATAACCTACATAAACAAAAAAAGATACTTTACTTCCTAGCAATCACAGCCATCTCTGAATTCAAGAACTTTCCTAGAAAAAAGGACTTTTTTTCCCAAATAAATCTGAATGTCACCCATTACTGTAAGACTTTTGAACTGCAAATCTCAGCCAAGGATGGTTTATGACTAACATTTAATAGTTGTTAAGGGAATATTCCATTTGCTCCTGGGGAGATACATAAACACCAGGCACTTCGGTACGTTTAAAAAGCATTTAAAATCTCTTGGGCTGGGGTTACAGTGGTCTTGGCTGGTGGCCAGTTGTACCCTAGCCCAGGCAAGGGCACAGCACCCTTCTCTCCCAGGAGGGGGATCCCACAGCCCCCCATGCAGCCTATGCCGATCTTCAGCCACCTTCCCAGGAGAAGACTTTTTACTTACATTTAAACAGATTTCCCTGCATTGCAACCAGCAAAATTACAGTGACCTGCTTTTGCAATTCAAACTTTCCTCGAGTCTATCCAAGCGTGCAGGGCATCCCTTGTCTTGGTGATGTACCTCAAAAGCAACCTTTATCTGTGCTCACACGCCAGGTACCTGCCTATACAGAGGACCCTGTACTGCCAGTGTCTCTCATCATATATAATTTATATGTCTTGAGTCTGCATGTACAGAGTCACCCCAAATTGGAGGCCAGTGACATACGTATGAGCGATAAAGGCTGATCCATGTAGTGGAGGGGTCAGAGGAGGCATTTCCCAGCTCCATCCAGGCTGCAGCTGGTCTGTGGCTGCATCCTGCACCTCCCAGCCAGTTCCCTGGTAGCGGCTCCAGTCTGAGATTTAGCTCTTTCACTGCCACTGGAAGAAAAAGAAATAAATCCTTTAAGAAATCTGAAATTTCTACCTAAAATGATACTAAATATGCACATTGGTGAGGACAAAATGAGAGAAAAGTGGTTTTTGAGATTTTACCATTTCATGCTGTTACAGTTGACCGTACAGGCTAACAACCTGCACCAAGACGGGATCCAGAAACTTCAGCTGGTGTAACCAAGCAGTATGACAATCTATGCAAATCTAACCTGTAATCCTTTTATACTGACGGAAATTAAACTTTTATTCTTGCTGTGGATATGGGAGACTGAAATTCACTTGGGGAAAAAATACGGGATTTTATTTTTGGCTCTACTTTCAGAATTACTCAGCACAGGGCATTTTTATGTTGGGGCTCCATTATGTGAAAATCGGGAATAACGTTTTTCTCTCAAGGACTCTACATTTACTCTCTGAATGTTTCACTGAGAATACGACATGATTTAGACTGCAGTGCTTTTAAAAACACCGCCCAGTTTTTAGGACCAAATTCTACTGGTGAATGTGGCTGCAGGGAGCCAGCACTGTGGTGGTGGGAGTGAGCCAACAAATGCCTGAAACTTGTTAAAGCTCACTGCAAAGTATTTCAATAAGTACTTTCAGATTGGAAACCGTCTCTCAGCAATGAGACACAATGCAGTGGCAAAGAAAGTTTCTCTTAAAAATGGGGGTTTATAATTGTTAGGGTAACACAATTCCCAGCGTAACCCCTTGTGCCACTGACATGCATCAGATTTAGGACACTGATCATGTCAGGGCCAGTCCAGGGCAGCCCAGCCCAACACGCTGCTGCCTGTGAGCAAACCCTGCAGAGCTGCGGGCGGCTTCCCCGGGGCTGCCCCAGAGCAGCTCGGGGCACAGAAGGCAGGAAAGGGGGGCAGGCTGCCAGGCCTTATTGTTTATACCACTGTATGGAATTTACAGCAGCCTCTCCACTGGGACAAGCTCTCAGTTTTCCTTCACTTTGAACACCGTAAAGCCATTTCGTAGTGAACTGACGCCAGTGGCAGCATGGCGATCTTGTCAACGTCAGAGAGTTACTACAGAGTCACCAGAGCGGTGGGAGAAGGGAGCAGCCGCCTGCCAGGAGCGCGCCCCCAGGAAGGGCACTTAGCCTAACTAAGCGGGGCCCGGGCAGCTCCTGGGCCTGGCAGGCTGGGGAAGGGGGGGCTGCACAGCCTGCGTGGTGCTGCGTGGGTGCTACATGGTGCTGTGTGGGTGCTGCGTGGTGCCGTGTGGGTGCTACAGGGTGCTGCATGCGTGCTGCATGGGTGCTGTGTGGTTGCTACTTGGTGCTGCGTGGTGCTGCATGGTGCTGCGTGGTGCTGCGTGGTGCTGTGAGGTGCTGCATGTGTGCTCCGTGGTGCTGTGTTGCTGCATGGGTGCTGCGTGGAGCTGCATGGGTGCTGCACCCAGTCCCCCTTGCTGGGGAGAGCCAGGGGATCCTTTGGCCGGGTAAGGACATCTGCTGCCTCTCCCTGGGCATTCCTAGGAAGACACCTCCTTGGGAAGTTATTACTGAGCCTAAGGAAAACATAAACCAGAGAAAGGATTAACAAATCCCAGCACAAACTATGAAACAGAGGGCTAGTGTTGCAATCTGAACGGGCACTTGATACCCAGTCTGTCCCCCACACCTACCCAACCTGCAGTTCAAGCCCCCGGAGAGCCTCATGAAATGCTTTCATCAGCTTGTGCATCTTCAGTTTAAGCAGTTACCTGGTTCAGCAGAAGCACCTGGGCTAAGTATGCTTTGGTTGGGTTTTTTTCCTCTTTTTTTTCTTTTCTGTGGTTACTAAGCAAAAGCAAGTCTCGTACACTAGGAAGAGCTTTTGCCACGTTTAAAGCAAGTACAGGGACTCCAAGCTCAAATTGCTCTAATAATTTATTCTGGTCTTGAAGTCCCTAGGGTTATTTCACAGAAAATGTATTTTAAGATGTTTGGCTCAAAAATGACAAGATAACAGACGATATATATTCATCTTCTCCCCCAAGATGGTGATGAGATGTAACAAAATAAAGGAGTAGTCTCAGCAGATCTTCCCTCCCCGAAATGGAGAAGACTTGTGGGTTTATCTCACTGATACCACCAGAACTGTGCGGCCATTGATCAGGAGGGTGGATTTATGAGAGGGATTGTTTTCAGCTGGAGCTACAAGGCATGAAACAAACCGATAATGGAACTTTCTTTTGAAGCTTATTCTTTTTCGGTGGCATTTTTCTTTTCTTCCTTTATGAGCTTCATGACAGCCAAGCAGTAATTTCCTTTCTGTATTTTAGCACAAACAACAGATTAGTGTCACATTGTTTGCTGTGAGGTTTTGCTTGCTGCTTGCATGAGTACTTGTTGGCGTGTGGCGTATTCCAAATAAATAATGTGGTCATTCATGAAGACAAAAAACAGAAACGTCTTCTTGGCATACAAGAATGCACTGCTAGCACGTATCTTGAATACAGTATAAAACCACAGAGGCGGAGGTGAATAATGTAATTTGAAACTTGAATCACAAAACACACAGGCCAGGACTTTGTCTTCTAGAAAAGACATAACACAGCCTTTGGCACTGCAAACATGATAATCTACTGCAGCCTCATACCCAAGAAAAATGTAATTTAAATTAACAACATAAATCACAAATAGTAAATTATTTATTTTCAGAGGAAATAGAATACAGATTGTAACCTCTGAGACATCTCTAATTTTTGCCTTTCTTCACACCATAATAATGAATTTTTTTTTCATATTCTTAGTAATATCCTAGGAACCACAAGGAAACATGTTGCATGGCAGTTCCTCCCTGGTTTCTCTTACATATCTCTTCAAAGTAAAGCTTTCTATCCTCTCCTCCGTCATTTAAAAATCAACCTTTACAAGTATCTCTTCTATTTTCTCCAAAGCCTCCAAAGCAAATGCATCTTACACGATTATTGGGTTCCGTCGCTTGCTCGGCACGCTTTGTTAGGCTTTGCATCCTCATCGTGAGCCGATACTGCTCATATAAAACATCTTTAATATCTGTTGCCGAAGGTTTTCCTGGACCACGGCTAACGCCCCAACGCTGTTCCCAGCTCATGGCCAGCGCGACTGGCCCAGCCCTGCCTGTGAAGGCAGAATCTGTAAACGCTGCCTAAAGTAAGCTCAAATGTAATTAAACTAACTTCCAAACAGAATGAATGTTGGCTTAAAACCTCACATTTTAAACAAAATCCTGAAAATGCCACATTTTAGCATTAAGTCGGAAGGATGACGCATCATTTCATAGGGTTTTATGAGAATGCTGCCAAGCTCTGCAAGGTCAATGAAATAAGCCCGTGATTAATGCTACTTATCACTTGTTAGAAGGCGCTGGCTTATGGATATTTATATGGATATAAATATAAATAAATATCCATCATATCTATACGGATATTTCTTCTGTAGCACAGAAGACAGCCGGTGGAGGGGAAACCAGAGAGTACAAACAAGCAGAGCAAAAGAAGATTGTCAGCATAGGGGAGAGAGCAGAGACAGGCAGCCCAGGGGTGGAAAAGAGAGGAGGCGAGGTGGAAAGGGCTACTTTCATCAACACCATGAACTACAGTTGTAGTTTCCATACTTAGAGCTCATTTAAGTAAAAATTATGGCAGGAGAGTACTGACGTAGAAGCAGAGTCATAGATGCAACACCGTTAAGAGCTCATAGATCTTCGCAAAACTCTTCCTGCCAGTTGTATATTTTATTTTGGCAAGAAAACTCAGCTTTTAGAGGCTCAGAGCCCTTCCTCTGTGCATTAGTGCTCAGCGGTTGTTAGCACTCGAAAGCAATACTTCCAATGCTATATCAAGTCATTCAAGTGACAGGAAATTTGAGCAGTTGATTTGGGAAATGGATATTTCATTAGAGGCACAACTCATGATAAATGAAAGTTTTCCTACTGCCGTCACTGGGAATACCAATGAGCTCTAAATCAAACTGCTTGAGAAAGGGAGTAAAGCAATGCCCCCGCGCCGCTGCAGAACGTTGATGTGGAAACGGCTGGAGGCTGCAGACAGACAGTCCCGTTACGTGCAACAAGTATGGGTGTTCCCTTACGGAGGCCTCTGGGTGACCGTGTCTGCCCTCTGGGTCACCACGCGGACAAGCCAGAGCTCAAAAGCTGCCGTAGCACAACTTCATCTCACTCTGGTTGGCAGCTTCCACTGCTGTGAGCAAAGCAGCAAGAGGCACGGGCACGGAGGAATCTGCCCAGCACAAACGTGGAGCAGGGTGGGACCAGAACAGTCTTACAGGCAGCACAAATCCAATGGGATTTTAGAGAAGTTTCTGTCTGTCTGCTATGGCTGCCCAAAAAACTATTCAGTGATCAAAGAGGCCCTTTCTGAAATCCTGATCCTAAAGGACCAATGACGTATGCTTTCCCTGAACACTGCAAATTTCTCTTCTACAAAGAGATGTCTCTGACATTCAATTTGGACAGCTTTATCCACTGCAGTGCATGCAGCAGGACCAAGTGAGCCCTGCAAAGATCCATGATGGATGCGGTGGGGATAAACCATCCCATTCCACAGCACATTTATATATTCAAAGTTTTGAATACACAGTACCTTCTGAAGACAATTATAGAGGAAACAATGATTTAAGTGCCTTTCTAGATGCTTCATGGTTAAAACAAAAACGCACTTGTGACTCAAATTTTTAAGTTATTGGCTAACGCCTGAGAAAAGATTAAGCTAAAAATGTTGCTATGCATTAGCACAACTCTTAAGCGATCCAGAGCATCTCCGGAGTTACACTTGCTTTTGTAAACATCAGAGAGATACGCTCTTTGGCAAAATATCAGTGACAAACACATCACTGGAATTCACAACAGAAATGAACCCACCCATAGACCAATAAGGACAGGGCACACCTCAAGGGACACCTCAGTGGCCTCTGCTAAGCCCCTGCAGCTCCTGCCCCCACCGCAGCGCCTGCCCAGCTCTGCTGCAAAGGAAATCTCTCACGATGAGGGACACATATTGTAAGATGTCCAACCAACAAAACTGGACGAAACAGCAACTTTTTGGCACACGCACTCCACGCCCTGGTCTGCAGTACTTCTGCCGGGTTTAGTCTGACGTCTGTAGTTTCCTCAAAGTGAATCCCTTTGCTACAGTGAGCAATTAAGATTAAGAAAATTGATTGATCTTCAGACTGAACTCTTAATATCTTCTGAGATACAGATTACTGAGTTTTGATCAATAACCATGATATAATTGAAAATGTGTTTCTACACTTGAACATGCTGTGTTCCTAATACCCAAGTTACTTTGGTGGGCTTGATTGATATGGAATAAAAGTAAAGCAAATGAAGCACCATCTGCATGTAGTTGTTTGACGTATGTGGTTTTATTAAGTTCCAAAACAACTCCTCAGAAATAGAGGTTTGGGTTTTCTTTGCACACCAATACAAGATATGTACGTGGTGATTTGAAAAAATAAAGCAAAAACCTATTTTTAAAGACCACCACGAGAAATTATTTACAACTTCCACAAACTTCACACCTGAAAAAAAAGTACTAAAAAAATCCTTTTGAAGTACACAAAAAGACATTAAAAATGAACATTTACCAATTTTCATAACATTAAAATAAATAGCTGAAGAGGACTTTTTTGAAAATTGAAGTGAAAATGAAGAGTGGGGATCAAAAAGCTCCATTTTGAAGCCCAGAGGAACATTTCAGCCATGCCAGTGGGTGCAGCAGATGCATCTAAACAACAGCAGGTTTGGGGAATTTGTGGGGTTGCTTCTGCAGCTACTATTAAATGAGAATTTAAACATCTTGGACATCCCCCCATCCCCTTCCTGGTGCATTTGTTTATTTTACAGAGCAAGGGAAGGAAAACTGTGATGATTTAGTAATACAGAGCCTCACCCAAACTCTAGAGGCATGGATTGGAGTTCTTCCAGCAGTCTTGTGGTTCCCAGAGGATACAGTGGCCGTGTGTTAGTCACCTCTCCCTGGCCGTTCCCTCTGGGCTTGGGGGGCTGAGACCAACCCTGCCACATTTCTCCTCTCAGCCCAACTGGCAAAGGGGAGCTCCAGACCTGACAGCCAGATTGCACAGAAAATAAAAGCCTTTGCTGACTGCCTTCAGGCCCTGTGCTGGGAGGTGCCAGCTGCTGGCATCCTGCCCCTCGCTCCCCTCGGGGACACCCCTGCAAATGTGGTTTCTCAAGATGCCACGGTTTTCAGTCCCACATTTTGTGTCCATACCACCTTCTCCACAGGCCCAGGCACATCCCTTCCTGGCACAGCAAAGAGCTGAGAAATGGATGTGGAGCACAAGCACCCAGCTTGGCACATCTGCTCCTCTACAGAGCACGTGAAAAATTACACAGCATCTCTGTGCCCCCCACTTCAAAGAAGAGAAAGAAAAAGTCTATATAATCCTTTGATTCCCCCAAAATGCCTGCCATTAGGTTTATAAAATGAATGCTATTTCAGCTTTCACGCTGAAAATTTCCTGTAACAGGTCACTGTTATTCTCGCTTTGCCAGGCTCTGGTGCATGGGGTACGGAGTGAGTCCTGCTCCCCCTCCAGCTGCTGAGTTGCCCTGTACAGAAGGGCACTGCCGCAGAGCAGTCTGTAAACCCGGGCTCAGAGTTAGAACTATCAAATATTTTCAACCCTTAAAGCTACAAAACAGAATGTAAAAAAATCCAAGTGTATTTCTGTTTCTCTGGGAAGGCGGCTGCACTGTCCGGGCAGCGGATGCAGCATTTGCAATACAGACGTTGCCATGGCAACTCGGCAAGAACCTCTTAAAAATTCTCCAGCAAAGAGTCACAAAAATCTAAACGTATATGAGAGAAGTCCCTAAGCATGTCTAAATTAAGTAGCGGCCAAATGAGTTCCTCTTTTCTTCTCTGTGCTCCCGGGAAATGCTGCCTTACCAGCCTTTTCTTTGCCGCTGCTGCTTATTTTTAATTTATACACTGTGCCTTTCTCTTCTCCATGGGTCTCCTAATGACAAGGGAGACATGAGCTACACCACTCAGTCCTCCTTACCTGTTCCTGCAGCAGGGGACACAGCCACCTGGAAGCAGGCTTTGGCACGCTGCTTTGTCAAGGTCTGCTAACTACCTGGAGAGCCAGCATCTTATTTTCAAGTATGGCAGATGCTTATACCCATATTATTTTTAAAATATGTTGGCTTCCCTAAGGGGAGTCAACTTGGGAGACCTTTATTCACATGCTGCTGCTATGTGACCCCTCGTGCTGCGGTATTAAATCTCCCTGGCACTTACAAAAAGCCAAGATGAGGTTGTGCACGCACCTCTCAGCCAAAGTTAAATTCTGAAACATGTAGCACATGTAAAGTTCAAGGACAATGAAAAGTTTATCTTGCCTGTAGGACTGTTCATCAGAAGAAAAAGTAGCTCGTGCGATTATACTGTGATGAGATATGGATTTTTTTTTTTTTTATTATGATTTCCAATGTTATTTCAGTACAGCACAAACCAAAAACACCCTCGAAAAGCAAAGGCAATTTACTGGCTACAGGCCAAGCGTCCTAATAACTGTAGCCCCCTGTCCCTGTGTTCAGAGCCTATCGTGTATGAGAATTATGATAAGATACAGAATCAAAAGTTGGTTTATGGTAAGAAACATAGACCCTGGGTTGTATTTCCTAGCATGATTCATTAGTCTGACTCTTTGATCAGAACAGATCCTCTATACAGAGCTTAACTTTTTTGATATAAAAATATTTTAGAGCTATAAATTATAGACAAAAAAATGACCACAAAGTAGAAAATTATTATTGAGGGATAAAAAAATAATCTGATTAATTGCTTTCTGATCACTGTATACAAAGATTGGGATATGAGAATTACATTTTATTGAGCTTATTCCTTCTACATTCCCACATAAAAGTTGAGTTTATCTTTTAATTGATCTACAGTGCATTTACATATAAATCTAGAAATTTGAGTTTGGGAATATCGCTTTAAATGAGCAACAGAGGAGATTACACACTCTGCAGCAAGTTAGGAAAAGGGAAAACCTTAAAATTAGTTTTAAGGTACGCTTAAAGAAAAAAGAACAGGCTACAGTGCCCGCATTGACGAGCCGCCCTGTTCCGAGCAGGTTGGCAGCAACCCTCTCCTCCTTTCCTTCTTCCCGTGCTGGGGCATGATGCCATTTATCCTCTAATTAATCAGGCTTTTGTTTTAATTTCTGTTATTCTGCTTTACAATTCTAGGAGGAATCAAATTATTAGTTAAGAAATATTTACTGGTGAAAGATAACACAGCTTTGTGCTGCCTCCTCGGTGTGCCTGTTCTGTACGGATCGCTGCTGAAATGAAATAAAGCAAAAAGGGGATATGAAACAGCTGCCAAGGCTTATAAAGATATTTCATGGCAAGATACAATACACTTTTATGGCCCAAAGTACAATAAAATGATGATTCATTACTGGTTAGTTAAGTCTGGGGAGGACATAGAGGTAATTTTAAAATGGTACAAGTTACATATTGGATGTAATTGGATTAGGGGAAGACAGGCAAGATGGAGCAAATTTGAACTGATACCAGCTCCACAAACAGAGGCAAACCCCACAGGTGACAGCACAGCCGAGGCTGTTGAAGCACCTCCTCGTGTCCCCCCAAGTATGTGCCCTCCCTCGGGGTGGCAGGCGGAGAGGGACAGACCCCTGGCTATGGTGGCACAAGGTCAGGTCACGATGGGTGTTACAGGAGCAGGTGCTATTACTGATTTTTCCCAAGAAATGACTAAAAGCTATGAAACCGTTAGGATTTGTCCTACCACTTTGGGTTGGGAGGGGTCGCAGGACAGCAGAGCATCCCTCCCTCCATCCCAGCATCCCTCCATCCCTGCCTCCCTCCCTTGGTGCTGGGCACTGGGAGCACCATCCCGAGCTGAAGCACCACTGCTCGGGGCAGCAACTCCAGCATTGAGTCTGCAAAATGTATTTAAAGACAGGGGAGGGGGTGGAGGAGGGCTCTTTTTTTTATTTCAAGAGCTGCCTTTGAAGCAATCAAATGCACTTTCAAACTCGGAGGGCTCTGTGTTCCCGAGGATTAGCCCTGACCCCGGTGCTTGCTCCTTCAGTTCGTGTTAACTATCAAAAGACTCCACAGCTGAACTGTGCACTGCAAAGCTTTTGGGGCTGCTATTTTATTTAGCAGAGGTCATTTGTTTCATTATTTTCATTTCAAAGATGCTCAATGAACCAACACCCATGCATGCTTTCATTTAACACATTTAAATATTTATAATAATATTAAAATACTTGAACTGCTTTGCAAGACCTTGTTTGAAAACCACGGGCTGCAGTTCCCCCCAGGTTTTTCTCACCTCGCAGCCCTGTCTCCGGGCCCAGGGCCAGCACCATCTCGCAGGTGCCTGTTGCTGAGCATCGTGTCGTCCACGGGGTTGGCTACAACATCTTGTGCGCTTGCAAGGAGCAGTTTGGGTTCACGAGCCAAACACTCCCCAGGGATGGGCAGCCCTGCTTGTTCCTGCCTGTCTCCTCTAGCTTCGGGGCTCATGGCCATGGCCACTGCCAGCGTTTTCCTGGGGGAAGGCCGCCTGCTCCACCAGCAGCCAGGTGCCGCCAGGGACAGGCAACAGACCCCCCCAGCAGCCCAGGGCCACCCAGCCCCTGCTTTACACTTTGGGAAGACATTAAAGGCTTGTTCAGTTGAAACAACTTCCCACCTATGCACTAAGTGAAGTTATCTAAATTACTGGGTAACATTGCAAAAATGTTTTATTCATAACTCGTTTAATGCCTGGCACTTGCTTCTCTTTTGGTACTTATTTAATACACATTTAATTTAACTTATTTGAAAGCGCTAACATATTTTCTAATTACCTGAAGTACTTAAATGGTTTCCATGCTGTTAATAATTCCTTTTTTTTTTAGCTGTTGAGGCTGCAATGCCAACAAAGGAACCTGTTTACAAGGGCTGGGCATCCCTCCCACCGCCGTGGTGGGCAAGGACCTCCGCCACCAGACAACTGTCCGTCCCCGTCCCTCTGTCCCCACGCCTGCAAGCAGCAGCAGGCAGGGAAGTAGAGGCAGCTTTAAAGACCTGCAAGCCACTGAGGCCACCAGCCATGCGAAGGAAGGGGCAGGACCAGGCACCTCACATCAGCATCTTCACTAGCTCCTGTATTTATTATTCATTACTTTTGCATTTTACGGAAGGACGGCTAAATTTATTCACTGCTGCTGCTTTTCTTAATAACTTCACAATTCCTGTGGCAGTTTCATTACTTCTGACGTTCTCTGGCACCATTTTTGCTGGGGTTTAAGAAGTTAATGTGATATTAAAATGCTAAAGGCTTTCCTCAGAGCTGACGACAGAAGAAGGGGATATGGTTCATATTGGTACGTTGGGGCACTGAGTGAACCCAACGTGCTGCAGCGGCTGTGAAGGTGACGGTGGCTGACCCCAGGAAAAGGCTAGGGAGCTCAGAGAAAGCTTAACGAAAAAGTTGCTGAGGGCAGTGCAAAGGATGGAGAAGGCCCAGTGGAGAGTGAGAGAAGCGAGACATCGACTCACAAACTACCGCTTGGGAAGAGCCAGAGAAGCTGCTCTACAGCACAGTGCCTGTAGGACTGTTCATCAGAAGAAAAAGTAGCTGTGTACAGGGCCAGCAGTATATTACTCCAATTTTATTTTGGCATAACTTTATTAAGGAGAATTACATGATATAAAAATGGAGTCATCCAATAATAAATCTGGGCTGCTTCTTCTTTCCCCTCATACGTCTCTTAAGTGCATGTCCAGATCTGCTCATGCATTTATTTTCTGTCCTTGCTTCAAACTACTCTTATTACTGAAAATATCTCTTTCCCAGAGTACAGCAGATACATTTAAAAAAAAAAATAAAAATTAATTTATTCCTGAAGCAAAGATACCTGCTAGGAAAATAATCACCTGTTATCAAGCCAGATAGAATTTTGTGGAAAAATATATTCAGGGTGTTGGGAAATCTAACTCATATTCTCAAATATCATCCTCTCCTTGCAAATCGCTGTCAAAATAGTTGTAACACTATCGTTACGACAATCTTCACCAGATAAAGTGTTTTTAGGTTTTTCCCCTTAGCGAGTGAGTAAACGTCGAGTCTCTCAGCGCCAAGCTCTGCAGGAGGGAGGGAGGCTGCTGCCAGGAGGATGCGATCTGCTCCCACAGGCAACTGCAGTCTGTCCCCATGGAACCCGGCCCCCACACAGTTCCCCTGGTCACCGAAAGGAGAAGGCTTGTTTCAGACGATGGGGTATTGATATAAAACACAGACAAGGAAAAAGCAGCAGCTTTGAGTCCTGGTAAGACGAGATGTGTTTACGCAAAATTACTGTTTCCTGAAACACAAGGAATTAATATGTCAAGGTGTTAATAAAAGGTGCCTAAATAAAAAGAAGAATGAACCCACCTCTCCCGCTTTCTCTTCACCATCACCCCCCAGCTGGGTACACACAGCCTGTCTAGTTTTTCTAAAGTCAGTGACAATCCAAGAGACTATTTTCTTCACACCAATTTGCCACATTTCAAAGCAATGATTATATCACACATGCCACCCTAAGCCAGCAATTCTTTCCATTCAGGCTGGAGCCACAGCTTGGAGACAGATCAATCTATTCACCCTAAAAAAAAGGCGATACATGAAAAATTTCCTAGGGCAGATCATCTAATTTCCTAATTAACCTGCTTGCTGGCCATTTGTGTAACATGAGCTACAGAATTTGACCCTGTTATCTCTGTTTAACCTACTACCTTGAAGCTGGGCAAACAGATGTTGCAAAAGAGCATTAGAAAACACAGCAATTGACAGTTTTTCCTTGGTATTTTATTCTAAGGATTAGTCTCCCGCCTTGTTAAGCCTGCACACTCCCCTGGCTCAGCCTCCCACTGTCGGCTCCTGCAGCGCCTGCATGTGTTACATGAAAGAGCTCTTACCATGGTATCTGTTCTTCCCATGAAACACCTTCCAAAGGCAGAAGCATGTTTCCATTGTTCCTGCCTTGATGCCTTCGTAATTAAACAGAGGGAGGATCTTTACCGCTTTTGGATAAACCCATCTAACACCTTTGGTGCATGCTTGGCCTTCCTCACAGGCCTAGGCTTGCCTGGGCAGGCTCAGCACACTCCTCGGATAAATCCTGCCAGTGCTGTCTGTAAGCTTTTGCCCATGCCTACGTCTTCCCCATCACACACCAAGCAGAGCTGAGGACCAAGGGGTATTGCTTATTTAAGAACTGAACAGATTTGGGTGACACAGATGGGTTATTTGCTTGGCTTCACAAGAGATGGGCAACAATCATCATTTTTTTTGCTGTCATGAAGTTCTTTGCCATTATTTACTGGTTTGAAATAGTGAGATTTCACCTCCATGTACACATCTTCACAGAAAAAATTCCCTTCTGTTCTGTTTGGATCCAGCCAACTCTGTTGTAACCATCCTAACAAATCATACCAATAACTGATAACTTTGATTAGGTGAGTGAAGTCTATGTCTTCTCGCAAAGGTTAAAATAAGAGTAAGTTCAGTTGGCGACCACTTGGCTGAAACATATGCTTGCATGCTAAAAGATAAAACCAGCCTGTTTCAGCTTCTGCTTCACAGATAATAGTGTTCCCCTGCTCCCATTTTAGTGTGCTGCTGTGGTTCTATTTGTTTTCCCATAAAAGTTATTGTCTGAGAAAACAAAGACGACAATATTGAAATTGAAAAAAAAGTCTCACAAGAAAAATGGGAGGTTTCATCACTGCCAAAGAGACCCAGCTGAGTTGCTCAGACTGCTTATATGGTATCGAACGGGGAAATTTGTTATTTTCCAATAAAATCTGGAAAGTGTACTTTGGCAAATGAAATAAAAATTGAAGATACTTAGTTAGGTGTTTATGGTAAGGGAGGAAACGATGGGAAAGCACAATCAGAGTGAGCTGGGCACAGAGTTACCCGTGTCCCCAGGTCACCCCCAACATGCCTTGCCATCTTCTCGCCCCTTATCTTGCTGACCTGGATCAGTACGCCTCCAACTTTTCCCAACACCCACATTTCTGAAAACATAGGAAACAAAGGAAAAACAAAACAAACCCAAAACACACCCAGCACATGGAAACTCAAGCCCCAGACCAAGTCCACTGGGACCGTAAAGCCCCATTGGCTTTACCAGGGCCCCAGAGCTGCTCCTGTCCCCAGCATGCGGGGGGAAGGCTCCACTGCACGCCCCGACTTCAACCATAGCGTGTTAGTGCCTCTTCTGTTCCTAACTTCCTCCTCACATCCCCAACTATGTTTTAGAAACAAATCTCTGTCCCTCTTATTAACCCATGCATTAATTAGTATATAATTATATATACTCTCTCTATAAAATATATAATTCAGTATGATTCCAGGTTTTGTGGGAAGACTGTAATGAGTTATTTACTTGCTGAAATTTTCTATTATCATTAGCGTTGTTACAGAAATTACAGAAGAATCATTATTTTAATAAGGCCCATTTTTGAGGCTGTTTCTGGGTTAATATGTAAGAGGGATTTTGGTGGAATACAATGATGCCCACACACAATGCAGTAGATCTGACAGATCAGGCACATTCTATTGTGTGCCTTGTGCAGGGAGTAATGCTGACACAGCAACACCATTGCATGACCTCACAAGTAAATAATGTGAAAATGAACTCACGTTATCTCCACCCTTCACTTTCAGTCAAATATGAGGAAACCCAAAGAGTAACACTCATTCCACCAAAAGTTCTCAGGTAAACCAATGAGTACGGATGCACAATTATTAAAAAGGATAGGAAAAAAAAAAAAAAAAGAGTAAGTTAATCTGGTCTAAACATTTGACTCTTTGCTTCTCCTTGAGATTAAATATGGCACAGTGCACCCTGTGGTACCTACAAAGAGGAGAAGGAATGCTGAGGGACAAGCTGTCTCCTTTTTGTGGGTTTGTGCATCATCATTTAGATGAAATATTTTATACTGAGGAAGAGTTAATTCCGTTATTAACAGAGGCAGGCACAGCCTATTAAAGCCAGTGAGCACCTCTAGGAATAAGCAAGAGGTAAATGCCATGATTCCTACAGCTGTTACGGCACATACAGTCACCCAATAACTGGTCACCAGTCAATGGGTCAAGACCCAATAACTTGGTCTTCTGCCTGAAACACCAAGAGATCTTAAAATAACAACAACCTTTACTTATCAATTGACAGAAGGGGAATTAAAACAAAAAGACAGTTCAGGCACGCATTCTGTGGCAGAAGAGGGATTCATAAATGCAGTCCAGTTACATACAGTCAATTCTCAAACCCAGAGAAATTCGTCACACGTAACTGCAGGGCAGCAATCAATACCATGCCACCGGACAAATGGCCCACTTTAAAATGAGACCTCCTTGATCTTGAGAGTTTGCTTGAAAGCCAAAGCGATCGAGTATTGCAAAGGTGCAGTGTTAGTGTGTGCATTCCCTAAAATGAAAGAAAGGGTGTTTTAATACTATTTCCCTTGCAAAACATCCAGAGTTGGACTCAATCACGATGGGAACTCACGCACAGGTTAGTTCTGGGACAGAAGAGAAGCTGCTCGATGACCTTTAATGCCTCTTTGTTTGCAGAGCTCCCCAGCGGGAGTGAAGGCAGCACCTCCGATGGAAGGGCAACGGAGAGAGGGAAGGGACATGATCCTCGGGCGCCGGGACCAATGCAAATGATCCTCCAGGGAAAAGGGAGGAAAAGGGCTAATTATCTTCCTATCTATGCAGCATGCTTTTATGATTTCTCTACAGAGTTCATTAGACTCTATAATTAATTATTCTGTGCCACAAGGTGTGTACTGTTTTGCACCTTTTCTTCCAGAAGAAAAGTTCCTCAAATACACCAGAGCAACAGTTAAAGGACTGTTTTATGTTCACAGCTCCTGCCTGGAACCTGAACACCCACCTGCTGCCTCTGCACCAGGTTCAGGAATGCACTGTCTTCAGGAACACAGGGGGTTTCATACCCACAACTTCCCCAGAGGGTTTCAGAAGCAGCATTGGATGTTCACACTGGAGAGGGTAGAAGTGCGCAACAGAAATTCTCGGTCCCGTGCACAGCCTCGCCCTATGCAAATAAAACATACAGGGGAAAAAAAAAACAACTCTGAGAAGGAGCGAGCAGCCCCCGAGTACTGAAAGGGTTGTTTCAGCTAGGCAATTGCAAGCTGTGCTTTTGCCAAAGAATCCTCCAGTAAGAACTGAGCTACTAGCAGATTTTTCATTCTGTAGGACGAATAAATAATAAATAAGTAATTATACAAGTAATCCATTTAATGTTTCCTTCTACTAGCTGGCTGAGAAGAGAGATGCTGCGTTTTGAGCAGTGCCCTGAAAATTAGTCTCCCTTTTCTCCAGGAGTCCCGAAAATTTGTTAAAATAGCTGAAACTTCCTTAATCCACAAAAAAAAAAAAATATTCTCCCTGATGACTTATTTTTCACCTCTGTTGTTTGGTATCTCTGACTCATGCAGTGAGATCCCTGTCACCACTGTGAATTCAGTGCTACTGAGCTCACACCTCATCCCCCTGGGGAAAAGGCATTTATGAGGCAGGAGGAACCTGGGCCAGACGCTCCCGTCCTTTACCACTGTTGGATTTTCCTCCCTCCTGTATCAATGGGGTGGGATGCCAGCACCTGCCAGCCCGAGGGCAGCACTGCAGGCAGCCGCCCCCCAGCCCCACTCCCTTGGGGACAACTTGCTCATTAATTAAGGGCCTGCGCAGGCAAGGCTGCACACCAGGTCCCACGTGCCAGTGGCCCCCCGGGATCTCAGGGCAGTGCTCCTCTGCTG
The DNA here is from genome assembly GCF_047716275.1 of Strix uralensis. NCBI lineage: Eukaryota > Metazoa > Chordata > Aves > Strigiformes > Strigidae > Strix > Strix uralensis. The sequence continues at coordinate 13,346,066 of NC_133981.1, forward strand.
GTCACCGCACAGACCGCTTCAACCGCTGGGCAAGGTGAAATCACTTCTTCCATATACTCTTATGCCACTTACGGACTGATCTGAGACGTTGAACTACACGGTGGGACCTCCTCCGAGGTATGGATAACAGGACTGTATTTGCTGTTGGTATTCCTCCCTTTATATCTCCATCAATATGAGCTATATTAGAGTCCATTAATCTTCAACGCCAACTGCAAATGAACTATCAGCTTTTTATCAGATCATGACTGTCTTTATGGACCAGTATATCTCCTGTACAAATGAAACATTTGAAACTAGTTTTGCAACCACCCCCCTTGATATTGCCAATACTTTGAGGCACCTGCTTGCCACAGGATTTAAATTTGACTTTTTTTTTTTTTTGGAAATCACATCTCTACCCTCCTCGCTTTGCCCATTCTGTCCCCTACTTACCTCGACAACTGGTTAAGACTTCGCCCCAAAAGGAAGGGCCCCCTCTAGCAAGCAGGATGGCTGAGGGAAGGGCTGTGCAGGTTAAAGGGCACACGTACACAGCAAACTGCAATATCGACAAATCAGACTGGATCCTGCTTTTCCAGCACATGGACCGCTCTGCCCTGCCCAATCACTGTCATGGCTGCATGTGCTCCTTAAACCCCTGCACGGAAAATGAGGAAGGCTTTTGCTGTTTTAGTTTTTGCAGGGCAAAGGAAATATTTATACTCTTACCAAGGATGATACAAGCATATTATCCCCTGGGGAAGGGAATATGTTCTAAAAGTGCAGAAAGCTGCCGATCAGAGAACAGCACCCATGTCTGGCAACAAGCACCCTGTTCTGCTGCAAACAGCATTGGGGAGAGAGACCACTCCTGCAAACGTGAAAGGTTTTCTGCTGTTTAACCAAACCAACCCTACCAGTATATCCCCCCACTGCAGGGACTGGATCAGGCCAAGACACCTCCTGACTGCTGCTGTGCGGTTGTTTTCCATGTGAAACCATGAAACGAAGGGAGGTGGGTGCGATGGTGCTGCAGACTGTTGCCATGGCCCACAGCCATGGCCCACCACCCCTCTGCTCCTCCAGGCCCTCCCAGGAGCCTTCCCCACTGGCTGGACACTGCATCCCCCCAAAAACAAGCGTGGAGAAGGTTTGTTTGCTTGCGTGTTTGGTTTTCCATGCAGAAGTATTATCAGCATAAATCCATGGAAAAATCAGCCTTTTCATTCTCAGCATAGCGAGATCTTTTAGTAAGCATGACACAACCTTTGGTTACTACGCACTCTGCATATTATTGTAAACACCTCATTTTAGCATGCATTAAGCACAGAAAGATTAGCTCCTGAGGATAGACGTAAAAGAGAAAGTAGAATTAATTAAAATTTATTAAAACAAAACTGGCTAAAAGATCTTCAAAGCAACACAGTAAATCACAGAAGAATAGAATTGCTTTGGGAATGAAACCTAAATGAAAAATGAAGTATAGACCTATGAAGGCTGCCTGAACCCGTGGAGCAGATGGAGCATCCCCAGGTCTGTCCCACATGCAGGTCCCCCTGGCCAGGGCCACGCTGGGCTCCCCCCACACTGGGCTCCAGATGGGCAGGGACAAGTAGCTGGCAGTCATTTTATACCTGTGCAAACACTGGAAGGAAAAGTAGGAGCTGTTCACATGAATGGAAACATTACAACACCAAAATGTGTATTTAAAAATATAATAATCAGCCCAAACAAAGTCATACAGGGTTTCAGAGATTTTTGTTATGTGGAAATTAGGGACAATTAACCTTCAACTGGATGTAATGAATGCAAGTATAAAGTGATATGTACAGCAAAATAAAAAAAGAAAGATTACTTTGCAATTATATTGCACTTTCCACCCCATGGCTTTTGGGATCTCCTCATAGCCAGATTAGGAAGTGAATGAAATCTAATTTAACTTTCATTTAGGCCTTTCGTTAAATACTTGATGAACATTTGAAGCACACACCAGCAAAACAGAAATAAGGTGTCAAAGCAGGAGAAGAGTGCAAAAGTAAAATAAATGCACTTTGCATAACCTGCTGCAAATCACCCCTCTGCAATTAAATGCAACACTAGTTAACGTGCAGATGGCCAGACCAAAACTCACATAAAAGAAAATAATTTTTTCCTGTGTAATTTGTATGCGTTTGTAATCAGCAGGGTGACAGGGCCCAGAACAGGGCCCCTGCTGAGATGCAATCTTTGCTCTTTACCAGAGATCCATCGCTGCCCCGCACAGTACCGGGAGGTTTGCAGAGGGGGAAGCCTGGCCGCAAAGGGAATCGCCGGCCTCTCCACAAGCGAGCCACGGGTGCTCCTACGCCCTGGGGACCCAGCAGCTTTGTCACTGGCTGTAAGGTGGGAGCTGAGGGCCACAAACGGGCTGCTGTGATGCCCACAGGCCTTTACTGGGTAACAAGACGTGTGAAGGAAAAAGTCTGTAATGGAAGCTGTAGGTGGTCATGGGCACACGCAAGAGAAAGGGCAATGCCATGCAGAGTGCCTCAGTGCTAGCACAGGGAAAGAACGCCACAGAAGAGGGATGGATTTACAGAAAGAAAAAGGTACAGCAGAGGAAAGACAAGCACCTCAGAAAGATAAATAAAACAATTATGAGCTGAATATATTGCATATTAACAATACTATCAAAGCCAGTTCTAGATTTCCGTGGAGGGGACCACATCAGTTTTGTTTGGAACTCATGACAAGGAGCCTATCTAAATATTTACTTTTATTGAATTTGAGTCATTGCTACATTACTTACAGTTTCGCCTGATTTATGTCCATCAATTTAATTTCACTGCATTGTAAATGAATTACAACCGCTTTAACGAAGCCAAATGCACTTAGTGCTACCTCTGCTAAATGCAGATTTGCCCGCTGGATCCCAAGGAGCCTGACCACGTTTGGTATTTGCTTTGGGTTGCTCTCGGAGCAAGTGGCTACCCAGGTTGCTCACCAAGGGAAGAGCTGTAGGGCAGGAAACTTGCCATGGAAAGGAGGAGAGCAGATGGATGGCAAACACAGCAATACCTGGTATTTTCACTAATCTCCACCTCGCAGAAGTGCTCTACATGATAAAGCCACTCTCAAAACTTCACAGCACTTTTGGGGGAAAGGAAAAAAAAAAAAAAAAAAAAAAAGAGGCAGAGCAACCCTTTGCAGGGAACACTGAAGCAGACAGGCTCCCACCAGCCAGCTGGACTTTGGCCAGAACACCCCAATTAACATCTGTAACATGGTGTGAAAAGTGCTGTGTGGTTTTTAATTATAAGATGCAGGTGAGACCTTGTTTTCACACACCCCCCCCAGAGGAGGGCACCTCCGGCAGCGGCAGAGAGCCCTGCTTAGTGTTAGGTAAAAGGGAACAAAAAAAGTGTTAGGGAAGAGGAATGTCACTGAATCATAGTATTATCCATGACTTAATGCTATCTCTAGCTGTCTGAACACAACTACTTCTGTGATACCAAGCAATGTGGCAGTCGGTCTGAAGCATGCTAATTAAAATGAATTGAGAAGGACATTTTACCATTCATAGCACAAACACTTTCATCGCAACCCACCCAGTGCCATGTGCCTCTTCATATCCCCAAGCCTCCAGGGTCACCCGCTTACCACTATGGGAAGGCAGCAGCAAGCAAGCACCTCAAGAAATGAAACTGCAAAGGTTTTCCTGACTGCTACTGCGATACACAGGCGGCTTCCCCTCCTGCTTCCCTTCCCCTATGTATTTTTTATAATCATCAATATTTACAAAGTCATGAAACGCTAGAAAAGTGTTAGATTTTGATCGCAAGCTCTTACAAGTCAGCCGCCTTGTTCGGCAGCAGCGTGCCCAGCGCCCCGCGGGAGCTGTGCGTGCAGCCGTACCGCTGCTGTCGACAGACGGTGGCTTCAGGTCCACCACTTCCACCAGCGATGGGTATCGGGGTTATCAGAAGCGGCCCCCAAGCAGAGTGAGAACCACACACGCCCAACCTGCGTACGACACCGCACTGCAGGACGCCGCAGTGTCACACCTGAGCAGAATAATGGAGAGCAATGACGTAGGAGAGCACCAACCCCAGGGAACTGCCCACTGGATCACCAGAATGACTCTGTACTGACATGGTATGTCATAAACCAGTAACACCACTGATGGAAAAATTGTTTACTCTTTGCAGAGAGTTTGACTCCCTCATAAAAAGGCTGGAGCAGTTGCTCTGGTTCATACTGCACCAGGGGGAGAGGGGGAGAGAGAAAGAGAGAAAATACAGAGGGACTGGGACTAATCACACTGAAACAGCCACTGAACCACAGAGACGTTCTGGATATTTATTGTGCCTTTGCCTCTCCCACTCATGATGTTTTCCTGCCTATTGCTTTGATAGGCTTCTTATGAGGATACAAATAATCCTGTTGTATTTTTCTGTTCTACTCCACTTACTATTTCACTCTGAGTATTTCTGGTATAAATGTGAGAGAAAAAAAAAAGGAAGTTTATTTTGCTAGCAACTTTGTAGAAGTAGTGGTGCACAGAAAGCAGGTAATTATCTCTTTCTCCAGCTGTGAATTCTGATTGAGAGCCATTTCCACAAACCTGTCTTCAGTCACTTTTATTTACCTGCATGAACAGTCCTACCTGGCGCTACACATCCAGGAGAAGCCTGGACCTCTCCAGTTTCATCAGTGCCGCCCCGGGAGCCTGGCTGGCGCTGCCGTCCCTCACCACAGGCTCTGCAGACCACGGCCAATGTGCCAGCACCAAGCCCTTCCAACCAGAACAAAGAACGTCGTTTAGTCAAGATAACAATACAACTATCCACAGATATTACCTATATTCAACCTAAGCAAATGTTTAAACATTTTAGAATGGCAGTTGTTTTATCCAATTATCTAATATCATGACAGCAAATTAAGAAGTGGCCTTATATTCTATCCTAATAATTGTTTTAACCATTTTAGTGTATTACTCAAACAGCAGGTTTTGATATTTAATATGTGTATGAATATTTATAATGTGCATTGAAAGTGAGATGAAGTCTCACTTTTTAAAAATATATTGATATGAAGTTAAAGCACCCTTTGGATGACAAATTAAACAGGTTTCTAAAGAAATAAAGTAACAGAATACTCTTGATACTTTCGAGCCAAGCTGAATGAATGGAAAAGTCACCTCTCCTATACACACCTCGGGACATGGACCTGTGAGAGGATGCAAATGAAATCCTGACAATTTGAAGCTAAAAGCTGAACTTCACTAACTTCATTGTGTGGGACTGCAGCTGCTGAGAGCTTTCCTCACAGTGGTGGTATGTGAAAGCATCCACATCCTCATGGCACAGGCTCCAGTCCCTCAGTAACCGCTAACCCTATCTACCCTCACGCAGAGCTCTAGATGTCAGGGAATCACAGCACTCGCAGCTCATGAGGGGAAGGGCAAGGAAGGGGCTCAGCCAGCCTCCCCCCCTCTCACTGAGCCCTGTGGCTGCTTGCCACCCACCACTACCCCCTTCTTCCTTCAAATCCTCACCACAGCCCCAGCCCACTTACATAAACCTAAATGTACTTTAAAAGTTTACAAAAAAGCTGTAAAATCCCCAGATCCCAGCACAACGTGCCCATGTTGGGTCTCTGCCCGCTGGATTCCCACCACCACTCAGGCTCAAACCCTGCAGAGACCCCCCAACCAGCCCTGGGGTCCCAGCACACAAGGGGAGCAACCAGCTCCCCTAATCCCAGCAGCAGCGCCAGGAGTGGGCAAGATCTCTACTGCCATTCCCCTTAATCTTGGCTCTACAGAGTAATTATGCTGATTGCAGTGTTACACAATCACGTCCTCGATGTAATTCTAGGTATGACTTACACTGGGTAAATTAGGGGTGTGATGGTTGCAGACATATTTATTTGTGTAGGACAGTGAAATGCAGGGACCTTAAACCCAAACACTGTGTACATTAACAGTTCCAGGCCTTGTGCCCGAGAATTAGTTTCCCTTCCCACATCAGTATGTGCAACATTCAAATTTGCCTCTCACAATAAAGCAGCATTTCCCACCACAGACACAATCAATCTACTAAAAGTAACACCTGTAAACACATCTAACAGTGCCTGAACACATCAGCTAAGGACAGAACGACCTAACTTGAACCTGGCTCAACGAACACTGCTCACCCCAACACCCGCTGCAGACAGGAGGGCTCCGACTGCAGCTGCGGGCCCGAGCAGATGGGGCTGGGCTTTGTCCTGGATGGGCTGGCAGAGCCAACATGGTTTTGCAGCATTTTTTGCAGCAAAATTTTCCTTTGCATCCACTGTGCAGAGTGGGAAAGGTACCGTGGAAATTCCTGCAAGGAAGCCCATTTGTTACTCTAGACATGAGTAAGGAGCAAGGGAAAGGTGCCATTAATTATATATGGAATTGGGAAACTTAATTAAAGTTTTAAATCATCCCAACCCCATGTCCAAGAGGAAAAAGAAATAAAATCTTTATCTGGACATTTGTTAAATGCTTACACAGAGCCACCAGAGAGAGCGAACATGAAAAACAAAGACAAACGCAACAATCACTTGCACTACACGACTAAAAGCGAGAGGCCAAGGCAGAGGTCTCCTGAATACGCCCAGGCTGGACGATGTGCGGGTGTAAGTCACCACAGCTTCCCAGGGTCGGGGCAGCTGCGCGGGCTTGTAACGTGCATCCGCCTGCTGCAACTTAAATCTCTCTCAAATTCTAAACCGCCACCAGGAGAAGGATATACATAAAGATTAAACCTCTTTACAGAGATTTTAACTGTCCATATTCTGTTTTTAAAGGGTACAGCTGAGAAGTACAAATTACCTTAAACTCAGATTTTTTTTTTCCACAGGATTTTTTTTTGGAAGAAGGGAGAATATTGGAAATTATTTTCTAGTCCATCTGGTTGTGGTCTTATCTCTAGAGATAAGTAAGAGCAGATATAAACATCTGCAATTATAGTATGGCCTCACCTCTTCCCAAGCCCCACTCAGAGAAGGAGAGGGGAACAATCCATGTCTAATTACACAACATATTTTCCTGAATAATTAGGCATATTTAAAATGGCTGGTTTTCCTAACACATTCAAGCAGCCTTTAGCAAGCATCAAAAGCAACTGTGTCTTTGCAGTTACTGGTCCAACATCAGTGAACATGGGGGAGAGCCCAGTGACATGCTGTGAGCCAAGGAAAGGGCAGGAGCTGCTGCCCCTCTGCTGCGCTTTCACTCCGAAATGCGGTACGGGAACACCACGGCCACCCACGCCAGGTTCTGGGGTTTGCTCTGCAGTCGTACGTCTGTATTTTGGCTGATTTATACTGTCTTCTGGATGAGCACAGCAGAGCTGGAATGATGAAACACTGCAGCCACCGACACCACATCTGCTGTGCTAAGCATGGACGTACCAGGGGACATGAAGCGCACTTCCCCCTCGGTAGCGTGACGGGTAGCATCATGTACAAACCCACATCACCGCTCTGGCTGCTGAATCCCATTTTGCTGTACAGATCGGGGCTGCACCTACCCAGCTTTGCTACTCAGCCTACTTGATCACCTAATCAGAAATCAAGATTAACTAAAACGCTACTCATTTCATTCTCTCCTTTCTTTCTTTTCCTGTCTGCATCACTCAATCTCAAAGTATTACTGTCAAAACACAACATACTTTTTCAAATTTTAAATAAATGGCAGATGTGGTGTGGAAAAAAAGGGGGGGGGGGGGGCGGGGAGAAGAGAAGGACTGTCAACTGCCGTGTTCATCTGGCCACGTTAGGGGATGTCTTGGGTATGCTGGATCTGGACTATTTTACATCTTGAAGAGGGACAAAAAGATACCCAAATACCTCCAAAATTCTGAACTGAATTCACTGAACCCCCTCAGAGGAGGCAAGCACACAGAGAGGGAGAGCCCCGTGCCCTGCACGCTGCCGAGGGGGCACCACAGACCACTAGTCAGGTGGGTGTCGTCGGGTGCCGATCGCCAACCAGCGCCTGGTAAAACTCCCCTGCCCTCAACAACACACAGACAGAACTTCCACCTGCCAGGCCTTTAACTCAGCCTTGCTGGTATTTTTGTCACCAGCCATCTTCAGCTTCTTCTGCAATATTTATTCTCACTTAAGCTTGACAAGCATTGTGCTTGGGCAGAAATGGTTTGGTAATTGGGCTTATAAATGGAGAGCACTAAGTGCACTCTTACTCTCATCTCTCTTAGCAACTTAATAACTGGAGATGACTGATGATCAGATCCACCTAAAGATTGCAAGTATAGTTTCTGTCATTATAATCAGGCACAGAGCATTACTTAATAATGGCCTGGTTTCTCCACTGCGCTTCAGACAGGCTCTGCAGAGAGAAGGGCCTGCTGAGAGCAGCTCCCCAATGTTTCTGGTGGATCATCACCCCTCTGGGTCCCCACACTGGCCACAGCAGCCTGAGGCAAACTTCCAGGAGCAGGGTGGGAAACGTTCAGCACTGAGCAGTGTCTCTCCCCATCGGGGAAGATTTACTTGCTGCAGCTGAACGGGACAGAGGCGTGGGAATGTCAAAGGGAGGCACAAGCACACTTGTCGCAGGCATTATGCAGCCTGGAATCGTACAGCAATAGTGCCCACGGTGATGTGCACCCAAGCTAAGCCTTTGTATTTTCTTGTGCAACATGACACAGGTGCTAAACCCACAGAGACTTCTTATTTCAGTGGGAGCAAGGATTCACCAGGAACTAGTTCAAACCTGCTGCTTGCTTTCTTTTAACCTTTTAATATTTAATGAAGGCTGGGAACGATGAAGGTCACTCGAAAGCTTCAGCAATGGATAACTGTAATGCCCAAAGACAGCTCCAAAGCATTGGGAGCCCTCCTCCCCGACAGGTATCGACATTCCTCAGATTGTATTGATCTTTCAGCTTGGGCTTTCCTTTTTCAGACTAATGTAGAGGCTGTAGCTGAAAGTTAATGAAAAACACTCACTCTGCGAGGCCGCTCAGCCCGTAAATCTAGGTGCAGTGCAGCACAGTGAAAGACGAGTGACCCCCAAAATGCACACAGGTGTAAAGTCTACGGGTAAGAGGTCTTTCTGTCATGTTTCTGCCATGTTCATGCCCAGCAAAACAAAGGCCACCAGTCATGTTCCTTCAACAGAAGTTGAAGAGGTAAGAAGTGCTAAAAAAATACTCCATATTAAAAGGTGCTGGGTGGTTACACAGAAACACTGGAGTTAAAGTGGCAGCACTGCTCAGCAAAGCACATTTAGCTTTCACCACACACTATACAGATGGCACGAGAATGAAAATGTTCATGTGCTAAAAAAATGCAGCCCAACAACTGTAAAACATTGCTGTGATGGAGCAGCATTGGTAGGGTACTGCACAGGGGCAAAATACTGGGTTTGGAGCTCAAGGCATATAGCTCAGTCTGCTTGATGCTCAAGTCTTTGGTGGTAAGGGGTTAAAATAAAAACCAGAATATTCCTTCAATATTAGTGGAAATGAAAATGCAATTTTCATACCAGACAGAAGCGATCATGTAAGGCTATAAATACTAGTGCTCACCCTTTCGCTATTTTCATCCTATTTGGTATTTATTGTATTCAAAACAAGAAATACCAGAACACCTGGCAGTAACTCTGAATGGTGCGTTTTCCACACAATGTTTTAATGCACTATTAAAAGAAAAGTAGAAGTAGTCATAAATGGAAAGCTAAGCGAAATGGAGAATGCTTGAGCTTTATCACTTCCTGAAAGTCAGGATGATCTGACTCTGGTCTCATTTTGAATTCACACCCCTGTCTTTACTGATTCCCAATTTACCAAAATTCAGGATGAACACACATTGCTATGTTAACGCTTTTGAACAGTATTCCCAGCGTTGGCTCAGTTTTGCTTAATGCAGAGCCACAAATTAAATGCAAAGCCGAAACACCTGCAGCTTTCTGATTTTGTGGAGAACAGCAGCTCGATGCTACCCTGCGCCCACAGCCGGAGGAGGGATGCTCAGCCAGTGCTGGCTGCAGCCTCCCCGCACGGTCCCACACAGAGCATCCCCAGCGCCGGCATCAGCCCCGGCCAGAGCAGATCTCCAGGCATCATCCCTCAGTCCAACCTGCTTCTGGCCTCCTCCTGGGCCTCTCCAGGCAGCTTTCATCAGGGGGAGAGCTTTCTCGCCCTCCAAGAGCTCCATCAGCTGCAGTCATGCTCCATCTCTAACCCTCTCTTCGCTGTCTCTGCACAAATCTTAATACTTAGGTAGGAGTTTTTAAAGTTTCTTGCTTCAGTATTGATCTCCTCTCAGTGCCATTTTTCTGCTTATTTCCAGGTAGATTTGTATCTCTGCCAGATCGCTATTGCTCTGCCAGAGAGCCTCACACAGCCTCCAGGAAGCTGTACTCTCCCATTAATTGATTAGCATCAGCACTTACCTCCACCAGAAGTGTCCTGTGCTGGCATCTCTCATTAACAAACACTGAAGGATATAAAATAAGTAGGGGAATTACTACAGATATATTTTTTTCTATGCTCTTTGTACCAAAGCTTCATTTTTCGCAACTACCACCAACACCAGATCAGGCCAGCCATGGCTTTATGTACCTGGTCTTTCATCCTGAAGCAAACCTCAGCCAAGATGTGGAGTAAAGCTTTAGGAAGGCTTTTGACACTCTCTGATGACACTCTCCAAGCTGTCATTGTGTGAAATGACCATGGCTGACGTACTAAACAAAGCTGAAATACTGGCTGGAAAACACCTGAGCATGAGTTATTGCATGGTAAATTATGTCCTAAAGCCTATTATTGCAATTATAGCTTCATTTGTATGTCGGGTAGGTTTCTACAGCAATTTCAGGGAAATTGCTTGAGGAGAGAAAGTAAGATTAGTTCTTCTGCAGACTGAAAAACAACAGGAGTTTTGTTTCTACCTGTAAATACAATTTCCTTGATTGTAGATGGCATTAGAGTCTATCACAAGATTCCTAGGGACTTTAAAAACAGGTAAAATTGGCTTAATTATGCTTGACTTTCATGTACACAGCTATATCCCACTGGCTGCTAAAATAATGCATCTGAAGTTGAGCCCATTTTGAGTCAAACTTTTCAGATGTGCCTCCGGAACAGAGGGTCAAATCCTTCTTTCCTTCCCACTGGAATTAAAGGCTGGAAAACGTTTTAAAGGTGCCCTTCAGTTCCTTCGGGTTCCTGACGCATTTGATCATTTAGTCAGTACTGAATACTGCTCAGTACTTAAACAGTATTTAAAATGCATCGATCCTGTAATTATCCCACAAAATCCTCAGTCTTGGGCTAGATCTGCAGAAAGACCGAGTTACTTTCTGAAGAGTGGCAGTGGGAGAAGAGCAGGGGAGAACAAGGACACCTCAGCGCACCACAGTGATGAAAATACAGGTGATGTGGTAAAACTGCTATAAGAATGGTGACTTGGGCAGTTTCTCTCATCAAGGGTTTAAGACCCAGATGGACATTTGGGTTGGACATACAGTATTTCCTCAAATGTTGCCTCTTTCAAATACTGCAATAGGTTTCTTCCACAACTTCAGGTGAAGTTCTCCCATTCTTGCATAGACAATGCAATGAAACTTCTTATTTTGTGCCAAGTAAAAATAAATCTTTTTGCCTGCATCACCTGTCCTTTCTGACAGGCAGGGAAAGCAGCAGCACCTTGGCCCAACCCGTGTAACATCTCACCCGACTCCTCTGAATCTGTAAGAACGTCTCATACTTGTCATTTTGCACGACACTTCCCTTGTTGCCACAGACACTTAGACGGAGGCTGCAAGGGCTGATGTTCTTGCTTCGTTTTGAATAATTTAAGCTATGAATGTCTTGTTTCACTAGCTATCTATCTAGAGTGGCAATGCGAGAGCTATAGGCCGCCTCTTCCACATCCATCATCTGCTGGGGAAATGGAGGGGAAGAACTGCTGGACAAGCAGCACAGCCCGAGCTCAGCAGCGTTGCCTCTGCCCGCTGTCGACTAAAACAGATGAGCTCATCAGGTCGTTCCCTTAACCCCCTGAAATCTCATCATACCCATTTCAAGAGTTCAAGCCATTAATCTGCTGGGAACTTTGAGAAGAAACAAGAGCAAATACTCATGATTCTTAAGGTAAATAGAAAAAAAAAAAAAAAGAAGAAAGATGCCTACCTATGCACGGAAAGGTCAGAATTTAAAAATTCTCCCCTCTTAAACAGCTACATATCATAAAATGGAATAAATTTTAAGTGTATCATAAAAATACATTCTTCATCCCATTTGCCACTTAACCAGTGCTCTTTTCTGCCTGCACAAAGACAAGCCTTAGGCCCTTTTTCACTAATATCCATAAGCATAATTTAATAGCTGATCCAGCACTGGAGATGCACCTTTCATATTTAATACTAAGGGTTATTTTGGAGTAGCCTGGAAGAAATGTAAAACATATTGGTTGCTTAGTCTGCTCCGAATGATTAGATCAATTTAGATCAATCAAATTAGATCAACATTGTTTACATATTGCAACTTATTAGCTAAGTCATTTTTTGTCATCTTTGTACTCCTGTGTAGCAACAAGAGAAGTGGCAGACAAAAGGACTCAAAATGAATTATGTTCATCTGAATTTAATTAAGGTAAATCCCTTAAGTCCACTCTGCAATAGAGACCAAGTAGTGCACTCTCTCTATATATATATATATACACATACAAACACACACATGTATATTTATATAAAATACATAAATAGCATCTATGCAGTTTTGCTGCAGCAGAGAGTCCTAATGACCAGGCTAGACAGTTGAGGCAAGCTGTCTAGCCCAGCCCTTCCCAGTGCCAGCACCTCCCATAAACATCCCCCAGCCTCTCCTCTACTGCAAAGCTTCTTTGTGAAATATCTTTTTATCAACTCTAGCACTGAACTAAATCTTTAAAATGAATAAACATCAGAAAGACTACATTGCGCTCACCAGAAGCTACCAGAAATTTCAGAGAAAGTGAAGGCTATAGCCTAAAGTGGCAGAAGGTAAAACTCTGGACAGCCCTTATAGATACCACCTTTGACTTGCTCTTTGCCCAGAGACTATCTCTATTTCCAGCACCTTCGAACGGTGCAATGTATTGTTATGCTTTATACATACACTTCAGGATTAAAAAAATGAACACATTGCCCAAACTGCCAGAGTACATTAAGGTAACAGTACATTTGAAGACTCTTATTTTCTCCATATATCCAATTATTTTTCCTCCTACGTTCCAGAATCGAAAATACAGGTGAGGGAAAACACCTACTTAAAGTTCAAGAAATTGAGGGGGCTTTTTGTGTGTGTCAGAAGTGCTGTCAAAACTCACCAGCCCCCAATGAGCACGGATTACTCTGAATATGGATTATCACCAGGCACAAGCTCACCTGCCCTTATATATGATCTTAGCTCCACATCTAACTTTTTTTTCTTTACTGCTGAACATGGAAGGAATTTTAACATGTGTAGGCTTGGTATCCGTAACGACTAATGATTTTCTGTGCTGTGGTACATTGAAAAAAAAAAAAATCACAGTTATACTCATTTCTTTCTGGCCAATGCATACTGAGCTCTAATGTAGCGACAGAAAACGCCTGCCCTGTCTTTGCTTTCCTCTGCCCCCTTCTCCCAGCTTCTCAAGGCTCCTTTCATCATCTCCTTTCAGAGGTTTGTGTCTCATTTCGGGAGCACAGACGATCCCAGGATAACAGACAGCAAAATGGAGTGAACCAGCAGGACACAAACTACTGCACGAGAGCACCAGCTCTAGCAGACGTGACCACTGCCTAACAAGCACTCATTATCTGATAAATTCGCAGAGAGGTTTCCTAATGTTTCAGTTGTAAAATAGCTCTATTCCTCAGAGAGCTGAAAATATTCTGTTAGCAACTAATTTCATCCCAGAGATGACATGTGGCCATCTGAATATAATTTAATTGAAACAGCAAAGCAATGTAATTTTTTTGTCATATAAGTGTTTTGCTTTTAATTATAACATCCCATAAATATTTTCCAGCATTGAATTATCTCGGGAAAAAAAATTTCATTGTTTTGTTTAGCTTGTTTGAGACACTCAACTTTAATAACAGCATTATACAGCTGGCAGAATCCACGCTGACATGCGCACTCACCCATAGATACATGAAGAAACCCAGCCTGGTAATGAGCAGCTGACTCACATCCAGGTGACAAATTAGTCTCTTACGGTCTTCTTGTCACTCACAGAGCCGTGAGTTACAGCGAACTGGTGGGCAATGAAAAGTGCAGCAGGGAAAGCCCTGGGTACGAGTAATTTCTCACAAAAAGAGTTACTTCCAGCAAGAAACACCAGTTGCACAACCCTGATGCAGCAGAAGGCTTGTGCAATGCTTGTCATCTACCAGCAAAATCCTTTCAGCTGTTTGCTGCCCTTCGCTCATCAAAAAGCTACAAGAGCCTTTACAATTAAGATGCTGTGGTGGGTTGACGCCGGCTGGAGGCTGGGTGCCCCCCAAAGCCACTCCATCACTCCCCTCCTCAGCTGGGCAGGGAAGAGAAAATATAACAAAAGGCTTGTGGGTCGAGATAAGGGCAGGGAGAGATCACTCAGCAATTACCGTTACTGGCAAAACTGACTCAACTTGGGGACATTAGCTTAATTTATTGCCAATCAAATCAGAGTAGGATAATGAGAAATATAACCAAATCTTAAAACACCTTCCCCCCACCCCTCCCTTCTTCCTGGGCCCAGCTTTGCTCCCAATTTCTCTCCCTTCTCCCCCCAGCAGCACAGGGGCACAGGGGATATCTGCTCCCCCGTGGACCCCCATGGGTGCAGGGCACAGCCTGCCTCACCATGGTCTTCACCACTGGCTGCTCCGGCCCCTGGGGCATCTCCTCGCCCTCCTTCACTGACCTTTGTGGCTGCAGGGTTGTTTCTCACATTCTCACTCCTTTCTCCAGCTGCTGTTGTGCAGTTTTTTATCCCCCTTCTTAAATATGTTATCCCAGAGACACTCCCATGGCTGATGGACTCAGCCTTGGCCAGCAGTGGGTCCCTCTTGGAGCGGGTGGTGTTGGCTCCATCGGACAAGGGGAAAGCTTCTGGCACCTTCTCACAGAAGCCACCCCTGCAGACCCCCACTACCAAAACCTTGCCATGCAAACCCAATACGGACAGAAATTCGGATTTAGAGCAGCAGCAAGGGTAGGAAGACAAGGACAATCCTTTAGGACTCAGCAAAAGATATTTGCTGGGACCAGAGTAGGTCAGTCTTCCCTGCTGAAAGACACTCTTAAACTTTCTGTAGGATCAGAGTACTGTACACCATAAAGCAGCACTTCTGGTATCACTTAGTCCTAACACAGCCCTCAACACCCAGTCAGGGACAGCAGCCACCATTCCGCCCTGCTTCACCTAAGGGGGGGCAGAGGCTGGAGACCTGCGTCCCACAGCCAGCGACAAGAGTCCTTCCTCCACACCTCACCCACCAAGTGACAAATTCTGCTGAGCCTCCATGACAGCAGCATGCATGAAAACCTAACTTCTGCTCAATAGTCCAAGGTGTTAATTAATCCCCTTGGTGCTGCTTCCCAAAAACGACCCACAGCCAAATGTTTTGTGGCACTATCTCCTGTCTCATACGCAGACGTGCACACAGAGGTTAAAACACACCCTGGTACCCTCCTACCTCTGGAGATGGAAATGTTTGCATAGAGAAAGACTCAGTTTTCCTACCAGCAGCAATAAATATGATTTTGCATTCCATTTCCTGAGGGAATAACACATCAGCTCATGCTGCCTGAGCCATTTTTAAATGTTTCTGCCTGGAAGTAAAATCTGAAAGTCCCCAAATGTTAGACTCAAGTAAGGTATCACTTCCCACCTATTATAATCCTACGCCTCATTATTTGTGCAGTCATAATGTGAATGTTTTCCCTACTACTTAGTGATATTTTTTCTTCTTTTTTAAAAATAAACAAATACATAAATAAAGCAGGGTCTCAAGACTGCCTCTGCTGCAGAGGATTTTAAAAGCACAAATACAGTTCCCAATCTATTTTCTCTGACCTTAGTCAACACTGCAAATAAGTAAGGGCCCCATCACCACTGAAAGAGCCTGTAAAATTCTCTTTCTTCTCTTGTTCATCTCTGCCTGATGTTCATTGCAGAAATTCCCACCTTTAGCAGATTTTTTTTGTTCCTCCTTCCACTCAGCTTTGTCCTTTAGGAGATCTCCACTGCTCCAAACAGAAGCAAACTCTGGTTCTAGCTAGCTCAGCTATTTTCCAGATACATGTATCCTCAGTCACCAAACAGTAATTTAAATTCAATATTCTCCTCTGTCCCTAATGCTGCACGAGGTGGAGAACGCGTGCTGACAGCTATTTACAACACAGCAACTTTCAACGTATCTACATAGTAACGTCATAGCACGAAGCAGAGCTCACGCTGCAGTTTCTCATCGTATTCCCTATCCGGCACTGTGCGAGGGAGTATGATGTGCAAGTCCCACTTCTCTTCTCCTGACTGAGGCTGGAAGGCTAGAGGCTAAAATAAAACAGAAAAATAGCTTTTCTATAAGCTCATAGGAGCTTGACTAGCATTTAGACTGTCTCCGCAGTATTAAGAAAATAAATCTTCAGGAATCAAGGTCCCCAAACAAACAGATTTATTCACATCTCTAGACCCACTTCTTTCCCCTCCTCTTAGTTAAAAAAAAACCAAAACAACAAACCTTTCATGAAAAGCTTTTTAAAATCCAATCTGGGATTTGCTATTCTGCATTTTATGCAATATATATGGACTTTTGAAATGTTACAGAACAAAATGATTACCCTAAATTATTGATCAAAGGAAGCAAATACATACAGTGGCCTTAAGATTACATTGGCTGCTACAAGAAAAGAGAGAAAAGAGTCCTCTTTGGTGATTGTACTGACAATGTTCATGTATCATGATGAAGGCTCATTTCTAATTACATGATCTTATTACGCATTAAATATGAAAGCGTATATTTTCATTTTTATGCAAAGTTTGAAATATTGCCTTAGAAGCGAACAGAGGGACATGGATTTTGTAACAGAAAAAGAAAATGTAAATATGCTCATCCAAACAAGCAACTGCAGAACATCATGCACGTATAATGCCTTTCATCCAAGGACTTCAAAGCACTTTAGACCCACTCATCAATTAAACTTCTTTACATCTCTCACAGGGCAGGCGAAGCATAAAAGAAAAATGATGGAATAAAAAAGCAGCGATGCCAACCAGCTGGCCATGTTCCACTGTAGGAAAGGCAGCTCTCAAAACCAAACCTGGCCCACAGCTTCCCAGTGGATCATCTTCAAACACACAGTCTCCAACAAGAGAGAAATCTTCCCCCTCAACTGAGACACAGATTCAGTGATACTCTCTTCTCAGAGGCACCCAAAAAAAGCTAAACTGTTCACTCGCCTGGGGGAAGCCCAGGTTACTGCTTAGCCAAGAGCAGGCTTTGACTGATAAAACATAGTGAATATGCCAGAGCTGAGAAGAGACCCACGGCTCCAAAATCCCCCACTCACTGGCCACAGGACCAGCCAAGCTCTCCCCTCCATCGCTGCAATGACACAAAGGCTGTGCAGCACTTACCTCTCTAGAAACTTCAACACTGTAAATTTTCCATCTTAACATCAATGCCCTTCAAAAGCCCAACCAAGGCTGCCTCTCCAAATTAAAAGGAAGAAGATCCATATCTTGGCATTATCAGCAACAGCTGTTCACTATTCATCAAAATGAGTTTAGCTGTGAATGAGTAGCATGTGTAATACGGCCTTAATTAGAGATGTGCATTCTCTGTAAAATCCTTGTAATTAGCGACACGAGAGCTGCTAATTTCTCTGCTAGAAATGAATTCACCACAGCAAGTTTGGTAGCATCTGATTTTAGAGGCAGGTACCTGCAAAAGGCAGGAGTTTTGATCATTTTCATGGCATTTTATGTTTGCTACTTATTGAAATATGATATTACCTATCAATCATGCAAACCAGGTGTAATGTGCAGTGCATCCACAATTCCCTATCCTGAAGTGAAAGTACAATGCTTCATTTATATCGACTAGTTTTTTCTTTATGATAATAACCCATCCAGAGTTATGTATGCTGGTGTCAGCAGGAGGTGTCAGAATGCACCATGTAAAGCAGAGTTCAAAGAAAACAGGAGTTCTGATGAAAATAAATGTCCCATCTTCCACCCCTCCCATAGATATAGGTAATAGCCTTCATCCAACCAGAAAGCTAACACAGAAATGTGGAAATTATATTGGTCATCGAGTAGAAATAGTGGTCAGTACTAATGGCAACCAGCTAGTGAACTACCCTGGCTAATGTTCAGAGCGGAGATTTAGAGGACAAGAAGATGAACAAGTCAATTACAGAATGCCCTGTTCCTCATCTTCCCCAAGTAATTGAAGATTCAGTATCATTTTTACTGAGTTATTTTTAATTGGTCTCATTTGCTGAAGTAAATTAGGTGTAGCATTGTCCTCAGTATGATATATGCATCCGTGCAAATTGGAAAGAAAACGTGAAAAAAATTTAAACCACTGTCATGGCAAAACAGCCAAAATCAGATAAATGCAATTAATTTCTAAGCCTAGCCTTGAAAAATTATGATACTAAACTATTTATTTGACTGTTAGTGATGGTTTCCATCAAGGTCAGGAGAAATTGCTCAATTAATAAATGTCTGCTTGCACCTGACAACAATAAAACTCTCCTTAGAGTGCAAGGAGCTAAAAGCCCGTAACCTCAGACACAGACAGTGAGGGGTGGGTGGTTTGGTTTGGTTTGGTTTCTTTTTCAAGATTAAACAATAAACACATTACTTGTAGGGCCAGATTTTGCGGAGTTTGAAAATTGCCAGGTGCCCACCCCAACTGTGGTGCAGACTGCTTTTTGGAAATCAGGAGCCCGGTGTCAGGTATGCAAATGCTTCACCCTTCAGCTGTTAGTTACTGCCGGCCTCTCCCCCCACTGCCAGCTCCAGCAGGAGGGTGTTGGTACAGAGGAGGGAGATTCACGAGAGACAAAAGGGTAAATATTAGTCAAGACTGACTCAGTCATTTGTTTCTGAGGCCTTCTGCTGTCAGAGCAGTCTGCAGGCTCCTTCTAGCACGAAGTCCACCAGCAAGAAGACCCCACAATAATTTTCAGTAGCTCTTTCTCTCTCATCATCTTGCCTGTTTCCACGGAACAAGTATTTCATAAGTCTGTTGAGAAAACAGCACAGGCCCCGTCAGGGATGCTGTGACACAGCGCGCAGGAATGGAAACACCTGAAAAAGAAGAAATGACCAGCAAAGAATAAGGACATGTCTTTGTTGCAACCTTGGTCTTGGTTTTAACCTGATCACTATCCTAAATGCCAGAATAGCTCATAACCTGGACGTGGCACTGCTTTAAGCTGAGGCTAACTTGCACATGTGCAGATCTAGCCTTAGATCTGCCTTTTGCTTCACGCTGAGCTCCCAGGGCAAGCGCAGCCCAGCTTCTGCACCCGGCTGCCTCCCTCCTTCTCCTCCTCCTCCTCCTGCTCTGAGGCACTATCACCTCTGTCACCTCCATAACCTAACTCTACGTTTCCACCTGGTAAGTTTTTGCAGCATTTAAGGAGAGTCTGTCAAAGACATGGTAACTGGGAGCTGCCACTTGGGCTGCCTGGGCCAGGCTGGGGGAAAGGGTCACAGTGGCTACCCTGGGGGGCAAAAATGCACCAAACTATGAGTTATATTTAACAGACAGGTATTAAACAAAACACTGTGAGTTTCCTTCCCCAATAACACTTGCATCAGAAATTTTGCCACCAAATGCTGTCTGATTTCACCTGCAGAACCCACAGTCCTGTTGACAGTAAGCGAGTCCGTGGGTAAAGGGTAAAGGGTTTTCTGCACCGACTCCTTTCTCCTTGTCATTGTCCCAGGCCACAGCTCGCCCTGCACAGACACAGCTTGCGGGGGGCCACCAGCAGAACACAACCCCGGGCAGCCCCCCAGAGCCAGCCCCTATGGTGCCTGAGCCCCACACCAGCACGCTGCCTGCTCTGGGCAGAGCACTGCGTGGCTCTGGCACTGGCCAGGCTTCACGGGGGTGGGGGATGACTGGAGACACACAAGCCATGGCACTATGCCATGAGCAGAGATGAGGCATAAAACAAAGCTAGCGTGAGCTGATTGTCAGCGACACCCCCCTGGTAACTGGTAGCAGAGCAGTGGCCTGTAACAAGCAGTCTAGAGGAAAGGAGAGCAGTCACGGTGCAAATAAATATTTGTTTCATCTCTTCTAGGAGAGGGGGAAAGCTCTTTGTTTTCTTGCCTCTAACTTCCCTCCAGCCATTGCTTTCTGTCCCCTTCCAATGTTCAGTTGCTTCTGGGTTTCTTGATGGGTGACTCTTTGGTGCTACTTTGAAGCAGGAGTGTGGAAGACAGAGTGAGAAGTACCAGGAAGTAACAGACCCACTTCTGCTGTCTCTTACCAAAACACTGTCCAGAAGAGTGATTCAACCAGCCAAGTCATTAACAGTGTTTAGAAGAGCCAAGGCAGTAGCAGAGCAAAGACTCTAATTGCACATGACCATACTTCACTTGCTGAAGTCATATGTAATTAGCAGGTTTTAACTCGATTTATTGAGGTTGTTAAAGAGCAGAGAAAAAGGAAATGTACTTCCTTTGACTTCAAATCAGAGAAGAGCTGTGCAAATCCTGCAAATATTTGATTCACGAGAGTTGGAAGCAAAGCAAACGTGGTGCTGAGCCAGATGCCATGACTGGGGAGTATCCAGCGCCTTCGGAAGACAAGGCATGAACCTGGATGAAGCTGCGACTGTCATCTCATATTCCGAAGGTCTTCTGAGCTTGGCTTGAGCTATAGTGAGAAGGAGGAATGGATGCAAGTCTAAAGGAAAATATTTGGCACCATTTTTAGCCAGAGTCTGAAGGCTGGCTATGCTCAGATATCACAGAATGGATATTCTTCTCCAGCTGAAATTTGGTCTACACAGTAAAGGCAAATCAGTACCTCTGCCTTCTCCTGCCTTCATTCCATTTCCATGGAAGTTCAGCCAGTGGGAGAGGCAGGCACAGCTGACCCGGGAGCTGGGACATGGCTTGTAACCAGTCCCATCTGGCAATAAACCCTTTTTGGTACTCAACAGGGAAAGAACCACAATTTTCTCCAACCCGTAAGGGACAGGAAGCCCTCCTGAAGCTCAGGCCACTTAAGCTGATGTTTACCTGCCAAGACTGCCCTTGCCCTGTGCCAGGCAAACACTCACTTTAATTAGAGATTTTGTCACCACTGAAATGACGTATCTCAAATAAAATTAACCCTTCTCACTTCGGCTTCACGCTGCGGATCTGGCAAAGGTGGGGGGGCTTCTCTGTTGGGGCCACACACAGAGAACGCAAAAGGGCTCTGCCTGCTGGTGCTTAAACCCGAGGCAAGCAAATGAAAAAGAGAAAAATGAAAAACAGCATGCAAAATGGAAATATCCCCTCAAATTGCTTTTGCAGTCATGCCTCAACCCAGTGGCAGCAGGGTGGCAGAAGAAGGTGCAGCTCAACCTGAGCCAGCGTGGGCATTGTGAGCAGGTCCTCAGTAAAGCCTACCGAAATCCACGGAAAATGCTATATCCTCCTCCTTCTCATCCCCAGCTCCACTCATTTTGCCACTTACTTTGTTTCACTTACAGATTTGGCTCAGGCTAAAGAGCACTTTCATGTGGACGTGACACATGGATGGGTTTTCTTGTGCACGTGAGTTGTTGCATAGTGAGTAAAGGCTGGGAAAAAGTAGGTCATTAAAATAGTTACCGGATCTGCTTTTATCCCTAGAATTGCTTTCCCTCCGGGACTGGCCCAATTTACAGTCCTTTCTATTGAGAGGTTCACCTGCCCTGCGGAGATGTGGTGCCTTCATTTCAGGAGCTCAGTGGTGTCTGGAGAGCAAGATAATCTTTAGAAGGCAGGTGATTTTCAAAACAGCCTTGCCATATATTAATATAATTCAAGAAAATAATTCCAAATCAAAGATGGACTTCAGCATCAGTCCAAGGCACAATGAGGGCCAAGTGGGGCAACCTTTTCTTATGCAGAATTTTGCTTTTCTCCTGAAATAACCGATCAGCTGCCAGCTGCGAAGCAGAGCGTGCTCGGGGTGGTAGGGTGTTGAGTGCCTCCCGACGTGCTCCGGAGGGATCTCGGCAAATGGCCCTTTTTTCTGCCTTGAAGAAATGTGCCTTCTTGGAAGGAATTACCAGGAAGGGAAAGCATAGCAAGCAGATCACTTCGATAATAATTGCCTTTCAGACCCTGAAAAATGAGCACTTCCAGAGGTCTGCCCAAAATGTAAACCACCCTTCCACCTTCTCTTGCTGGGAACTGCACCTCCCCGCACTGCTGTTTTCTTATCAAAACTCTCTCTTGTTAATTTATTACACTCTGACAGCACTAATTTAATTCCTTCGAGAACAGCAATGAATATACTGGGTAAGCAAGTTTCAATTCCTGTTTTTCCTTTGGGAAGGGAAAAGGCAACTTCATGGAGATCACAAATCTGTTTACAATCACTTCCCTGGCTGAAAGTTAATGAAGTACTGGTGGTGTTGGAGCATCCCCCTGCCCGTGGCAGCAGCAAGAGCACATTTGCAGCACACATCCCACCACGGCGAAGGATGTGATACCTGAATCGTGAAATGTTAATGAGCCCACAAAGCGCCCAATTTCTACAGCAATAGTCAAGGCTCCCACTTCGGGACCACTGTGAAACGTGTTAGGTATGGTGGGTTTTAATTATCCCCACAACACACTTTCACTAAATCTGAATTATTTACAGCTGGGTGTGCCTTCGACACAGCTGACAAGCAAGCACAGCCCTTGGGGCTCTCCTTTATCCAACATCTCTTGGGGCTTGCATGCTGTTTCCCCGAGATTAATTAAGGTCTGAATTCAAGTTTTTTGTCAATGTCTTGAATAAGGTTTATGGAGGTCCTGAGGGTTAATTTATAATCCCCTAAAGAATAAGTAAATATTTAAACTTCCCCCACTGCTGTAATTGAATGTTCTAATTCATGCTAGTAGACTGAGTCAGGCAAAGTCTTACATTGCTGTGATTATTTATTAAATAAATGAAAATAGAAAATCATTCTTGTCACTTTGCCAGAGTGTATGTTTATACTAAAATGCTGCTCCTTACATACACGAACCCCAGATTACAACTCTTATCAAAGGACCAGGTGAGCGTAAACTATTTTATTTTATTTTTTGGCAAAATACCCAGACAACAACCCACAGCGTGGCAGTGAAGGAGCTGCCCAGGGGTTGCCTGAAAGCCATGGCTGGCTCTAGAGGGCGGCAGCGGGAGAGATGCTAAGCAGGGGACATGCACCTCCCACCACACACACCCCAAAACCTTCCCAAGCTCTTGAGAGTCCTTTGGACAAGGGCAACTCTCCCAGCGATGGCCTGTTTACTTGACAGTCTAGCTGGGGGCTGGGAGCTGCGAAGAGACTTGGGGGGCCAAAGCGGTGCCCTGAGGGGGCACAGGCTGGAGATGCTCAGAGCCGGGCTTTGACGGTCTGAAGAAACCATAGTTAATGTCTCAAACATCCAATAAAGAACTCTGGTAAAGGAAAGGGTTTCACAGCTGGGGCTGTGCAGGTGATGGCAGGGAGACGCAGTGAGAGGAGGGGGTCCCATGGAGGTGGGACCACACTCTCCTGAGGCTGAGCTTCCCCATCCTGAGCAGCTCCCTAAAGATCCAACAGAGAAGCGTTTTCTCGATGCATGTGTCAAAAGGAAAAGTCAGACAACGGTCACACCTGCAGGGAGGGGGGAGTGACTCCCCAACGACCCCCAAGCCCACCAACTGATTTGCAGAAGAATCTGAAGGTACAAACTACGCATGTACCAAAGCAAGGAGAATTCTAAAAGTACAGACAGTGCATGATGCCTGATTAGCCTAACAAGTCCAAGTGCCCACCTAGAAGAGGGGCAAGGGATTATAAAAGGACATGAGTCAAAGCCCCGGGTGGGTGCACCCCTCTGGAACTGGACCCCTGGGCTGGCTGGACCCACAATGGAACCAGGACTGGTGAAATCTTCCTTTTTGTCTTTCTCTCTCGCTTTTTCTTTCTTTCTCCCCTTTTCTCTCTCATTCTCATTCTGTATCCCCGTGTATAAGGCAAGGCTGGTCGGGGCACATCTGCTGCTTGTTGGGGCACGTTTTAAGCTCAGCCGCTAGTCGTGTATGTTGTAAGGTTTGTCGGTGCATGTTACGAGGTTTACCGCTTGTTGCTGATGTTGCAAGGCTGACTGACAAAGTTTCATGCCAATATCTGTTGTGAGCAAATAAAAACTGAGTTTTGTAGAACCCTTGGTGTCATTTCACCTTAATCCTGACCTGGGAATTGGTGAATCTGAGTCACTGTCCTGAGAAATTAGGATGTGACATGGGCAGGAGGACAAGGAGGCCCCAGGTGCTGCCTTGGGTGGGCTGGGTGCCATGGGCTGGACCCCCAGCACCCACTAGTGACACAGCCCCAGCCCTTCCCTGGGGAGAATACAAACATTTAGCACAGTGGCTTGGGGTTCGACACTGACACACACGAGGCAATCGCTGCCCGTTCACCAGAGTAACGAGCATCACACCCCCAGCACCCATTTCATGACCCACACCCACCGCAGTGATCCCCATTTCCCAGCCATTGCCCACCCACCACAGCCCACAGCCCCCACCACCATTGGGAACCCTGGCAGCCTCGGCACAGACCAGGCCGAGGGGACAGATCTTCGTCCTCCTGCATGGTCACGACAGCACAGAACAATGTTAATGGTATCAACTGGGACATGTATTAACATTCAACTAACAGAGGCAAAAGCAGCTGGTGAGAATTTGGGATCTTGTACATCCAGGAGAAATTATCGTTGTTGTTTAAATATTCATTTTTGCATTCTAGGCCTCGAAAATCATTGTAAATCACACCTCCTTCACATGAAAGTAATTGCGCTTAAATAAATACTGCTCACGGTTTCTTGTATTTCTGTCTCTGGAACCAGAGTTTTAGATTTCTGGTACTGCGGGCAAAAGACAGAGATGTATTGAAAATTAAGGTACCTAAATAATTAACCCCACTCCTGAGTCTTAGACGCAATTTAATAAAGTGCTCTTGGGGACCCATCTGACAGTGAATAATACCTGTTGTCACTGCATCTACAGAGGCTGCAGAAACAATTTTATGTTGCCATTACACCGCAGTGCTTAACTGTTTGTGTTCTTGGGAGAGGGGATGCTGTCCTGACACCCAGCCATAAGAAATCCTCATGCACACGGGACATCAGAGGAATAAACCTGAAAGAGGAGCGTGGGCTTTCTCCTCCTCCCAAGGCGGAGCCACACGTTCAGCCGAAGCAGGTTATTAAACCCATATAACTTGTTGCTCTAAAAATACACTTTGGCTGCGTTACTTGGGATTATTTCAGGAAAAACATGTTTTTCCCATCTCCATTTCTCGGCGGAGGAAGGCCAGCAGCGTGGGCAGGGGCAGGAGGTCCCTGGGCACTTCCCTGGTTGTGGCACACTGGCCAGCCGAGCCTGGGCATTTGGCGATACCTTGTTAGAACCAGTTTGGAAATCTGGCTTCGGAGTAACCGCTCTGCTAGCACCGAGGGAAGCGTTCTGCAGAAGTCCTGCAGTTTTCATGTGCATTTGATTAATTATGTATGGACTTTTGATTGCAAATATGGTGCAGAAAGGAGTATACAAGCTGAGTGAATCAATTTGGCCTAAATAACATCCATCCACAATTCCTGAGTTTATTTTTTTCTTTGCCTGCAAATTACAGCGATGGAGAGACAGAAATTTCCTTTTTTGTTTATCTTGGGAATTACTTTTCATACTGATAGCCTCTGCAGTGTGGGCTCAGTTAGAAACAGAGTTAATACAGGCAGCTGAGGAATCTGAAAGCTGGGAAAAGTGAGGGTGCCACTGCAAGGCTGGAGCCCAGGAATTCACACCCACTCACTGCAGCAACCATTTCCCTCCAACGTCCCCCACGTACCTTGAATCTGTCCAGTGAGAGCAGCCGGGCATTGACCACAGCCTTGGTTCTCCCTCCAGCAACGCTGAAACACCCACATCCCCCCAGCTGGCGCAGCCCTGCCTGTCCTGACAGGGACAGAAGGGGCCTCGCAGAGGTTCCAAAGGGACCCTGCAGAATTGTCCCATCCCTTGACATTACAGGGAGATGTTGCTGTTAATGACATGAAGTTGATAATGGTGAGAACTGGCAGAAAATCTTTCCATGGAAGAGTAATAAATGCTGTGGGTACGTAAGGTGACAGCTGCGACTGCAGAAGAATCAATAAATGTTGTCATGGTGTTTGTACTGGGATGACGGTGAGGAGCAGCTCCCTCCCCAACCCCTTCCTAATGCAATCACGACAAAACCGAGCTCTTTCAGCGTCAGTAATAACAAATAGGGCCAGTTCTGAGCCACAAAATACATCAGCATCTTCTCCCCAGGGTATGTGCTCCAGCCCGACTCCTTGCAGTTTCCCCTGGCCCCAGGGCTCCCCACACTGCGGTGGGATGGGTGAAGCTGCTTGATCTTCCTCCAGGCATTCCAAATATAGAGGCAGCAAATATTAAAGCAGGTATTTCCCTCTTTTGCCTCCTTCACCCACTGCTCAGGATGGTCCCTGCCAAGTGCTAAACACAAATGACATGACACTCTGAGCTCATCTATGGTAACCTACTTGTAATCTGTGAGAGGTCCCACATCTGCCACAACTGAGCAGCTGAAGTGGGTTTTTTTGCTTCTCATTATTAAAGAATACCAGCACAATGCCTTGTAAGACAGAAGATACTTAGCAAGACTTGAAGAAATTATGGATTTATACAGATTTGGGTCATGACTAATGATCTCCATGCACGATGGGTTTGTTGACTCGAGTGCGAACTTGCCACGTGACGACACACACAGCCCTGCGTGTTCCCATGGGTGCCAGGGAGCCAGGTCGGGGTGCCAGTGCTGGAGAGAAAATGGCACAAGCTCCTTGGGGTGCCACAGACAGGCTCCGTGTCTCTGGGCTTCTCCTGATGGTTGTTTACCACTTGGTAAAGATGTAGCTCCCAAACTTTATCTTGGAGGGATGGTGGGAGAGAATTTCAAGTAGCCTGTGATTATTTAGGACAGGGTTTCTAGGGGAAGGGAGCAGTTACTAAATCCTAAAAGCACATTGCGCCTCTCTCTAGACTTGCGGTGTTGTGGGATAAGCAGAACCAAAGTCATTGATACCTTCAAAAATTTTCCTGTGTTTTTTCAAGCAAGTTTCTAGCTCTGAAAGTAATCAACATCTGAGGAGAACACTGCCTTTAGGGAAGCACTGCGATGGGCTGCAGCCAGGGTGGAGGGCAGCCAGCAGGGAAGCCCAGCACAGAGGCTGTGCACAACTGCCAACCTGAAACTGCAAGGAGCAGTGTGAGTTTGGGGGGGGGGGGGTGGGTGGGGTGGGTGGGTGGTGGTGTCATCCCAGCCCCCCAGGAACAGCTTGATGAACCGTAACATGAGAAATTCAGGACTCTGCTGTGAGGTCCTTGGTGAGATCCTCCAGGTGTGTGTACCCAGCAATATGTCAGTCCCCCCTAATACTCCTCATGTCCCAGCTCATACAAGATGTCGAGCACTGCGCAGGGGCAGTCCTGTCCAGGGCCGTACCGGGACCTGTTCCCTGTGAGCACAGAGCTCTGCCTTCCCTGCTTTCAGGAAAGCTGCCCTGAAGATCCACCTGTCACTGTTGCAGCTCCAGCAGATCCCTCGCGCAAAGAAATTTTTGATGCATAACCATTCTTTCTGCTTTCCCTCAATGCCCTGTAAAGCAAGGCCCTGAAGGCAAGGGGCACTCCCTTTGCTCTGGTGGTGCAGTCAGCGTTCAACTTGGCAATTTGGTGAAATGTCAGACCCAGGCCATACCTGGAAGAAAAAACCCTTGTGATTCTCACCATTGTAGAATTACTCTCTGCCTGCCCCAGCATCCCTCCATTTCCCCAGGAGTTTGGAGATCCTGAACTGGCAGACGTCAGCAAATGGCGAGATGGGCTACGCCTTCAGTGGGCTGCTTAAAGTATAGTTCATGAGGGCCTGAAGGAATATACTCCATCCTACAGCAGGTGTCATGGAAACTACCTGTTTTTGTACCGAAGCAGTACTTTATGTCACAGTCCTCATCCATGAGTAACAGAAAGTTGAAGCATCAGTTGGAAATTTTCCAAATCTCAGGCATTTCAGCCTCATCCCATGGTCAGTCCTCCACCTCTTGGTGGAGACTGGATTGTCTGGACATAGCGCAGAGCCCTACGCTGCCCTCCAGTCACCCCTGCCCCACTCAGCCACAATCCTTCTCAAGTCCTTGAGGTAGAGCTCATCTTTGAGCAGAGCCTGATGCCTCTCCCTTTTCTCCTTCTAATTACTCCACTGTGCTTGGTCCTTATCTCCCAGCTCTCCTGTACATCACCCTTCCACATGCACACTCTGATCTACACACCTCCAGCTGCAGCACGCCCTCAGTCACTCCCCACTGTTAAAGCCCAGAGAAAGCACAAAGGACCCCAGTGCTTCCACCTGAGGGACTAATCTTGACCCAGCACCAACAGACATCATGGGTCCTGATAAATCTTAAGACAAGGTGGGGGTCCTGTGTCCCTGCTGGGGACTGTGGTGGCAGGGAAGGGCCGGAGCTTGTAGAGCCAGAAGTGATTTATTTAAGTGCCAAACCAAGAAATTACTTGGTCACAGAATTACAGCACCAAATGAGAGCGAGGAAGACAGGCTTGATCTGGCACGGAGCTGGCTGGTACAAAGTTAATCAGCATACTGAAACTCTTGGGGAGAGCTTATTCCCAAATCAGTGCTTTGTATGCTGTGGCTGCAGGAGTTTTCATCCCTTCCCAGGAATCCTGATGCCCAACCAGGGCCTCAGACAGCTGAGAACGTCTTTATGTCTAAATCAGGACAATTATTTAATTTAGACATTCAGCAGACGCTGGGAGTACTGGGAAGAGGTACAGGGGAGGGGAAGGAGGAATAAATCACTGAGCGCGAGTTAACCATATAAGCCCTTTATAAACAGCTTATTTAGGAGAGACGAATCCTACTGTTTCATTTTACTTAAAGAAAATCTGTTCTTTTTCCTTCGTGCACTGTTCCTCCAGGAGTGCGCAGGACGCACTAGACATCTGCTGGCTGTGGCCACTGGCCAAGGCTGCACTAATTGCGTAAGTATTTTGGCTCTCAAATATAACAAGTTTGGCATTCCCGCTCAGTGCACGCCACATGGCATTCCTTTAAGTTATCGCTGTTAAGCATTTGAATCCCAGCCAGGTGTATATGAGTAGTTACTTACCGGGTAAGAAATGCTGTTTTGTTTAACTAGGCTGGTGAAACCAAACCCAGCTGATGTCCAGAGGTTAATCCTGCTCCGGAGAAGGCTGCGAGATGCCTCTTGAACCCTGGCAGGCCCTTCCTGCCAGCACCGGAACAAAAGGAGTGGCAGACGTGGGAAGGAAAGCAAGGTGGGGAGCAAACACTGACACCGCACTATGCTGACAGACGTGGATGTCTCCTAGGGATGTAACAAGCTGTTTGCAAAGTTTCCAACCCCTGCAAGCTCATCCCTACAGGGGCCCTGGAGAAAGAACGGGATTTGCCCCTTAGGCTCACACCGGGATCCGTTTGTTTTGCTGCTTCAAACACCCTTAAGATCCAGCTGCCTGCTTCCTCTGCCTGCGCCCTGAGCCTCCTCCGGAGCTGGGCACACTGGAGAGCTTTGGGGAAAACACCCCCGTACCTTAATGCAAGCAACTACCCGGGGGATGCACTACCACAAGCCTTCTGTTTCAGAGTCCCTAATTCCAGAGAAAGCCTGGAGAAAAAACAACTGCTTGGCACCACCTACAGAGGGAATGAGATCGGGGCTGTGCTCATGACTGCTCCTGTGGGAAGGGGAGGTTTCTGGAGTGCAGAACCCGCGGGGTTTCTTGACGTCACCTGCAAACCTCCAGCTGTCAGCACCCAAAAACAGATGAGCCAGGGCACCTCCAGCTCCACTGCTGTTGGGCGTGGGTTATCATCCCATTCGGGGCCTGGAGTTTCACGGTTCAGCCCTTCTCCTTGCTGTAACAGCTGGTTTGGGTTACAGCATCCCCGAGTGTGACCGCAGGGCCAATGGCTCCGGGTGCCTCACAGCAGGAGGAGAGCCCTTGCCTGAGGAGCGGGGCTGTGCCCTGAAGGGCCGAGCTGCATGGGCAGGGGAGACATGGCGACCAGCAGCAGGGCTTGAAGCCCAGCACCGCTCTTCTGCTTGGAAAAGAGCTTTCCCTAGCTCTGTACAGCCAGTCTTTCCGGAATAAGTTATAGTGATTCTCCCGGAGCTTTTCAGTACAAGAATTGTGCTATGTTATACATCACATGAAAGGAATACATGTAGTAGGAATGAAATGAGAGTTCAGTAATTAAAACACAGTCTCAAGCCATGTAGCTCCTCTCTGTGACCTCACTAAAGACAGCATTTTCAACATTGCTGCTGGACATGTCTGCTGTTGGGCCCCTTCCCCTCCCTCCCCTTGACACAGGGAATTTTCCAGAGACCATGGACAGCTGTAGACATATATTAAAAAAAGCTCTGAGACACTTTAAGCACACCCAGAAGAGGAAACACCTCAAATTGTCCCTACCACCATGCAGAATGAGTGCTCAGGTGCTCCATGTCTGCACATACGTGCCCGCAGGAGCCCCTGCAAAGGGGGCTGGTTTTGTGGGTGGAGGTCCTGGAAATGGGGAAAGCTGTCTGGAGGGAGACAGAGCTGAACTGCTCTGAACACCCAGAAAATATTAAATTCCTGACCTGCATTCCTCCAGTTGATTACCCACCTGCTTTGACTAATTCTGAGCAATGATGGAATTCAACTTCATGTGGAAGAGGGAGCAGAGCACGATGACTCGCTTTCTCATTTTACCAGTGACAACTAAAGCTTCCTCTACCATGTAATGCATTTTCATTACAGCATTAAGGATCTTTCTGACCCAAATATACGTCCTGAGAACAAAAATAACAGTAAGGAATACAGTACTTAATCTGCCTAGATTCCACTCTCAGAAAGATATAATCTATTACAAATGTTATCCCTCGCCTTGTCTATTAATCCTACAGGGACCAGTGATTAAATACTTCTAACCCTCCAGTCCCTGGTGCGCCTGTGATTCAGAGAGTTACAATCACTCTGTGTTGTACATCTGGTGCCGATAACGGGCAATTCTCTGTTATTACAACGAGCTTTCACTGCTGTTTCCTGGGCTGCAAAGGCAAGATTGCATTCAGCACATTTCTTGGCTCTCTACCTGAATTAACGATATAAACAATATTTCATGACTTAGAAGGGTTACAAGGAAAGCACAATCCCAGACATACTTGCCCAGGCAAAAGAAGGATACGAATTGCAGAACGGGGAGAGGATATGGAGACACGAGAGATTTGAGACTCAGCTCTGGTACGAGAAAACTGCTGTAATTGAGAGATTAACAAAATGAGCACATTTCTGAGGGTTTGTGGCCTGTGTTAGGGTTGGATTCACAGTGGGAACTCTGCTCCCGGCATCCTCCAGCACACAGCTGTGCGCTGGTGGCCACGCAAGGGCAACATTGAGCCCCTGACAAACTGCAGACAGGAAAGCTACACTTTTCTTCCAACTTAAAAAGATTCAGTGGATAGCCAGTTACAGGGGCAGGGGTTAAGCCTGTCAAATTAATTTTAATTACAATTCAAAGAAAGAAAAGCCACTTTAACATTTCTAATCAACAGGCATCTAATGAGGCATGTTAGTTCCTGTAGTCTGAACACAGTAGGAAATTTTCTAGGATAATTTACTTCATTAATATTCAGCTAGAAGTGGATCATCCAATACTTTCCAAGGTGGCACCGAGATAGAAGATGTCAAAAGGAAAATTTTGTATTTGCCATGGGCATTAAGCCTCCTAAGTTTCATTCTATCTTACAAAAAAACACTTCTGACCGAAATAAAACAGATCTACCAGGATGATAAGAGGGTCTGTCTTGCTAAGGACGGTGCCCAGACATTCCTACTTGCAAAGCAAGTTTGACTGCTTCCTTTTAGCACCCCCATGCTGCCTGTGTCCCAGCACAGCAGAGCATCACCAGCGATGTCCCAGTCCCCACGGCACCCACTGAGTGTTGCCTTCACTCAGCCCCCAAGTGGGACTAGTGCAGAGGAATATATTTATTCTTGTAAGGATGTACGGGTACACCAGAGCTGGTCAGAAAAATAAGAGGAATCACCTTTGCGGGATTTCTGAACGTTGTTGCTTTATATTATTCTCGATACAGGAAATGTCAACAACCCTTGAAAGCTGTCAGCCTTTTTAAAGAATAACAGCTTTAGTGTTAACAGTTCAGTTTTCTTATCTTCAAGCTAGGCCTGGTTTGGATTGCCTAATTACAATGAAAACTGAAAAAAAACCCCAAACCTAAATGAAGAGGTTGAATGGAAGAGCCCCTAAGGGACCAAAGTTTGTCTGCGTTCATGTGTAAGAGAGCAGGGAACGAGGATGAGACCTGGCCTTCTAAGCCCATTGAAACTCAGGAGTTTTATGCTGCTTGAACTTAATTAACTGCAGGGTTCAAATGGAAAAAAAGCGCAGCCTGACTTTGTACCATAAACTGAGAGAAGCACCCAGCGGCGAGGTCTGCAGCATCGCTGCCGTGGGGCAGAAGACACCCTTTTAGCAACCTTGCTCTTGCTCTCTACCCTCTTGTTCCCCCATCACGAGGACCTGGCAGCACGGGGCTGGGCTCAGCCAGTTCTCTGTCTCCTCCTCTGTGCATGAGCAATTCCAGTCACTGAAACAGGAACATTTGTCCTATTAATAATCAATAACCCGCTGGCTCTGTGAATAACTTGCTCCCGAGCACATTGAGCTGCATGGCCCCGCGTACCCCCAAAAGACCTGCTTTGGACGGCTGTTGGTGGGAGTTTAATTTGCTGCCCTTTCCAAAACAAAGGACTACAGATGCGAGGATTTAAATGCCAGAGAGTTACATGTCACTCTGCGTCCTGGGTAAACAACCTGGTTTTTCATCCTCGGGACATCTAGGCATGCGTATTTAGAAAACACGTGTAGATTACTTAAAAGTCCAACCTGACACAAATAAGAGCCTGTAGTAGTTTTTCTATCAGGACCTCTGTAATCATCATTCTTCTTTCTTCTTCTTTCTCTACAGAATTTTAAAGGTTATCCTCATAAAAGATGTTATTCCAAATTGCATCGCACCTTCGGAAATGAAAGGGAAAAGATGAAATCATGAATATTTGAAGAACTATTTTCTGAAGCTGTCTGTATGGTTGGGGAGAGGAGGCTGCGAAGGGTATCAACAGCCATGTGGACTCTTCTCTGTCCTACCGATGAGTCAAGGTGATCGCACACCATGGCTCCGGCTACAGTGGAAAAATCAACAGGACCTTCTCCCTGTGAAGTAATATACCACCTTTGAAAGAAGCTTCACATAAATATTAGACAATCACTAACTGGCTGATTAACGTGCCACATGGCTCTTCTGAAATCACAGTAGGTCAAGTGGAAACTGTAGCATTTTTTAAAATAAAATGCAACTAAGCAAAATAAATTTTACACACCAAAGGGTGTGAGGGGTGACAGCAAAAATACCAGAAAACTGCAGAAAAGTAACTGTTTGCCATGGAGTTACCCAACAGCCCTCCTCCTTTCCCCAAAAAAGGAAAGACAAGAGTGATGTGTCCACAACCCCCCTGACACCAAGGAAGGCAGAGATGGGTGTCAGTGCCATGATGTGCCAGCCCCGCTGCCCTGGCGCTGTCCCCGAGCCCAGGGCTCCCCACTTTCCTCCCCCCGGCATCGGCCCTCGCCGGGACAGATTGCTGCCAGCCTCTGCATGAGGCCATGCTGAGACCTCCCCTCTGCTCTCCTAAATTCATGCTACAACCAAAGTTCGTTTATCTGCAGCGTGAAAAAATTCAGGGCTTTTTGGTCACCATGGTTAATACATAAAGCATATATACATACATCAGCTTTAATGTTGAATTCTCCCATTTCCAGCCCTAATCTTAATTTTCCCAGACTGCTTGGTTGAAGTGCCATAAGATTCAATTTTCAGCTCATAAGATGCTTGTTAGTGCCTGTCTCTATGTGACTCAAGGGGATCAAAGTTTGATTTTTAACAGCGCTTCTTTTTTTTTCCCAATCAAGAAACTGTAGTTGCTCATAAACATAAACCTCCTTAAAAGGACTCAAAATGAAGATCAAATCCTATTGCTTTCTTCCCTGTACTGAAGTCTTGATCCCAAAAGGGAGTTTGTCCAAAACGGAGATGATCACAGAATTCGGCGTTAAAAAAATCCATCCAAAAAAGGGCGATGTTTGCTGTTTGCAGCTAATGAACCATGCTGTTTGCTCCCTGTTCCTGGTGAGGAAAGCCATCGGTGAGCAGCAGGGTGAGGCACAAGGGATGGGGCCGATTCAGAGGAACAGGACAGAGGGCTGCAAAATTTGCTTCTTCAAAAAATAACAGCCGTGATGCGGTGGTTATTCCTGGTGATATGCAGAGCTGGGCAGAGTGACGGAACTGTCAGAGCAGGTCAGGTCATTCTTCGGTGGCAATCTGGGTGGCAGAAACCGTATCTGTGGCTCCTCGTGTCCGAGGCATGCGGTACAGAGCAAGCCCCCGCGAAACTGCCGTCGCTGCCCCTGCCACCAGCTCCTGGCTCCGGCTGTTGTCAGTAAAAGCCACCACCAGAACCAACAAGGCAGTAATTAATACTTTTGTTATGGAGATGGGTAGAGAACATTTCTTTGATTACAACACCACAATGGGGGAGAAGATCCAGCCAGCGCAGTTGCAAGGTCTGAGTCACCGGAGCAGAGCAGGGCAGGGCACAGCCCAGGGTCCATCTAATGTGGATGTCTGTGCAAATGCTCATGCGGTACAACCACACAGAGCAGGAACAAGCAGCTCTCTACATTTATTTCTGCTGGACTGGTTCTGCTCCCACTCCTATCCCAGCAAACCTCACTGCAGCTCAGGCATCTGACTGTGGCCTATTTCATTAGGCTTCACTAAAACTGCCCAGCACTTCTTTCCCATCCTTTTTCAACTGTGACATTAAAAAAGACTCTAACTCCCCAAAATGAAATATTTGGGTGAATATTATTCCACCTTTGAGCAATTAGGTCTGTAATAATAACACTACCTACTCGCCACTAAACATTTCATTCCTTCCACTCTTGAAAATATGATGGGAAGTGGGATTCAAGTTTCATAGTGTTAATGGATGAAATTAAATTACATTCTTATGATTCAAAGACACTTAGGTTAATTTAAGAATATATATTTTACCAAAAACTCACTTAACTGCCATGTAATTTCTTGCTATTTCCTTTTCCATTATTGCTGATTAACAAGATAGTTGGGAATAAATAGAAGCTCTCGCTCTGCTATAATTAGCCTGTCTGTCCCTCTGATTAGCTCACTCCTATTTTGAGGCAGGGGAATTTGGAAATCCTAAATACTCGGGTCTGACATCATCATTCCAATCACAGAGCAAAATGGAAGCTTTCCGGAAAAGAAAGGCATTGGCTATATTTAACAGATGTTTGGAAAATCAGCGAGGTCCAAGCTAAGCATCAATGAGACAAATGGATTTTGCTTCCCTGAGCTATGAAAAGAAAGCCCAGAAGAAGAACTCGAGCCAGGGCAAATTCCTCAGCCAAATAATCAACAGAGCTGTGATATATTCGTGCCAAAGACCTTCCCAATTCCTTCAGTTGTTCTTGCACATGGCAGGAGCACAGGGGACATTTCACAGGAGACGTAGGTAAACGGTGAGTAACACCATCAGACGTATCACTGTAGTACAGCGAGGAGAGGGTAGGTGATTGCAACCCTTATAACTGCCAGATAAACAACTCAAAGGGAAACAAGGCAAATGCCAGCAAAACTCTAAAACTGCATCTCTTAAATCATTATCTAGAAGGTATCGTGAAGGTGTATTTTCACCTTTCTTATGTAAAACTCCCATGCAATTTTCTCTGGAAAGCCCAGTCCACATTTTCTGCTCCAGAAGGTAGCGTAGAGGTGGTGAGGGACTCTGGAAGCTTTCCAGAGTAGAGGAGTTTGTAAGAGTTTGATATTCCTGAAGATGAAAGGCACTTTAACAATTAAGTGATATTATTATTGTCAGTAGTAGTAGTAGTAGTAGTAGTAGTAATAATATTCCAGTGCTATGAAATGAGCTGTAAAAATAAATCCCCTGCTTTAGAAAGTCCAAACAAATGTTGCCTTTCAAACACAAAATATTGTGCAGACATAAGACTCCATTTATCAAATATTTAATGGGAAAATAGAGTTAAAATCTGTTTTCATTATGTAAAAACCTGAGATATTACTGCAGCTTTTCATACGAACAATCACTCCACAACCTGAGCTAGTATCTACTAATAACATGCAGCTACCCAGTGTCAAGATGCTTCTGGTGAACCCAAGCAGGGAAGAGATATACTACGCAGAGGTCACCTGGGGACTTCTACACTGTTCTGCTTCCAGGAGGAAGTATTTGAGGTCATTAATGAGTCAGGAGCACCGAGGGGCCCTCAGGCTCCTCAGAGGCCCCTGCTGGGATTTCTGCCATAAAAGGAAGAGTTGTTGGATGTGCCATATCCCAGCAGGAAGCAGAAGCTCCATCGGGTCGGTGACAGGGTCAGAGTTGCACTACAGCTGGCAGGCGAGCTGCAGCCCCTCACCTCTGTGGCACCTTCTGCCTTGCTCACACAAGCAGCTCCAGACAGCATCCTTTCTGCTTACTGCTCCTAGGAAAATGAGTGTTTAGGCAAGTTTAGGTTACTTGCCATGAGATTTCAAATCAGAGTCTTCTATACCCATTTTCCTTGCTGGCTGTCGGAGGTTGTGTGATTCACACTGGGCAACTTCATCACCCAACAACAGATTTCAGTGGTGCATTTTGCTAGTCCTGGAGAACACCAGACCACATTTTCCCTAAAACAGCCCAAAGATATAGCAAAGAGTCTAGTTCCCAGATGCAG
The DNA here is from genome assembly GCF_047716275.1 of Strix uralensis. Lineage (NCBI taxonomy): Eukaryota > Metazoa > Chordata > Aves > Strigiformes > Strigidae > Strix > Strix uralensis. The sequence continues at coordinate 13,383,226 of NC_133981.1, forward strand.
CGTGGGCCTCCCCATGGCCAGGGATGGGGCTTTCCCCAGCCAGTTGCTCTGGGCCCCGTGGTCTCTGCCCCATAAACCCAGGGGCCTTCTGTCAGGGACCTTGAGCAGGTATTGCTTGGTCTGGATTTATTTCTGCAATACTCGCCGACAGTCACAGGATTGTACAGCCTGAGAGACAGAGCCGTGATAGTGACTGCAGTAGCACTGCAGAGCAGAGTGAGTTTGTGGCATCCCCTCCTTCGCCCTCCCACCCCTCGGGGTCCCCAGCAAACTGGGGACACCCCCACATGCACGTGTGTGACCACACAGAGATGTTGTGGGACATAAATGCAGCATCTGGAAAGTGCAAATCCAGCACTGAGGTCAAGCAGGGAGATGTGCCCATCACACCAGAGTGACGGGATGGTTCATCCTGAGACGCTTCTGCCCTGAACTGAATGGATTACGTCAGGACATCTACAAAGGACACAGGTTTTTCTGGGCTTCAATTCCTTGTATAAGTATTTGTAAAGCTGGTGGGAGACAGGTTTTTTTAAAAAATATTGTAGTTTTTGAAAGGATTAATTTTACCAACTGTCATTAGGGTGAAAGTGTTATTTATGAATTTTTAGAGAGTTCTGAATAATCTCATCCTACATTTTTAAAAGTTAGAGTTATTCCAATTTATTAACATGAAGGGAGAAAGCTCTTTATGGTGGTTGGATTATTTATTCTGCCCCAACAGATTAAATAATCAAATTGAGGTCAAAAAAGTGGAATGTCCTTAAAAAGAGATCAAAAAACCCAGAAATTTTTTGAAAGATACACATTGCTTTAATTGAACTCAGCCCTTAGTGAATTCACTGCTTCAGAAATCATCTTATCTTATTAATGAAGTTAATAATTTCTCAAAGTTTCTTCCATCTAGGTACCAACGGGTGTGGATAAGCCCAGATGCAGGTGCCAAGGGATGTTTGTGCACCGGGGGTGGGAAATGGTTCCACTCCCTACTCAAAGCTGCTGGAGTGAAGCGTGGGTCAAGGCCCTGCGCTTGCTCAAGAGAGTGAAAGGTCTCCTCAGAGCAGAAGGCAGCTGGACACCGGTTGTTGCTGAGGCTCTGAGGATCCAACCAACCCAGGGCGCAGGTTAGAAGGAATAAATCTTCCCAATGCATTACCTCAGCTGTCCTTACTGTGTACACACAAAAGCAAAGCCTTCTCTGTGAGAAAGGTCAAAGCAACTTTACGTTGGAATAACTCCAAGTTGTGTTTCTGAGCAAAAATGCTTTTCTTTACCTCTCTGCAGTTACTCAGTGGGAGTCCTTCTGCAGACACACATCTGTGTGATGTTGAGACTGACAGTCGGCGAGACATTTTTTTAATTTGAGTTTTAATTTGGCAAATGCTTTCAATACATACTTGTCTAGCAGTGAAAGGTGATGATGCATGAATAACTTTTAGGAAAATAGTAACAGCAATCTCAAACATTAGCTGCAGAAAAACAAACCTTCTAAACGATTAAAATCTATACCTACACTTCAAACATGTCCTGCCACCAGGCACAGAGCAGATGCAACAGAAGAATAAACTATTGCAAGAGAAAGCATCTCTGTGCAATATCTCGTACGGACGTGAGATAGCTGTGCCTCTAGTGCAATGAAAATGTAAAGCCCTGTTTCTCTGAAAAGAAACAAAGATGTTTTCTCAGCGGAGTAAGTAACTGTCACTTTAAATACACCCTCTATCCTCTCGTCATCCCCAATTGCTAGAAGCCATTCATTTTGACAAATTGGAGAGAATTCAGAGACAAGCAACAAAATGATTAAGTGACTGGGGATATTGTCCTGTGAAGGAAGATTTAAAGGAGTAAATTTGGTATGGCATAGGTGAGCGATGATTTTAAAGAGGTCACCAAAAGGATATGTATTGGAGAGAATCAGAAAAAGAATAATATATCACTGTGAGACAAGAAGTACTCAGAGGTCAGGAGACAAAATTTAGGATCACAAAGTTTTAATGCCAAATTAGATTCTTCTTGAGACACATCCAGCCCCTTATGTCATCTGGACAGAGGCGAAATGATTTCCAGAGTATGATAAATTGATTCTTGAAGGTAAATTTGCATTGGCAATAGGTAAGCGAGCGAGTGACCTCTCTGCTCTTCTCCACCTCCCACTTCCATGCCAGAAAAGTGCAGGTACTTGCAGAGATCTAGCAGCAGTTGGGCTGAAGAGTTTGGGGGATTTCCAGTGTAAGGTGCCACGATGGACCTAGCGAGATGTGGGAATCGACAGTGGCAACAGAAGGACGGGCACGAGCAGATGGAAGGGGAAGAGCAGAAGGAAAAGGTCAGTTAAGTTTGAAAGGGAGAGGAAGGCTCTCCTGGGCAGGGAACGCACCTCCCGCACCGTGTCTGGGCAAAACATCACAGGGCTGGGACAGTTTCCCAGGTCCCTGGTTGCACCGGGAGCGAGCAGGGTCATGAAAAGGGACCCAAAGCCAGCACCCGTCTGCTTTGGCTCCACCTAAACTTTCACAGGCACACAGATGTCTTCGGAAGGATCATGTATGAGGTCATCCCAGGCCGAAGCGCAGAAGACCCACTGCTCACACTAACAGCAGAGGCACGTCCACGCAATCATCCTCCCTTCACATCTCACTGCCACCCACGGTTGCCTTCCCCAAACACTCCTGAAAGCAAACAGCCCTCACAACATGCCCTGGGGGCAACAGATTCAGGCATCGGAAAGAGTCAGAAATATGGTTTAAAATATCCCAACCGTACTTTGCTGTAAGAGGACTGGGAAGGACATGGAGCAGTTTTCCCTGACGCGAAGTGGCTGGATTATAGACCTGATCAGATGGCAAACAAATGCAGATGTATGGAACTAAATAAAACATTGCCTGTGATCTCTGTGTCAACAAATTAGATAACTATGCTGGCAACTAGGCAGACTTCTCTTGTTTGCATTGGTAAATTAAGTTCAAAGTCTTTGCAGTTGCAGGGGGATTTTTAATTTTTTACATTTTTTTTAGAGGCATCATTCTTGAAAGCTGATCGTATGGTATTTTGGGGAGCTCATCACTGTAAAGGACTCAGCAGAAAAAGCTCTGTGTCCATGGAAATGGCTCTCATGGGGAAAATCTGGAAATAACGGGACAATTCTAAATGATGTCTTTTCTGTGGGACACGTGATGCTGCTCTCCACCTCTGTTATCCACCGTCTGACCCCAAAAGTGAAATTTAACAATCAGGTTATTAGAAAATTCTCTTTTCTTTCTGATCCTTTAAACTCTGGGATTTAGCTCAAATTTAAGCAGACCCAGTTTATTCTCATGTCTTTCCAGTAGAGGCCCTGTTTTTTTACTAATGACACCAGTGAAGATGCACCAACATCAGTGCAGCTCCTATGGGATAAGGATCAGGCCCAAAGACCTACTTTAGAGGGAGTCAAACCATCCTCTTGGCTAGTCTGGGAACTGTTGAAGACGCCTTGTGCATGTAACAGATGGGCACTGCCAAAGGGATGGATGGAGAAGGGGCGGCCTGTGCTCACGGGGCTTCCTGCCCAGCCTCCCGCCCGCCCTCAGGCAGGCTACAGGACTTTAACACTATTTGGGTGGGATAAGCCCAGTCCAGACAGTGCCAATCAACCTCAATTCTTTTTATCTATGATCTTCTGTCAGGTTTAACCATAATCTCACAGATTCAGGGACCATTGTTTTGCTCAGTGCGTGTGCAGTGCCCAGCGCTGCGAGTCGGGTGCATGATTTAACTGCTGGCTGTGTATTATTCTTGGAAATAATTTTTTAACCTTAACACTCATTGCACAATTGTCCCAGCCCAATGAAGAACACAAGGAGCAAGAAGAATAACTAAAGATGAAAGATTTTTAACTGCTGATTATGAAATGCAGAAAATCTCCAGCTAAGGAAAGGAAAATATATGCTACCTATGAAACTCAAAGGTATGACCAGGTTACATCACTACTGTTTCTTCTCATAGATGGGCTTAGTTGGAAGTTATGAAAGCCAGTATGTGACAGACAGTTGTATTGTTCAAAGGTCACTTGACTTAGCATTTATTTTCCAAATCATCACAGAAAACTACCATTAAACATGTAGATTTACATAATTGGGCCTGATTGCATCTTTGGAAGATAGATGCTGCCTATAAAAATACTCCCAAATTTGTTTACCCTTTCAGCACTCACTATCGCCTTCAGATTGTTTGCTGTTGAAGAAGTCACTCCTTCCTCTCTCCTCAAAAGCGGCTGTTCCTACCCTGGGGATCTACCTTTGTGTCAAAAAACTGGTTAGTTCTCAGTGATTCTCAGAGAAAAAACAGTGACTACAAAACCTGGGACAGTTATTGTACCTGCCCACCACCGTCTCCTGCAGCACCCTCGCCATTCAGAGAAACAGAGCCTGGCCCATCCGACGCTCTCAGTCTGGTGTGGGAACTTTCATCTCTTCACAGAATCACAGAATCATCTAGGTTGGAAAAGACCTTGAAGATCATCTAGTGCAACCATTAACCTAACATTGACAGTTCCCAACTACACCAGATCCCTCAGCGCTATGTCGACCCTACTCTTAAACACCTCCAAGGATGGGGACTCCACCACTGCCCTGGGCAGCCCATTCCAACACCTAACAACCTGTTCTGTAAAGAAATGCTTCCTAATATCTAGTCTAAACCTTCCCTGGCGCAACTTGAGGCCATTACCTCTTGTCCTATCGCTTGTTACTTCATTCCAAGTGGTGCAGAGAACTGTCCCCTAAAGTCAGCGTTTCACATCGCACCAAGCTGCGCCACTGGACCTATGCCTGAAGGTGCATCTCTGCCCTCTGCAGCAAGACTGGAAGAAGAAGAGCCCCATTAGGGCAAGGGCAGCCAAATCAATCTGAAATTGTTGATAATCTCAAGGGTATTAGGAGGCTGAGTGTCATGAATTTTATCATATGACTGATCATAATGATGCACAGTTTAAGGAGCCGTGTCCCCCCCTGAGGCACAGCAGAGAGGAGGTCTTTGTTGAGCACTAATTCTCAGTTACCCCACTTCAACCTTGCAGGGATCTTTGATCAGTCACAAGGAAGCCTGAGCCGACCAGTAAATAGAGTCCTGTGATAAGAAACTTGTTATTGGCCACAGATGACTGATGGAGAACTGCCAGGTATTTTTTACAACAGCTTTCACAACAGCTCGCAGAAGCGTTTTGGGGCCTCACTGCGATAGCACCTACATCTCCTGGGCAAGTGATCAGTAAAGTTCACAGGTAGATCAATCTTCCTAATAATTTATAGCTACATCACTTTGATGAGGTCAAGTCGTAAGGTGCACACAAATTATGTTCTCGCCCAGAATGAGAGGCTGTCACTCCTGGTGCTATCGCCTTGCCCGTCCTCCCCAAAATGACTTCCCTGACATTCTCCTACAAGCAACAGTTCTATCAGCAGGTCCTCTTAGACAACCGCCATGAAATGAACTGCTCAGACAGTCAACAGCAGCCTCCTGCAAATACTTATCCTCTCAAAGACTCTCATCATAAAGCTTTATGATGCCTTTTTCCTTACGATAATCCAGTATAAACATAATTTAATGGTACTAGGAGGAAAACAACCACAGCAACAAAAACAACAGGCAATGATTGTAAAGTCTCTTATCTCATCATTTTTTCCTTCTTTTCACTCATTCTCTCTCCTTTGTTTTAAATGTGTATTATTTTGGTCATGCTGTCACCGGATTATTACATGCTCTCAATTATACTGCTATAAAGCCAGCAGGTCTTTTGTGGTTATATTTTAAGCCTTTGAGGTGATGGGGTTTTTTTTTTGCTTGTGAATTTGATTCAACTTTGCTTTGGGTTACTTTTGTGCCTTCTAAACCAGTCTATCCAATTTTCAAAAAAAGAACCTGTGTCTAAGGGAATGTTGGAGACAACCACACAAACAAAAAAAAAAAATTCACCTGAGACGTGCCCATTTTTTTCCCTAATCTGAATTTGACTTCATTTACACAGCAGAAGAATTTCCTGTATGGACCCCCCACAGGTTATTTATCAAGCATATAACAGCATCAATACCCTTGATATTTCTTCATACCCCATGACATCATACTTCACCAGACTCGAGCCTCCTCTGGGCACCCCAGGTGAGGAGGTGTGTGCTCATGCATTTCCTCAGCCCCTATCAAAGCCACCAAACCGGCCTCAATGGGAATGTAATCAGTCAGCTTTATTAGCCCAAAGAAGTGACCTTGCTAAGAAAGCACCTGGCTCCTCAAGTTGTGTCACTGGGGAAGATGCAACTATGCATTCTCTACCCAAAGAAGGTACAGAAGAAATAAAAAGTGCCAAATTTTTAGTTTGTGGACAGATTTCCAGAGTCTGCTCTCTGGACCACTTCAACACTCTCCCAAGGCAACACAAACCCTTGCTTCCAGGCTTCAGTCTCTACTTCTCAGGTCCATTGGACCACCAGTCCACTCCTGAGGCAGTAAACTCGCAATCCAAACAAGCAAAACCAAGGAGAGAAGGCTGGATTTCCTACCTTCTCCTTTTTTTTTTTCCCTGAACACTCCAAACACAGATTTACCTGGGACGTCTGCATAAATCCAACAAATTATTTACCACTATTACAAACCTCAGAAATGAAATACATCTGATACACTAAGGGTGTTTATAAACAGTTCACAAACTGGGATTAGAGATCACACTGCTTTGTAATTTGTCTTACTACCACAGCCTATTTCTCACACGTTGTCAGCAAACTGCTCAAAGAAATCCTCATGTAAAGGCACACCAGGGTAACATTTACCCACTCTGCCTGTGGCAAGGCAATAAAAGTGTCCTGCCACTTGTCAGCGCTGGGTGCAGGTCTCACCGTACTCTTCCTCCGCTGCCTTCAGTCTCACCGTCCCTCCGCTCCCCTATGAGCCTGCTCCCTCCTTGCAGCATAGGTGGAATAACCATGTCAGTTCACGACAAAAAACAATATTAACTTCTTTAATTAAATTTACCAGCATTACTTATTTGAATGACACAAACTGGGCTGAGCCGCAACTATGAATATGTAATATCAGCAGCTGCGCAAATACGGAACAAAATAAGCAAATAATTCATAAAGTAGCTAAACAAAGATTTCACAGCACTTGTTTGTTTTAATAAATGCAAACATGTAGAAATATTTTTAAGCAAAGAGATTCTGCCAAGACTTTGTGTAAAAAACTAGGCCTGGGTAGTGCACAGGCTGCTTCAGACTTAAAAAAGAGATTTTGGGGATGAAACAGTCCAGCAGAAAACTGACAATAATCAAACGGACAGTTTCGTCCCACTATGAGCTAAAATGTATTTGGAAAGGTAAACTGATACATGTGAGAGAAGAAGGAGACTCTATTTTGAATAATCTCGTGTTTTACGGAGGGCCTCCCCTGCGAACCCAGCAGTGGATTCCGGCACAAAATGCAGGTCGTGTGTGCCAAAGGCTGAGGGATGTTCTCCTTCTTGCATAGTTCATGCTAAATATACAAAGACATGTGGACTGCTCCATTCTTCCCCTTCCTTAAAATGAAACCTTCTAAATATGATTAAGGTGCCTCTACAAATCCTACCAGTTCTCCGGCCAGCACCGTGCTGAGGGGAGCCCCTCTGAGTGTGCCGTTGTGCCACCAGAGTTCATGGAGCAACTCCTGCCCATGGGGAGAAACAACAGGAAAGGGCCCGGAGGTGGACCCAGGTACCCCCAGGAAGTGTCTGGCCCAGGGGGTGCCAAGGGGCGCCCTGATGGCCCTACCCAGAGCCACGCTGGGGGCTGCAAGCCCTGCATCAGTGCTGCAATCATTCTGCTGCTGGAGGAAAGAGACTCGTGCCCACGTCTTCCAAAAGCGATGGGGGACGAGGAACTGCTGTAGCGGGGTGCTGGTGGTGCCCAAGACATTAGCAGAGTGAGGGACGGGGCACGGGCAGGGCCGGAGGTGCAGGGCCTTGCACCGAGCATCCGCTCCCCACGAGCGCTCGCTGCCGACAGGTACACATTAACACTATATGCTGCGCAGAAAAAAGCAGCAAGGTATACAGAAACATACAGGAATACAGAAAGCACTTGAGATTTTTATGTGAAAAAGCTTTACCCAGGTAAACTCCTCGATGCCTAAAATGGAAGGAAGAGAAGGACAGGACTCGACAGAGCTATCCTCCACCCCTACCCTTCTCCCAGGCAAGACACCACTGGGAAATGATGGACTAAATCTGCTGCAGAGGTTTTGGACAGGCTGTGTGAGAGCAGGAGCAGATCTGCAGATGCCACAAGGCACTTCCCATGTAAAACAGAGACACTGATGTCCTTTGCCTGCTTCGCAGAGGCACTGTGATATTAAGTCTAAACAATGTACAACAAACAAATTTCCAGCCAGAATTAGCTGTATAAATTAAGATTATCGGATCACACCGCCAATGATAGATCCTGGCTGGAGACCAGGCCACGAGATCTGCCTGCCCCCGCCCCCACCGGGACCTGAGCTGACATAGCACAGTGCAAAACCACCAGGTAGGTATACAGTATTGTCCCAAGGATCATAACGGCTCTGTCTAGTTATATCCTATCCAGTATCAACTGATCCAATGCCATTTGAATTTAAATGATTGTTCTTGCTAAACTGTCCTTAAAAGGCAGAGAAGAAGGGACTGACAATGCACAATGAGCCATTTCCACTTGGCTCAGGTACGTGAAATCACACGGAAAACACCAGATCACTTACAGATCAGCTCCTGCTCCCTGTGGGGTTCGGGTACAAGAGGCGCAATAAACAACAAAGCCACAGGCTTCATCTCGAGTTTCCCTTGCTTTATTTGGCTTTGCTAATCTCCACGACCCTGTTTCCAAATAGATTCTTCCCATGGGCTTGCACGATGGTGGCTATCCCACTGTCACGCATCTTTTCTGCAGACCCACCCGAGTGAGAAGAGCAGAAGAGTTACTAGAAAATAAAGGCTGACATTTATTCTTCTGGCCGTGGTTCAGGCAAAATAAGAACTAAGTAAGAAAGTTTTCTTCCAAGGAAAACAGTAGAGCCATGTTCTTAGGTATACATCCAAGCTGCGGACACTATTTTAAATCTAAATGTGTATGGAGCAAGTTTTTCAAATGGCTTTTACTTGAGAGACAGGCTATCTGAAATAAAAGACTTAGCTGAGAATGCTTATTTGGTTTGATTACTTTTCCCCTAACAGCCAGCCTGTGTTTCAGTTCACCATGATGAGCATGATCAGTTACAGGTAGGTCTTTCTATGTGGTTTCTCCAGTAACCACTGCTTTGACTGAAGTTAATGGGGATATTGCATGTTGCGCCAGCAGAAGATCTAAGCCTCTTTTTCTCTGTATTGTCCTATAATGTCCTCTGGGATATACATTTGAACCTAAAGCTGTCCCCCCCCAAGGCTTATTCTTACGAAAAGCTGTGGGACACAGTGCCAAGGTGGTAGCGTGCAATGCGGTTTCTCCACTCAAAGTAGCAAGAGCAACAGTATCGGTGTGTCCCTGAAGCACACAGCCCTCCTGCGCCAAAAAACCCAGAGCTGACCTCAAGAGGAGGCAGCGGGGCTGCCGGACCCGGTCATGCAGCTCGCGGTCTGACGAGACCACCCGGCTGGAGGTTGGCCACCGAACTGAGCCCTTCAACATGTGGCCGTGCTGGGCTCGCCACAGCAGGCTGGTCCTCCAGGGGTGGCCAGCTGGGGCCCCCCACCAGGACAGACCCCTCTTCTCACCTCCGGGAATGGTCATGCTTGACTCCAAGGCAGAGAATCCATCACTCTCCTGTCAGGTTGTTCCCGTGGCTAATTACCTCCTTTGTTAATGATCTTTAGATAGGAGCTAAACTTGTCACCATACAATTATATAACCAGTTTATTTTTCTTATACTGAATCTATACTTTACAACAAAAGCCCCTTTCTTGAAGGAGGTCTAGAAAAGAATTAGTGAGGGCAGGTTATGCACCAAATACATGATAATCTGTATAGACGTGACAACCAGCAGCCCAGCAGAAATAACCCATTTTACAGGTGGGCTGGGAGAGAGAAGAAAACTTGCCTGAGCCAACGCAATGTATTGGGCTTCCAGGACACATCCCTCCCCCAGCACCCTCCCCCAGTTTCTATACCTGCAGAGCCGTACACGTTTCCTTAACTGCACACGGCCACAGTCCTCCACACCACACACACCCACAGCGTTTGCCAGGGGGATGCGCTGGGCACATCCCCATGCCACTGCTGCATCCCCGGCCTCCCCGGGGGGAACATCCCACCTTAACTCCGTGTGTTTGCTTTCAGACCTCCTGCAACGCTCCCAAGATGCACTGACCAGGTGCATCACTCACAGCACTGCAAGCCAAGGTCCCAAGGAAACGCTGCGGTTGCCCTGACTTGCATAATGTGATAGCGCAGAGCAGCCCTCCCCCAGGGACGATGGTCGAGTTAACAGGGTGGGTTAAAGATCCTTGATCTTTGGCAAGGGGCATAAGCCAGGAGGAAAATAGCACATTTCCAATGCATATGAGGTATTACGGAGAAAAGTCACAACCCTCAGCTTCAAGGAAGACTTTGCAATTTCTCATCTTCTTGCCTTTGAAATACAACTAAAAGAAGAAATGACTTTGTTTCAATTAGACTAATGACCTGTGTGACACGCTGACAAAGTTACCGAGCATGCGGGTGAAAGGAGTGTTTGGACAGCAATGTGTATGTACAAAAGCTGGAGCACTGGACTGGACAAAAGTTGTCGTGATGGGGATGCTGCTTCAGCTACACAAAGGACCCTTCTACCTCTGCTGGAGGCTGTTTTAATGGGATGCTCTATTCTGCCACACAGACCAGCACTACAAAAGTCTCGGGGATCAGCAGGGCCCTAAGAACATACAGATAACAGCAAGTGAAACAGCACCTTGGCTCAAGCCATGCTCATGATCGGGTCTGTGTTCTAACAGAATAAAACAAATTGTAATTCTGAAGTGTCGCTTGGAATTTATGACCTTGTGTGCGTTTAATCACTTAGAAAGCATCATATTGTGTTATGTCTTGTCACATCAGGCTAGCACTGAACACAGCAAGATGCAACATTACACGGAACAGGCTGGGATCAGAAGTAACGCAGAAGATTTTCAAGGTAAAAATATCCACAGATGAGTTTCAAGAAGGCTTTCAGCACGGATGACACACAAATTCCCCCCACTGCTTCACTTCCCACCAACGTGACAGGCTCTAATGGTTTCATTTAGGCTAGAAAGAGTGGAAAAGTATCTCGTGAAGGGTGCAGGGTATTTTTATGGACTGCTCACTGGTATGTGGATACCCGGATTGCAGGGGAGGACCCAGTGCAGAACAGCCGCAGTCGCTCCCTCGCCTATGGAAACCAGAGGCACACAAGTCATGTGTAAGCATATTGAATAGGAACTACAAATTCAGTAAAACAGAGCTAATTTAAGAATTACTAAGGCCCAGAGGGATCTCCTCTAACAGACAGTCTAATCCTGTACATAAAATAGGCTAGGTAATTTCCCCTCTAATTCCCGCACATCACCCTGAAACTCGAGGCTGTATTTCTTTGTGCTGGTTCTTCCCTCTTCTTCCGAGTCTGGGTCATGCCACACACCCAGCAGCACTCACCCACCAGCCCCTCGCAGGGTGGGCAGTCCCTCGACTCCGCCCAGAGCTCCCCAGCCCAGGGTACCTGTCACACCGCCGCTCTGCAGGAGGGGAGTTTGCTCCCTTCGTGCCGCCACTGTAAATACACGGACTAGGTGATGGTTGTAGGTCTCTCCCAACAGGACCTCTTCTGCTCTTCCATACTTAACTCTATATTGCACCACAGAGAGCTGCAACTTCCTGGTCACAACTCCATGTGCACATTGGGCTTTTTCCCAGTGCAGATCAATTCTCACCCCACTGGGAAGTCACAAATCAAGAGCACTGCTGGTCGGAAATGGAAATCCCCAGCAAGGCTCTACTCATTTGTCAAGAGGCTGCTCAGTGTCATGGCTGCGGGTCTGCAGCCACACCGAGACCGCCAGGGTTGCATTGCGGAGCTCACTGGCACGGCACTGCCTAAAACTGGCCCAATATCTGCACAGTAAACCCAAACAAGCTGATCACATTATGTACCAGTTGTTGCTATGGAGTACTGCTGACATGATTAATTAGACAGTCACTTTGCCAGAAAAAAAGGGTGAAAATTAATATGATCTTCTGCCTGTTCCAGCATTTTAGATTAAAGAGCCACAGATGAAATACTAAACAACATTTGAAGAAAAGAACGGGACCCACGTCTGCTCTGATTCGAGCACCAGGCAAGAGAGCCAGAGGCTTTTCTGCCCTGCAGAATAACCACCTAAAGCCCGGAGCAGGCGCAAGGCCCAAGTGAGGGGTTTGGAGATCCAGGAATGCATTTCCACACCAAATACTTATGTTCCACCAACACCTGCTGCTCAGGTTTCCCGGGGCTGTGTGGTGATCTATGGGCAAAGCACCAGTTTTAGGGACCTGGACATGAATTTCCCACTCCACGGGCCATGCCAGCCCCCAGCCAGCGCTCGGGGGCATTCGGGGCAGACCCCTATTAGGCATCTGCCCTTGCACAGTCTGAGCCATGGGTCATTGGCATCGGGACCCCAGGTGCAACCTTCACTGTCAGGAAATTGCTCCGCGCCCAGTCCCAGTTTCTGCTTCTGCTCCTGAATGTGACAGTCTGTTGTTTCAGTACCAGAAAATGATCAAAAATAAATAAAAGCCAGAGAAAGATTTGTACTTTCACTTAATTGTACATTCACAATGTTTCTCTTTGATAGCCTACATGAGAGAGAGAATATCAAAGTGTAGGCCCCCAGTGCAGATGTGCGTGCACACATATACATCGATGTACACATATATGTATATACTGGAATTTAAAAACACCCATATTCATTACAGCTAGATTTGTCTTAACAGCAGTGTGGAGATTATCTCCCTCCCTACCTGGGAGAACAAGGAAATGTTTTTAGTGAGAGTCGAATGCTACTGTACACGTTGTCATCTGCATTTAACTGATGATAACTTAATTAACCTGAAAAAAAAGATTGCCCTTGCTATGCTAAATTTGCACAATATGAGACCAAACTCTGGCTGGTGTACAAAATCCCAGCTCATTTAATTCCTTCAGCATCTGCATCACAATTTTAGAAGACAGTATCTGTAAATGTAAATTTAAAAGAAAATAACTGACAGGTAATTGATTTCAGTAAACTACCAGCAGATTTTTGCCTTTACACACTTCACTGAATCACCAAGCATTTGCTCAAAGTAATGTTTGTTCAGTTTTAACAACTGCATGAAGTTTTCTTAATATTCACAGACTTTTATTATGAGAATGAGAGTCACGGCCCCGAGTCCAAGATTTGGCAGAAGATGTCCCAAAGGGTATACACACATTTATTGTGGGCAGCTGTAACACACACCCCTGGGGCCACTCCAGGTCCCTGAATAGTGCTTACAGAGGTCAGAAGCACAGTTGTTTTATGAAATCAGTAGGACAAACTCTGGGTGGCACGACCTAGCCCGCACAGAATGCATTGCCTCCAAGCAGGCACAAGCTGGCATTTACACGTGTTTCCACAAGTAGCTTATTCATCGGAGTGAGCTTTTTAAATGTTACTGGGTTCTTTGTTATTTGTACGTGCAAATCACTGGTGAGGTTTCTGCAAGGAGAGGACAAGCCTTAACAATCCTTTTTTCACTAGACTATATTTCCTAATATTTCTAGCTCTTCCAGTTTCACTCCTGGCCTGTATCTGAGAGTACAGAGGTAAACAAAAATGAAAAATGATGAGAAGGAAGTGAGCCACCTGCTTGCAGCCTCGGAGGGCTGCTATTTATTCAGAACAGGAGTCTATAGGGTATCGGGGGCTTCTAATTGCTCCAGTTGGTTCAGTTCATATCTGTGGCCATCTGGATATTTGTGGGTTAGCAATTAAAAACGGTAAGCGAAACAGTTGAAAATATTAGTGTTCAGCTTACTAAAGTTTTTTTTATTAAAGGCTAAGACTAGGCATATGACAAATCTTCAGTGCAAACCAAACAGCGCTGTAAAGGGCCAGGTATTCTTGCTGATCCTCAGAATATCAATGTAGGCTTTTTCTAAAGGTACATCCATAGCTTTGGATGAGAGTTTCCTACACCCACAGGTAAGAATGTGGATGGACAAGCAGTGGATGAAGACACATACTAACAGATATGCTGCTGGTAACAAGCAATTCTGAAGTACCTGTGAGAAGGCATTTTGCATGCTTGTTTTTAAAGTTTAATCTTGGCAATTGTTGTGCTTTCCTTAATGAATGCAGTGGGAGCAATGTAACTGATGGAGAGCACCAATTCTGCATCTCAGTCTGAAGGCAGAGGGTTTGGGTGCTCATGAATGAAGGGGGAGTGCTGGGAACCCTTACCAAAAGGGAGAGGGGAGGTGGGGGGCTCCTATCCCAGCAGGGTTTTTACAAGGTACATCTATTATTTGTGCTGAATGACATTTTTCTCATTAAAACCTCTCCCCAGGCCCCAACCCTTCTCTCCTCCCAGGCTGCACCACTCACATTGCACTTCAGCAAGGAAAGGGACTTGCCTTTCAGAGAAACACACAGCAGCAACCCTCAAAGGAGGAGCAGTTTATTTTCTTATTTTGGGGGCTCCTCACAGCCCTGTGACTCATGCTGATCCTCACTTCTCACTTGGTGACTCTGAGAGGGCTGAAGTCTGTTGCTCAGAGAAGCTCAGGAGGATGCTCCATGCACCTCGCGGTCCCGCCAGAGCCGGGCTTTGAGTACCCTGGCCACAGACTACCCCTGCGAGCTGGGAGGAGCCCATTACAAATGCACGGCACCTTTTTTCATGGACTCTACTGATGAATAGACCTGCCTTCCCATCTTCTGGAGCAAAACCTCTTCCCAGCTTTGTACGTTGCCTGCGCAAAACGGATCCGCTTTGCGCCTCCTTCCCCATGACAGTGCCAGGGCTGCCATGGGGTGACACAAGCAATAGGTTCGTCAGAGCAGTAATGAGGTTTGTAATGTGCTGGGGTTCGTATACATGTGTTTCCCTTGGTCTTTGAGGCCAACGGGCAGCTCCCACCCCCCGCCCGTTGCCGCCCCAGCCCTACCTGGACACAGTAGGTTGCTCATGCAAGAAACCCGTTGCTCCAATACGGGGTACAAACAGGTGTTTTAATCTCATGAAGAAAGGCCTGAGAAGAAGTAATTTCAGGAAGCTGCAAGCTAATAAATACAAATGAGAAGTACAGAAAAGCAATCCAGTGCTGGAAGGACTGTGGGGAAGCAGCTTCCCACTGCTGGCTCTCTGCAGACCAAGCTGGGTGACTTTCTGCAAGGGGACTTGCCATCAAGGGCAGCGTTGGGCCAGGTACAGGATGGGTGATGAGACCTTCTTCTCTGTGAGCACAATAAATGATTTGTGGATCTCTTCTGCCCTTACAAACCATGAATAAACACACTGCTTTCAACATACTTGTCCTAGGACTGATCTTCAGAGAGGAAAACGATTCATGCTGTCCTTCCCAGAAAGTCCCCAAGGCCCGTTTAGCAAAGCATGGAGGTACCCACACTTCGCCTAACTCAGGGCCGAGTCCTCGCGGTCGGTCTAAGCTTTTAAGGCTGACTTCCTTCCATTTTCAAGCAGGACACACTTACAATCAAGCCTTGGATTCATCAGCTTTCAAAATCTTTCCATATTTATGACAGATAGCAGGGATTAAATTCATTTACGAATTTAACAATGATTACACTTTATTATCCTCCACACAAACAAATATTATTAGGAACAAGTGAATTACACATAAAGGCATTCTTTGTGCATTTATTTACATATCCCAAGAAAGACTGTATTCATGTTGTATAATTCTGATTGCATGCTTCGCCGAGCATTAAAAAGGTTTATCGCTGCACGGCTGCCCCAGTTTGACAACTTTGACAGCTTCACTTGGAATGTGTGCACGAACAAACAAGTAAAACTGTAGAGACACGAGGTGCACTGAGCAGTGTGGAATGCTTTAAAACAACTCTTCTGTCACAATAATCATTTCTAGTAGGTGTTATTCCACATTGACATCTTTATTTCTGAGAGTTTCACATATTAACAAGCTACTCATTTGTACTGGATCTATCCGCAGGTACAAACTCCCATTTCTTGATGTGTCATCCCGAGATGGCCTGCGACACTGCTGCTCAAATTGCATTCTTTTCCCAAGCTGGCTGAAGCTTGTCTTTTAAAAAATGATCTGTGTAGAAGCACAGAGAGATCACACACACCTGGGGGGTAACAGGAGGGCTGGTTCACACCATGTAGGGGCTCAGAATTAGGGCAGGAGCCTCCAGCAGCCTCTTCCCTCCCAGATCAGCTCTCCTGCACTTCACCCCACTGAAGGTGGGATGCAAAGCTGATCATTAATCACATGGAGAAAAAAACCACAAAACTAGCCTGACCCGCCAGGAACTTCAACAGCAGTTTTGCAGGCTGTTACTGAACAGCACCCTGGAGAAGCCAGAGTCTGCGCCTGAGCAAGGACCCATCAGGATGGAGCATGTGGGGAGCATGTCACCTGGGGGTGACACCCAGAGCTACGCCTGTACCCGGGCCTGGCCCGATATACAGTCTTTTAGAGGGAAGAGGTCTGCATTTCCATGTCCTTCCAAGAAAGTGCGGGCAAGACCATTAGCAATACGGGGTGATGAAGAAAAAATAATGAACCTATTTAGAAAATCACGGTATTTAATCATGTCTAATTAAGGGGAAAAGTAGAAAAAGGAGGAAAGCAACCCACATGTTTGGCCCAATGTTATCTCCTCTTAAGATTGTTAATGTCATGTTATTTGTTCAGCTACTATTTCTAAATCTAATATTATTAACACAGCTGAAACCTCTGAAAGAGAGGATTTGCTTTTAAGGATTTTTTCCTCCATGATTTTAAGGTTAAATTCTTAGATGGTACCATGTGTTTCTATTTAGAGATGAGCAGAAATACACTGCCAGTAACTGCATCAACAAATGGGTAGGAAATCATGGTGCCACAAAGTGCACGCAACTAACTTAGGAAATATTGACAGCCACTAACTTAGCAAAAGGTCAAAGCTGCATTAGGGCAGAGGCTACAATGATCATCACCACCATGTCAGAGTATGCCCTTTTGTCAACACAAATTCGTTTTTACAGGACAAAGGAACTTCTGTCCGCAAGGAATGATTTCTGGCATCTGGGGGTGTGCATATTTTTCTAAACATTTTCCTAGATGTTACTAAAGACTTTTCAAAGCTTGGCTGAGACTTCAAACATCTGACTCTGGGCAAGGTCCAGCCATCGCAGGTGGAACGGTGGCCAAAGTTTCAAGTCAACTAGAAAGGAGCTGGAGGTGAGACAATTCTGCACGCACTCACCAGCAGCCAGGAGCACCTGGCTTGGATGGAGCCACAATAGGGAAGGTACCCGCTGACAATGTTAATGCAGATCCAGCCCCCTTTTCCATTCACACCACATGTACACGTCTCCTGAATCCCACCCATGCCCTCACTCCTCACCAGCATCTGCTGAAATGTCCATGCCCATGTCCATGCTCATGTCCACGTCCTTGTCCATGCCCATGCCCATGTCCACATCCATGCTCACACCCACGCTCACATCCATGCCCATGTCCATGCCTGTCACAGCCTGCTCAGATGACGGAGAGAAGTGACTTAGATTCGTAAATCCCCAACAGAGTGGAAAACGGTGAGACAAGTCTCAAAGTCCAGACATTTATTAACTTCCCACAATGTACTAATTGGGTACACGATAATTGGCTAAGTATATAATGAGTTATGACAAGCAATATAGTATGCCTTGCATTACTTAATGGTAGTGAAGGAAAAGGGGGAAAAGGAAAGGAGAGAGATGGAGAGAATAGAGAAATAGAGATCACCAGTCTGGGTTCCTGCGTCAATCCCACCAGCGAGGGTTCAAGGAGGCATCTGTCTTCTTCGTTTCACTTCACTCTCTGGACTATTCCCCGCCCCCCCTTGCTCCCCCTCAATTTATAGACACTTTTCTTGGGTCCATCCCTTAGGTCGACCCACATACTTCAGTATCTCATGTATGGGGAGGGGTAAGGTGTTTCATAGGATGATGTAATTAGCATGATCTTGTTAGTCTGTTAGCATATTCAAGGGTGTTAACTTTAATATGCATTTTGTGGATAATGAAGCAAAGTTCATTCACCGGACAGATGTCCCTTGAAACTTGACCAGATGCACCAGATGCACTCTTTCTCAAACTGTTTTTCTCAGTCTTTGTTTCTCACAGGTCTGTTTCTTTCAGGACCCATTTTTACAAGTCATCTCTCACAATGTCCAAGTCCATGCCCACATCCATGCCCACATCCATGCCTATGCCCATACAGGGCAGTACCCAGCAGGGCCTTCAGCCCCTCTCCATCTCTGCTTGCTGCTCAGTACTCACCGTGCACTACTGGCTGTGTGATTCATATGATACAGATCAGAGAACAAAATCTTTTAAATAGGAAAATGGTGAAAGCCAAAGTATCAGTATTTGGCTGTGCAATCACTCAAATCTGAAGGATGTCTGTGATTTGTCAATATTTTTACAAATACCTAGTAATGGGTGCAAATCTAATCCAGACAAATCTGAGCCAGCAATAAACAAAGTTCTGGGACAAACAAAGCAGATGACGATGAATTAACTCTATGACAGTCTGGAAGAACCTCAAAATTATTCATATGTTGAGAATTCATGTAAATATTGCTACTGTGGTGTCCTTGGTGACTAATTAGATGAGTAACTGCTATTTGTTTTGGGGGGTTTTCCTTTGAAAATGTTCCTAGTGGTTTTACTGGCAGGTAAAAACTGAATTTGACAAAACAGCAAGCTCAAGGAAAGCTTCACCAGAGCCCAGTTTGTAACTCAAATTAGGCTTGCTCTTGTAATTTTCCCTCTCTTTTCTGAAAATCAAAGGATTCTTTCACTTTCAGATCTTTAAATTATGTGCAAAGTGCAACAGGATTTGGTATTTGCAAATATGACTCCTTTCTTTGGACTATTATGCAAACAAAAGAATCCAACATCCCATGTTTTTTCAGACATAGATGACAGAGCACTGCTGATGTCTTAATGTCTGATTTATTCTCTAATTTGTTATTCATTTACCTCTAGATTATAATGTCTGATTTATTCTCTAATTTATTAAATTATCCTGATTTAGTCCTATATCATCCAATCTGGAATTTTAAATGAACAAACAAATAAATAAATAAATTCTGTGCGGCAGGTAACCAATAAGCCATTATAATTTTGAACAGCAAGCAGAAAGATAAAATACAATGGAGGAGGCATGAATTTATGTGCAAAGCTCATTGCTAGATCAGGCATATATGCCATGCTGAAGAGTATGTCAGAGGCAAACTAAGCTGGTAGTTATAGCAACCATATGCTTAGCTGGAATAACACATTCCTGAGGACACAGGAGGCTCAAATGCTGTTAGGAAAATAAAAGTTCAGATCTTTAGTGAGAGAAAGCAAACACTTTTTACCAGATTCTGCGTTCTCTGCTAGGAGTGGCAGAGATTTCAGAGCCTTCAGTGAGGGAAGAACAGAGCCGGCTGAACAGCCAGTGACCTGTACAGTAGAATAAATGTGGCCTGTTTTCTTTCCTAAATGTACCCCTTGTTAATTCCCCATTTAAATGAACAAATGTTTTGCTCATTCTGATTCAGACTTTTGACTAAAATATTACTGAGTAGTGCTAATTTTTAGTAGTAGCATACTTTGTATGATTTTTTTAAATAAAGCAATGATTTTTCCAGGTCACAGACCTGGGATGTCACCTTTGGGTTTGTGTGGCAGCAAGGGATCAATGCTTGTCATGGGTTTTGAAACATTCAGAGAAAGTTTTAACCAAGGACCCTGCGAACTGTCCCAGTATCACTGCAGTATCCACCAGCCTCCACCTCACTGAGCACAGATACACTCTCATACCCAGACATCCTCAGCGGGAAAATTACTCCAGGTTAAGAAAAAACCCAGCTCAGACACAGTATCTACCACGAGGTTGTTAGCTCTGCTTGTCTTAGAGTCTGCGCTCAAACTGTGACACCAACTAGATAAACCCACATCTACTCGTCCTCACAAGACAGATCAACAGAGGAATCAAAATGGAGGTTCCCCACCGTTGAACAACTCTTGGTTCAACACCCGCTTGCCCCGATCCCCCTGACACCAAAGCTGAAAAAAAAAAAAAAAAAAGTTTCAAGTAGATACAATTGAAATAGTAACAGCACACATTAAGTATCATTATTATTACTGAACTTTAAATTACTGTTATTATTGCTACCCTTATTCAGCCCATGAGCAAGGAAAGCATTGAATGCAGTTAGCAGGACTACTCGTGAGCAGTCCCACCACGCGTCAAGGCTGTCCTGCTCCTCCCGAGCCTGAGCACCCACCAGCAGCCGTGGTGACTTCTGCAGGGCAAGTCCTCAGGCTGCAGCCACGCAGGAAAGCTCTTCCACAGAAACCAACACCGAGCTCTTAACAAGAGCTTTGCCCATCTCAAGACCAGGAGACATGCGTATTTTCCAAACAAAGCCTGTTCCAGTTGGCAACTGCACAGAAAATGATCCCAAACCCACACACTTTTCGTGTACTCCCCTCCTTCTGAAATTAAAACAGTTCAGCTGGTTGCTTGTTTGCTGCCTCCCAAGTATGTCAAGACATAAGCACACGCGCCAGCTTTGCATTTCAATAGAGGGCAAGCTCTGTAACCCACAGAGAGTGAATTGCTTGCCTATAATTAACAGCAGCAGCAAGACCTCAGAAGCTGTTAGAAGGATTTTTATTGTCTTATCAATCATGACGGGCTAACATGTTGTTTAGATTCCTTATTAATAGTGTCATGCACACAGTGATGGATTTTGTCAGTCCATGTCAGTATATTCCCCGAGAGCCATTTTTCCCTCTCTCTGCCACCTTCTTGCAGAATTGTCCCCACAACTGCACCTCTCCTCTGGTAATCAGTTTAAACTCCAGGGCACAGACTCTCACTCCCAGGAGCTGGTCACAGCGCTGGCAAAGGAAGCCACCTGGCAGCGAGCCACCACGTCACTCTCCTTCGTCCCTGGGATGCTTTCACCCCTTTTTCTCAGGTAAGGACCTCAGCAGTACTGGGGACATGCGTTACCTCGTGGCTGAGCACAGTGGGATGTTCAGTGGGGCTGGGTCTTCTCACCTTCAGTATAAAAGTCATGAGACTGTAGTAAAGCAATGAATGGTTTTAATTACCTGCTTAATGCTAAGAGCAGGAGTACTGTATTGACTAACATTAAGTGGAGGCATTAAGAGCTTTACTTTACTGGACTTGAAGCTTTCTGCCTGATTTCCTGCATCCCACCTACAAAATGAACCTCTAATATTTCTCCTTCTCCCACCCTTGCTCTGCTGGGTCACTGGCTGGGCCTGGGTGCCAGCAGGGCGCAGAGCACACCGGGAGCTGCCCATCCTCTCCGTGACTTCTGGCTGCTGCTGCAGTAACAAGCCACGGTAATGCAGAGCAGCCATGCGGTGGGTCCCTGAATCCCCCGGGACGACTCCACCGAGCAGCCTGCCTGGATCCCTTCACATCCCCTTTTTCCTTCCCATTACATGAAATTCTGGGGAAACTTCCCCAAAGCTGTTTTTCAGTACAAAATAGGCATGCAGTCTGATTACATTTAATTCCAAATAACCGAGCACTTAAAAGGGACTGTCAGTCATCATTCTGGGAGCGTTAACTGACAAGATAAACAAGTTATGTGTTAGG
Organism: Strix uralensis; assembly: GCF_047716275.1. NCBI lineage: Eukaryota > Metazoa > Chordata > Aves > Strigiformes > Strigidae > Strix > Strix uralensis. Next base: position 13,405,078 of record NC_133981.1, read on the forward strand.
CAACGCAACAAGACTGCCATTTAATCACGAGGAGACTGGAGGAAGGATGCAGCAGGTAAAAAGGGATGTTATTTGTCCCTCTGTTACTCCATCGTCTAGAAATTGGTTGTTTTTCTTAGACATGAACTGCAGCTGAATTCCATACATCAGTAGAGAAAACGTGGAAAACATGTTGTGTCTTCATTAGTTACAAACTGTCTCTTTAGGAAAGAATATCAGATTTCCTTCCTTACCTCCTCAGAAATGGATGTTCTGCCCCAAGGAGGTCAGCCCAGGCACGACACCGGGCGTGCACCAACCCACGGCCCTTTCCGCCAAGCCTGCCATTTGGGCAATATTCTTCAAAGTCAACGTTTGCAGAATAAATGGGAATTTTTGCCTTCTGACAAATTTTTGCCTGACACGTTGATAGTTTTCAAACATGGAAATTTAAACCAACCACAGCCCGTTTGCAAAGGCACACTCCCGTCCGCACACTCCTGTCTGCTGTAGTTTTCTCCAGGTTGTTCAGCCTAGCCAGACTTCCACTCTGATTCATTAGCTGTCTGCCCATAAACCGGGCTAAGGATTTAGAAATATTTATTTATTTTAAGGGGATACATTACCTCCGCAGAAAAATGAAGCCAGAGTTATCATCTGCAGCAATATTTTGAATTAGCTTTTACTCTGTTGCTTCCACTACCTCCCACCTTCAATCAAAACTGATGGGAATAAAAGGGTTGCTTCTGTTTCACTGGGTAATTTCTTCATATTCCTTTTTTCCTTTGCAGTACCATACACTGCATGACAATGATGCCTACAAAAGTCCCACCTCGACATGAGAACACTGCAGCAGAGGCTTCCTAGTTTATTTTAAATGAATACACAGTTTCTAGGCTGATAAACAACAAAATGGTGTGAATATTCCTGAATATCTGGAAATGCACAAGGGAACAGGCATGTAAAATACTTTCTTCCTAATTCAGGGTGATTTCTAGAGAAGATACACAGCTTTCCTCACCAGACTTACCCTGGCCTAAGGTAACATTCAGCCAGTGAAAGTGATGGCTTAGCAGGGATTTTTCTTTTTACTTATATTCCTTTCAATAAAGAAATGTTACAGTGGAAAAAAACCAAACCCTGCAGTCAAATGAATTCCCTGCCGCACTGGGGCATGCTGTCGGTTCCACTTGCATCCTCTGCCTGTCTTCCGTGGAGCTCCAGGGTGTCAGGATCCCTTCTGACCGAGTCCCCACCGTTGCTGGCGCAGGCATGATGGGCTGCCACAGCCTCGCCACCTCCATGCAGACCTCACACGTGTCCCACGGCAGGAGGGTGCGACTGCGATTCCCGGCATCAGCTGCTATACTCAACACAGAAAGTCGTTTTTCTTTGTCAGCTTTCAGGTCTTCAGATCTCCACCAAAACTCAGCAGAGACTTCAAATCCCAACACTCTTTCAGGACTGAGCTCTCAATTTATTGATAAATTTATCCTATGATTGCTAGCTGAAAATCAGAACAAGCAATGCATTGTTTGACAGGAGTTATTATGCATAACAGATTTGTTTATTTAGACATGCAAATCATACTCTTGTTTATGTTGGCAGGAAAGCAGAATGACCTTTTATTTAAAGTACAGACTTCAGAGATTATTCATAGTGACTGCAAAAGAAAACTTTACAGAGAGACGGTCAAAAAAGTAATAATTTCACAGTGTGCAAAACTGCATCACCCCTGTTATTGTACAGCTGTCTACTTGGAAAGATCTGGAAGGAATTAAATGCAACATTTTTGTAGTTACAAAAGTTGAAGATGATGCTTAGCAAAAACCATTGGGATGGTTTTACAAGGCAGATGTGTTTATATCTGAAGCGAGATTTTAATCTGTAAACAGAAATGTCACTAACTAGCGATACTTTGGGTTGTGAAGACGTGCTTGTGGCTGTATTTGGACCATGAAAATACAACTGACTTAAGAGAAAAAATAACCAATTACAAAATTCATCAGATGCAAATGTCTTATTATGTGTAAGTAAATTTTAAAAAGGAAACGAATCAGTAAGGTAGAAAGGAATAACTGATTTAAATCTTCATTTCACCTAAACTCACTTAAAACCAAGCTTGAAGAGCAAGAAAATTCTTTAAAATGCATCCTACTAGTGCATCAGCAAAACAGGATATTTGAATTTAATACAGGTAATGGAAGTAACTTTTATTGGCCTCATAGACCTGTTTTCTATCCTGATTCCAGTTGTCAATAATGAAGCTTCCCAGCTTTTAGGAGTCTCTCTGTTACTGTCCCAGCCTTGCAGGGAGCTTCCTGCCCACCCCAGCTCTCGTCGCTGCTGATGCTCTTCGGGACCCCTCACGCTCGCTCCAGCTCATAACCGCATTCGCTCCTTAATCTGCAGAACCAATGGAATCAATCCCTTCACAAAGAGCCGACTCCAAACAGGTTTTCTGGGTTTACCGCTATTCTCCCCAGGAAACAGAAATAATTCTGTGGGCTGAGAAAGCACAGGTGGCGTTTGGGCCCCAGCGTCCAGCCGCAGGGCTCTCGCTCTGAGCACCCATCCCTGGCGAGGCAGGCAGGTCTGCTGGCACAGGCCGAGGCATGCCGGGGTCCGCCGGCAGGGATGAGCCCTCGCAGATCCAACAAAATAAATCCCCAGGTGTGCTCTGAGGAATCCCGCACTGGGCAGGGCCCTCAATCAGCCTGGGCAGCCCCACGCTCCCGTGGCTTGTACGACCTCACCGGGGCTGTTCCAGGGTGGAGACATCTGCACAGGGAAAGCAGCTGGTGGAGGCATCTGCTTGCAGAGTAAAGAGCAGCCAAACACTGAGGCCAGAATTTTAGTTGAATCAATAGGCCAGATAAAACACTAATTGCAATTACATTGGTTCCTGCGCCGAGCCTGGGACTCCTGGCCTGACTTATTTGGACTTTAAAAAGTGTGGTAGCTGAATTAGTGATGTTGTTGTCCAGGACTTCTTGCACATCCTCTGTGACACCCCATCATGAGCTAATATGAGATTATTAGGAACAATCATTGAACACTCTGAGAGATGGCTCAAAAACTAACATGCCTGCGTATCTGTTAATGTGGTAACTCTACAGAACCAGCCAGGGAAGCTGGAAATGAAGCACCAGCCTCGGGTGATGTCAAGAGCAGGAATACTGAGAACATATGGTTCTCGAAAACTGCTTGGAATAAGCTCTGCCAGTACAAATGCTCGTAGATCTTCCCAAAAAAAATTGTGGGGTTTTTTACCATTTTTTAAAAAAATATTACTTATCAGTATCAGCCTCAAGGTAGCAGCAAGCTGTACAGTCTGGATCCTCTGGCATCACCGTTTCTAGATGTTTGAAAGACCTGCTGTTCTTCTGAACACCAGTCAGGCAAAGAAACAGGATGTTTGTCAGTTCAGACAACACAAACATTTTAACTTTGCTCCCACCAGCCTGAATTGTTTTATTGACAATTTTGACAAGCCAAATTGACCAGCAGGCACAAAGCCTGAAGGAATACGGCTTGGGCGTCCCTTGAACTGTGACTGATGTGTCACGTGCAGCCCGTGACGGGGACCTGCTGAGCCAGCCATATGATTCTGAACGGCTGGAAATGCCAGCTCGAACCTTAGGAAACTGATGCAAGCTTTGCTTTAATGCCCTACTTTCCATCTCTACATGCAGGTATCTTGGTGGTTTTTCCTTTCTCCACACACAACTATCAAACCACCCTCACTGTCGCTCCTACCGTGCAAACAAAAACTAGCATTTCCTGAATGCAAACCACTGAAAAACAGGCAAAGAAACCCACATCAGCTATTTGTATTTGTCAAGTACATATAAAACCACCTCAACCATGAGATTATTGCCAACTCTAGGGTTTCTGCTGCTGGTCTGCACTGTCCCCAGCCTGTGGATTTCTCCCCCTGCTCTGCCTACACCCATTTGTGGCTCACTGTTAGACAGTGGGGTGCAGGAATAGCTGATGTGTTTTGGTTCTCTGCTTCTGCAGCATCTGCAGAAGTGGGGTAATGATCTGTCACTAAAGTATCATAACGCTGAATCAGAGAAAGGAAAAGGGATGGAGATTGTTCTTCTTTTCTACACAAATCATGCACCATTCATTAGGTTTGTATCAATAAAATCAAACCACATTAGAGGTACATTAAAGATGGTAAGAACATAGGGCAACTCATGATGGAGAATAAGAGAAATGCTCCTGTTGTGTTCCTGAAAAGCCAGCCTAGCACACTGCCTGCTGAATCACTGCTTCTGGAAGCACACATACGTGTGCATCCCACACGTGCCATTTCACCAGCAGGGAAAATCCCTAGGAACAAACTCTGCCAGTCATTTCAAAGGATTCACCTCCACCTCTAATAGTTACCTCAAGAAATCCCTAATTATAAACCCCATTTGATTAGTGGCCGGGGATAGCCATGACAAATTACCACAATAAAGCTGGGCTTGCACTGTTTTCTGGCCCAGGAGAATAATTTAATATCTCATAAAAAGCCTCACTGTGCAAAATTATCCCCTTTTTTTGAGGGGCAGCGTAGAGCAAGGTAGGAATTCAAGTCTTTCAGGCAAACTTCAAGCTGTACCTGCACCAGGACTTCCACGCCCTTCCCAGCTCATCCCCACCTCTTCTTGGGAGCTGTGCTGGATGCCACACCAGCACAGGTTAGCAGAAAAGAAAGGTGTTCCCTTAGGATAAAGGATTCCTGTCATCTCTGCTCAGCTGGAGATGGACAAGACAATTCACCAAGATTAGCTGGGATCTAGACTTGGCTGGACATTGTCTGCGTTATAGCTTTGACCATCTGCTCTGTGTCTGATGTAAGAGAACACGTTCTTCTGCAAAACAGAATTACTGGTAGAACTGTGCGTGTTTCCGTTTCAGAGGGGATAAAATTTCCTGATGGGTTTTGTCATTCTGTGTGTCAAATCCGTATGTGCAGAGACACTGTTACAGCACTTCAAATTAGTCCAGCTTGAGTAAAAAGTAGTGGAACAAAAAATAAATGTGGGCAATTAAATCTGTTAAGGAAAGCAATTTTTGCTGTGCTGGGAAGAACTGACCTTACAAACAGGATCCAGAATGAGAAGTCAAAGTAAAACAAAAGTTCAGCCAAATTTCAAGGTTGCTAAAATTCAGCCAGAGAAAGTTTCAGCGATCTACAAATGAACGGAAAATAAATCCAAGTCTGAAAGGAAGAAACAAAGAAACCAGGGAACACTGGGAAAAAAATAGCAGGAAAACAGTATGGTGAACACAACAGAGAATGGAAAAAATGTGCTGTTGCAAACCCAGACACTGGTTTGAGCCCTGGGGCACCTCTAACTGCAGCTCCCACCAAGCAAAGCCCAAAGCATTGCTATTTTTCCCCACGAGCTCACAGAAGAATTGCGTTTCATGGTTGGAGATGAGATGAGACCTGCACGGATTACACTGGAAATGACCTTCCCGGAAAGCACATGGAAACACCTCGGACTAATTGTGAGCATAATTATTCACATCTCTGCAGACCTCTCCTTTGGCATCTTGTGTACTTGCAGATGAAGATTTCACTCAGCCAAGCACTCAGACGTGTTCCTTTGAACCTGCAGAGAGCACTCACAGCTGCTGGCTGGGAAGTGTGAAAGTCTTTTGAAAAAACTGTTGCGATTTTTTTTTTTTTCCTAATTACAAGCCCTGAAAATATTTTGACCAACCGCAAAGCTGTTGAGCTATCATCTTAAAAGATGTTGCTACAAACACATTTCTCTACTACTTCTAAGCAGACATTTAGGGACCACTTGTTAATACATGCACAGGACTTAGGGTGGGTTGCCCTGTGTAAGACACAGACCCCTCTGGACAAAAATTATTACTGCTGTGAGTCTGGCAGATCCAATCCTGCCACAGGTTTGAGCTAATTATGAGAAAGCTTATGAGTTATTTAAATAACAGAAAAGTGTGTTTATAATTAATAATCACTATTAGTTTTTTGCTGGTGCTGCAAGAAACTATGTAGAAAGGGAACGGGTGCTCTGTACACCGTTTTCTACCGGTGTATTGAGCACTGAGCAAACACACTGACAGAGCGGTCACACGAAGTGGAACTGAGACCCTCTTGGGGAGCAAGGGAAGCAGCAGAGCACCTCCCGAGTCCGTGCTGCAAAACCAATAGCATCCCTTCAGCGGAGATGTGGGTCTCGACACAGAGGCAGGAAGAGCTGCACAATTACACAAAGATAGTGAGTTCCTCTGTAAAAAAAAAAAAAAACAGATGGAGGAAGAAAATAATGTTGTCATAGCATCATGAGTCGCTCGCTGTATTCTTCCTCCTTTTTCCCCAAACTGTAAAATGTAAAATTAATGCTGGCTACCCTTTATCTCATTGGAATTCTGCCACCTCAAAGATTTTCTAAAAAGGCAAAAATGCTTCTGCCTGCATCTGTGTTTTCCTGCCTGCTACGTTACATTATCTGTCAGATTTGGAACAAGTTCCAAATACCCGATACCCGATGACCTAAAGTCACAGATGTGCTCAGAACAACTTCTGCTGTCTCCCCAGCTCGCCGTTCATCCCTGGATACAGTGATTATGGAGTGTGGTACCGCGTGGCAACAATGCTACATCACTGACCAGGATCCCCATGTGCAATTCCAGCCCACCCCCAGCAGCATGCGGGCAGCATCCCGTGCTGGGCACCGGCGTGTGCCCCCAGCCTGCCCGGGACAGCCCAGAATAGCCCAGGATAGCCCACTGCAGCGAGGGCCGCACACCGGCTTGCATCACACCCACGGCAAACCCACCCAGCATCACACCAGCCGCCGACCCCAGGTGGGAGAGGGGGATGCAGGGGACAATTCCCCAGTGCAATCTGAAGGAGAAACACACACAAAGACTTAGGAAATTAATTACAAAAAATTATTCAAGACTTAGGACTTGAGAATCTCAGTACATTCACTTTATTCAAGAGATGGCCGAGTCCAAAATCTACACAGAAGAGGCATTTCTGAGGATAGGTAGCTTTTAAAATCAAAGTAAAAATCATAACAAGGCACAGGGGGACTAGAAACTAAACAAAACCAGACTAAAAACAGGCACTCACTTTTACCAGGCAGGGGTAAGTACCATGGGAACCACTTAAAAGGAACACTGCGGGTTTGGATTGCTTTGTGTCTTTTTATTGATTCCTTTTAAATTTCTGGCCAAAGAGAATTACGGTCTTGATTCAGAAATTCAGGAGAATTTTGTAACTTAATTTCCAAGAGGTCAGATTTGAGGCTTGTATGAAAGCTCTCCAGCCTCAACACCACCATGCTGAAGTTTATAACTACAGAATAAGTCATTGCAGCAGCTGGAGCCCACCCCAAGCACCTCGACAGCTCGGTAGAATCCTGAGATTTGCCACCGGTGAGTCAGGCAGGGCCTGGGCACTGAGACAAACCAATGCAGAGGAGGACAGGGGTCCTCTGCCTCCCACCGCCCACACCCCGGGTGTGCCTGCAGCAGTCCTGCACCTCCGGCAGCTACCAGATTTTCAAAGCCTTGCAACGCCCCCATAACGATTTGCTTCACCCGGATCTCCAGCTGCTAAGCTTTGATGGGATTTTTACACAGAAACCTCCTCTTCGGGATAAGACATGGCCTTTCGAGGGGTGCTCTGTGTGTATGCTCAAGTGTTCACATCATCTAAGTTATCACAGGATGTGCTCGCCACATGAGAAGCCGGGATGAGAAGCAGCGATATAATCTATTAAAATGACATTTTCATCAGCATTAAATGTCTTCAAGATAAATTACAACATGAACTGATAGAAAATATTTGGGGGGCTGTGCCTATGACAGTTACAATTTGTTGCTGGAGAAAATTCTGCGTGGATGTAATTTCTCAATGTCCAATTCATCATCTCAGGCACATTGTTTTGTGGATATTAATGTGGATATTAATGTATGCAGAATTATAATAATGAAAATAACTTAGCTGAGACCTCGTCCTCTTTTCAACATTTACAGTAGCCAACTTGGACTAAGAGGGGGACGTTGCTAAAACCTCCCACTGCAGAAGACAGTGCCATGGCGGGCGGTCACCGTGGGACTGCCACTGCCCTTGGCTGCCCTGGGCTTCTGCATCCCAGCTGCGAAGGACACAGAAAATGGAGCTGGAGAAATGGGCACGGGGACACCCCATTGTCCCCACCTCTCCAGCACCCATGTCCTTGAAATTCCCCCCTTTCAAATAATTTGCAGGTTCTCCATCACTTTACCGTAGGCCAGTGAAGCTGGCCTTTGCCAGTGACATCAAACCTGCCCACAGAACGAAGCTGTAATCACTGGAGAAACTATTAAACATGAGGACATGATGAATAATGAAAGAAAAAATCAAATATTGTGTAATAACATCAAACTAAATCTTCTGTAAGAACAACAATATTTAATATTAGAGCGTGGCTGCCTACCATCGCATTGTAACTGGGTGAAGTACTCAGGTTAACCTGACAAGTAGGTAAAACTGCAGATTAACAGTTTTCTGTTGTAAAAATCAACTCATTGACTTTTTTTTAATATGTGCAGATTTCTATAAACCTACAGTGATATCTTTGTAAAGTGCTGCAAGATAATACTGACAAAACCAGAATTTTGAAAGCAATTTTCACACGAGTTGTCACCTTCAATCAAAGGCAAGGAAACATCTATGCTAACCCTAAATTGGATTTTGAAACTGAGTAAACTGAAATTTGTCAGAAACATTAGTGTCACAATAATAGCAATAATAAAGTCGGTGGGCTGATGGGGATTGTGCATAAGTAATAACTTTAAATGTATTCATTGCAGATTCCAGAACCGGCATAACGTAATGTTCCTTCCAGGAAAAATCAGCACAGTTGAGGACTTTGCAATATCTCTTGCTAAAGAGGGTAAATATTAGGGTGCCCTGCATGAACTCTATTAGCAACTGCATGAACTCATTACTTTGTTACTGTAAGATAATTAAGGACTAAAGGCATACAGACAGTGACAAGGCCTGAGGAAATGCACAGCCCAGGGGGCTGAGGGTCTGACATCCCTCAGGACAGCGTCAGCCTGAGACCGGCACTGTCAGGAATGTTCTGGGAAGTTTGGGAAGCAGGATTAGTGCCTGTGCCCTCGATCTAGAGAGCAGGACCAAGTCCCATGTTACAAGACACGGCTTAGTATGACAACAGTTGAAGTCCTGTGGAAGCATCTACATTTTGCTGCTCCACATAAGAATTGAAAACCATTGCAAACACGAACACTCCTACTTCTTTCACTGACTGTTTGTATCGCATTCAGTTTTCATTGGCTTTCAGGAACAGAACTGTTGTCTGCCACACTAGACGCCCTGATCACTAGGAAAGGGGTGTACATCAGAAATGTCTGATGTGTACAAAAGTTGACCTTTCTTAAAAAAGTAAAATTCCAGATTTACTCCAGAATACTTGCAGAATGAACACAAAACAGCCCATGGGAATGTGGGAGCAGCGGGGACTGAGACACACCTGCGGGGTTTCTCCTACTGGTTTCGCAGAATTATTTCTGGTTTTCTCGCCCATTTTTAGGAAAGGGGTAGATTAATTCCCATTAAAATATTCTAGTTATTATTCACAGGGTGTTGTTTGCTCTCCCCTTTCTTTCTTTTTGTACTTTCAGTAGCAGTGAAAAAAGGAATGAAGAAAAATAAATTACAGTATCAGCCATTTCGAGAACAAAATTTAAAGTTTTCAAAAGTCTCTTTATTTAGGGGTTTTATAGTGTTCATTATTTCCATGACATCAAAGTGTTTTTTTCTTGAGTAAGCAGTCAGCTTTTAAAACATGGGAAATATGAAGAAAATTAATTTCACAGAAAATAATCATAAATTAAAAGTAACATTTTCCAAGTGAAAGCATTTAAAAATGAAATCCATAAAAATAAATCTAAGCACTTCCTAGCTTAACCTAAGATGGTTTAAAAGACACAAATGAGCAATGTTCCTACTGCCAGTTATGGATGGAGGTCATATCAGCATCTGCCTTTCCCTCTTCCCCTTTTCTGTATTTTAGATATCTATCAAAATGAATGCCAAATTTTGCAACAAAGAGTAGGTCTAAAGATCTAGAATTGGTGAAAAAAATGTATTTTTAAGCAAAGATTTGAAAGAAAAGATAAAAAACTTATTTGTAAATGAACTTTTTCATTATCTATGAAAATAACAGTAATTTTAAAATGACAGGAGGATAGACCATGGTTCTGACTTTTCTCAAATCCCTAAGTAGCTGGAAGAGGTGCAGGAGGAATCACTGAAATCCCAGCAGCAGGGAGGTATTTTTAGAAGAGCTTTCCTGGGTTGCGAGGTACCAACAGATGCCGAATCTGTTCACGGAGCTCCCCAGTGCTACGGCTGCGGCAGAGCCCGAGGGGCCGGGCCGGGGCAGGAGCTCGGCTGGAGCACAGGAGCTCGGCTCTGCTCTTCCCACCCTCACCTCTCCCACAGCCATGCCCCACCAGAGAGAACAGCAGTGGCGGCTTGTGAAAACAGTCAAGCACAGCGCCTCACGTCCTCTGTCACGTCACTTCAGTCAAGCCCAAGAGGAGACCTCGCTGAGAACAGAGTGAGCCCAAGGACAGGAGCACCTCTCCTGGCCCTGTGCCTCGCTCCAGGATGAACGTCTGGTGCTTCAGCAGCCTCCTGCCATAATTACAGGGAGGGCAAAATCCCAAACAGACAAAACACTGAACTTCTGGATGAGAAAGCCAAGGGAGATAAAATCCCATCTTTCTAATCTACCAAACGTTTTTAATTCCACATAACTGTCCCAAAGTGTCTTCAGGAAAACTCGCACGGGAAGGAGGCAGCTAACTCCAGCACATCTCCTGCCCCATTCCCAGCTTCAGCATTAACCACAGCCAGCCCTCGTGGCACGCATCTCACACTACAGGTTTTCTCAGGGAGAAGCTATGAACAGGAACAATAACATCAATACCAACAGCACTGAATATAAACAAATATTCTACTGGATATCAAGTTTCAGTCTGAAGCAGTCCCAGAGTTCACCATTAATCCCCACAGCCTGGCTCCTTCACTGTATATAACAGTTTATGATAATGTAGAAGTCAATACCTGTTTTAAATGCTTCAGTGAACTAGCAAAAAAATTACACCAACTTCCAGTTACCATTTGTCTTGCTAGCTTTCACTCAGAGGTGATTTTGCCTGCATAAGAGGTAATTATTTGAAAATGAAATACAAGACTGTTTGTGTAACTCACATTTTATTGCAGAGGTACAAAGTCCACCCGTTCCCCCCTCTGTCTGCAGTCCCCGGCCCATCAGGGAGCAGTGTGGGGCACCACAGGGATGCAGGGATGCTCAGCTGGGGAGCACAGCACGCCACGCAGAGCAGCTTCACAGGGCCAGGCCATACCCACTGGTGTCGACATGTGCATTGCAAACCCAAATATTGCTACTAATTTATTGTGGTGCAGCCCAAGAGTGGAGGAAGCCAAGGTCCCCGTGCACATGTGGGGCTGGTGTCAGTATCCGGATGGGTGCACAGACGAGCGCTGGCCGGGTTCAATGTCTGAAACTGCACTTGGTTCATGGCAAACACAAAAAGAAATCTTGTGGCTTCAGTGTTTCAATCAAATAAAACATTTTGTTCCACATGAAGTCACTTTTTTTCTCTTTCATTTTCAGGTCACTTAACTGTCACCATGCTCTCACTATCAAAATATAAGGCAGTATTTAGGAATAAAAGTGCCACTTCAAAGCACCAAGGCAAGAAGTTCCCTGCTGCAAATGTCAGCACCAAGGGTTTAACATTTTTTAAAAGTTGTTTCCATCAGTCTTCTGACTGAAATTCCATTTTTCATAGATTTCATGATTTGCCAAGTTTCCCATACCCCTTCTCCCACGGCTGGCAGAGGAAAGACCGCTCTCCAGAGGAGCAAACAGGCTAGGAAGGAAAAATGTGTGTGGAAGGCAGCCTCCAGCCGTGCGGCAGCCGAGGGCTGTCCCAGCAGCACCCCAGCTGCTGCGTTGCAGATGCCACCCTGGTGAAACAGGGCTTGCGCCAGGGTTTTCTCACTTTTCCCCTCTGCAGCTGGGGTTTCTGTCTTAGAGCTGGAGAAAACATCTCCCCAGTTTCCATCTCATTTTCTCTAGTCCCTCAGGCTTGCAGAGGAAGAGGAGAGGTCACCAGCCCACTGCCTCTCATCAGAGCTCGCATCACCAAGAGGTCAAGCGAGAAGTGTCAGCTACACCTAAAAACCATGGGGTTTTGTGAGAAGGGCTGCTCCTGGGGCCACAGAGAGCTGTAGCTGGGTGTTCACGCCTTCTGGCAAGATTATTAAGGCATGTCTTTTGCCAAATCCTGCCCAAAACTTGGCTAGCCAGTTACTATTAGAAAACAGCATTACAGTTTAAAATGCCAGAGCTTCATCTGTTTTCCTCCAAGCTCAATTTCACCCACATGCATTCAGTGTCTGTGAGAACTGCATTTATAAACCTCAAATCCAGCTCCTCCCATCACCACCCCACCTGGGTTCAGTCCAGAACGCAATGATATCAAAATAAAATTCCTATTGACTTCAGTGGCTTTGGAGCAGAGCTATCGATTAGCTACTTGTCCCTGGGAATGGCCCGTTGACATTAAGAGAGCCAACTGTATAGTAAAGCTTCATTTTACGTAAATAAGATTGAAAGAATCGAGCCCAATACCTTAAGGACAACACGGAAGCATAACATGACTTGGCTTGTTTAGTCAGAGAAAAGACGGCTCCGGAGGGAAATGTTTGTTCTTTGCAAACGCGCCAGGGATGAGCCCTGGGACGGGAGAAGAATCCTGTGACAATATTGGCTAAGAACGGGTAAATAGAAATTGGCCTTCAGTAGGTTTGGGCTGGAAGCACAGTGATTTCTAACCAACTTGGCTAGGGAAAGCTTTTGGAATCTACGATGGAAATCCGTGCTTGGTCAGTTTGTTAAGGTGATTAGGCAGCCTGGCTGCAGGCAGGGCAGCACCCCCCGCCATGCCACGCACGCTCTGCCTCCTTCCCCGCCCCGGAACACACGGCACCACGCACAGCCCACAGCTGCCATCCCCTCTTCCGCACTCATTAAGAAAATCCAGCTCAGGAACACAGTGGCTGAGGCTCCCTGCACAGCAAGCACATGCTCTCCAGGCTGGAGGTACAGGACCATCGGTGCTTTGCACACACCCGGGGGCTGTCCCGAAGCACGCGTGTGCCCGCCCGCTGCAGTTACATACAGACATGCAATTTGTATTTCATTTATATGCAAACGTACATCCATACAATACAGAACACTGAATCCAAAAATTAAACCCCTTATCATGTCTTTATGCCCAGCTCAGGAGGGCACAAACCAGCCCCACCACAGGATTTGTCCCTCCGAGCCCCAAGGAGTTTCGCACTGAAGGAAGTACCACACTTACACCTCCACCTTCCACAACACGCCTGTAAGTTAATGGTTCTACGATATGAAAAGGAAACAAGGCAGGCAAGAAGGAAAATGTCTGGCAAGTGTTTCTGGCCGTGCCTGATCACGTCTCCTCACCGTCCCAGCCCACTGGCCCAGCAGCCCCTCTGTTTACTTGGCCACCGCTTCGCCTCCCAGCAGCATTTCAATATTGACGTCTCCAGGTTTCAGCTGTTCTCCTCTCTCCTGATTCATGGGGAGCAGATGGTGCAAATGACACCCCTTTTATTTTCTGGATGAATTCATATCACCCTGCCAAGATGCTAATTTTTGTTGCTAGTCGCTGTACATTGTGTTACCAGTGATGAAGACCAGCTTTGCTTTGAAATGGAGCAAAACTGCAGTCACAGACAGGTTAAAGTTGTAATGAATTATTAGTATACCAGGTTAAGGTTAATTAAGAGATTTTACTAGCTAGCTTTGTTTTGATCCCTTGTTTTTACTTGCGGTTTGCTGGTTTTGTCTGTGGGCACTTACCCATGTTTTGATGCTGCACATTACACACAGCAGCAGATCTTCCTGAAGATGATTTAGTTATCATTTTGTAAAATGAATCTCTGTCACAAACTTTCCAACAATGGTAAATAAATCTCTCCTTGTCCCGGCTTCTAATAAGTTAAACTGATCAAACAACAGAAGAGCAGAAGACATCTCCCTGTTTCAGCCACACTCCCCATGCCGGAGAGCACAGCCAGGCTGGAGGTGCCCGTGGGCAGAGCGGAGCAGGAAGGCTCCCGGGGTCTCCCCTCCCATGACCCTTCTGTCAATACACTCCAGATGGAGTTTCCCTCCTTGACAAGAGCTTTGCACTTTTTACTCACCCTTAATTTGTCAGCAACTCCAAACCCCCAACTCCTTTTCTGTCTTTCCCACTTCCTCCCCCACCTCTCTGCACTGCTTCATACTGCACTGCATTTCAGTCTGGGGTTTTCAGAAACGTGTCCTCAGTTTTTCAAATAATTTTTTATTTTAATGCCATCCTCCAGAGTTCCTGTGATCCCTCCCTGCTCCATGTCATCTGCAAATTTTACAAGTTCTCCATCATACAAATCACTGATTAAAATAGAGAAAAGACTCAAGAGCAAGTCAGGTCCCTTGGGGACTCTCACATGAAAGGCTCCCCCTGATTTGCAGGCAAATAAGGATAGCTATTAATTAAAACAAATTTTTCAAACAGCTTTATGTGCATCTTACAGTTAGACATGTCTCTAGCCTACCTGGAAATACAAAGTCGAAGTATATCATAACTATTTGTTCCCCTTTTACCCACCAAGTCAGTTAATTAGACTAATCTCATATGCTTTTGACAAATCCATAATGGTTGTTTTCTTTCGATTTTAGTCACCTCTTCCAAGTGTTATGGATTGATTTTTTTTTCATTAATTAATTTCAGAGCCTTTCCAAGAACTTGTTAGGCTTTTTAGTCAATAATACACTAGACTGTATTTTTTCCTTTTATATTTAGGATCTGTATTTGCATTTTGATAGTTCTGAGACCTCCTCTGAGCTCCACAAGCTGTTAAAAATAATTGCTCCTTGTTCAAAAATAGGGTTGATTAATTCTTTCTAATTCTAAGGAGAATTTCCTCAGATCCTGTGTTCTGACCTATCTAGAAGATCCAAATAAACTCTTGCCTGTTTGTTCTCTGTTCTGGCCACTTATTCTACACTCTGGTCAAAATTAACCAGGTTATCAGGGCAGGCACTTCTCTGTCAAGTACTAGATCTATATTTCCTTTCCTATCTTCTTAGTTCTAATGTATTTGTAGCATTACTCCCTCCTGCTTTTTATCTCACTTGCTAAATGAAACACATTTTTTGCCTTAGGCTTTTCATTTTATCATTATATGCCTGTGCTATGCCTTCACCTTCATTTCTTGTCAAGTACCTCACTTTTGTACCACTTCTTCAGATTTTCAAGTCCTAAAGGAGCTCCTGATTCTGCCCAAATGTTTTTTACTGTATTCCTAACACCCCTGTGCAGAAGGATGCTCGGCTGCTGTCTGTTTATCAGTTCTCTCTCAAAACCTGCCCTTTCTCATCCCTTAGACCATCATCCCAAGGGATCCTACCTCCCAGCTCCCTGTGTCTGCTGAGGTCACGTTCTCCAGAGCTTATCACGCTCAAATTGCTGCCCATGCTTCTTCCTTCCCTACTGAAGTAGCCTCTGCCATTTCATGATCAGTGTCTCCTAGATTTTCCATCTACCTTCAATTCCCCACCAGTTCTTCCCCAGCAATCAGAACTACACTGAGGACAGGTCCTTTCCTCTTCTCTCAGTGGTGGAAAACCCTTCAGCCAGCCACACAGAAGGAGCAGTTATGGTGTTATTCCCCACACACGCAAGCCCTTAGTAGCCCTGGGCAGCAGGGACAGAGGTGGGATTCAGACTCGCAGGTATTCATATCCTGTGAAGGATGACAGGGGTTTTTTTTTCTCCTAGGACCTTCTCTTTGTAGTAGAAAGCAGGAGGTCTTTCTGCTGGCCTCAGCACTGGCCATAAGCAATGCTGCAGGAGTTGCCGGGTGGCTTACCCGGGCCATGGCATGCACCCCCAGCACCAGCTCCATGGCATGACCATGTCCCTGACTCTCCGGAGCTGCTCAAGTCCCCTTTGCCACCAACCTCAAGCCCTTTGCATCACAAAGCCCTGTGACTAAACTCTCCAGACAAGGGTGTTCCACAGCTTTTAGAATCAATCCAATGAGTGCAGAAAGGGGGAAACCAGGATAAATGTATTGTGGGAAATTCGGCAAGCCCTAAAGAGGGGCACAGTATTTATTTCCCATTAAGTCAATGACAGGTAGGTACTTAAACATCCTTTGTAGCTTGAAGAATCTCCTTCGGGTTAGATGCCAGTAAACGTTTCTGCTCCTTCCCCCTCTGCTGGTATGTTGAGAACAACAACTACAATCGATAAAGATAACTTGAAGCTTTCAGGTACTAATTCTGAATTACAAGCAGTCAGTTTCTTTTCCAAGTCCTACAAATCCTCTAATAAACAGAAGTTAATCTCCCAAACTCAGGGCTCTGAATGATTTGCTGCTGTTACCCTCTTGTGCTCTTTGATCGTCTCCCTTCCCTGAATGGGCTGTCAAAGTCACAAGTGCTTCATTTTCTGAGATAAAGAACAATATACTTGAGAATGACGAAGGAAGAAAAGAAGAAAAAGCACCTTACAATTAAATATTTTAATAGACATTTTGAAGATGGTTTTGAAAGGATTTAAAATTAATGTTAACAATAGTATGCATCAAAGGACTCAGGCTGAACAATACCTATCACTTTTTCTGCTTAAGAATAAAGCATAAAAATAATACCCTATAATATTTCATACCAGCATCCCTTTTCACTCTTCTAGGCTAGGCAGACGTCTCTGAATAGCTGTGCACAGCAGCTCTAAATCCTCCCCCCCCCCGCCATATTCACATCAAGCAATCAGTTTGTGATGGCTTTGGTGAGCTGTTCTGGTGCTGTGCATCTGCAGGGAGTCATCTCCTGGGAACACGCCTGACACCAACTCTGCGCCACCCGCCTCCAGGTGAGAAGAGACATCAGTCTCATCGGTCTTCTGCTTCCTCCCAGCATGGCACTCCCAACTCATTTTTTATTTAATAAGCTGGCAATTAGACAGGAAACCAAAGACAAATGGAGGCAGAGCAGAAGGATCGAAGGCAATCCTAGCACTATACATCACTCAGCACCTTCCGTGCTGCCTCTGGCAGGTGACCACGGGGAGGTTTGGATTTGCGTTATTGATTTTCATTGGATTTCAATGGAGAAGAGTTTCAGCAAGGAGCCCGGGGCCTGGCTTTATGACTGCAAACTCGAAGTTACCTGCACTGAATCGGATATTACTCCAGAAGCAGTCCCAGTGAGGTACTGAATGCTTTCCTGGGTGCAGATCTACTCGGGGAGTGCCGCTGAGAGCTGTGAATGTAGCCAGCACAACTGCCTCAGTCTCTGCAACTCCTACTTGGGCCCCCTTTTTGCAATGTTGATAAACACAGACAGCCCTTCGCACAGAGAAGAACTTCAACAGGCACGAGTGGCTAAGAAGTTATAAACATGGTCTCATAATTGAATAAAAATGAGTATTAAATGCAGATATTCTTGATACTGGTTAGAGGTATGAGTAAAAACATTTTCATCAGTATAAATGAACAGTTCACTATACAGCCTTGTTTATAATTTCCCTCTAATTCTGATCTACATTTTTGCTCAAATTTAGGCAGATGTTCATTATAACTTCTGTGGCAGAGCCACAGCTTCTGAAAACGTCAGGCTGGCACAGGCACTGCCTGTCACCACTTTCAAACAGCGTTGCACCAAATCACACGGCTTCTGCAACACGACCTAAAGCAAAACTCTCATAAGTTCAACACCTCAGAATATTCCGCTTCAGTGTGGCTAACAGAACACACACCAGACCAGAAGATCATTTCTGTATCTGAGACTAAGCAGACTCTGGGTAAGAGAATATTATTTCCATTACATTTAGCTTAAACCCACTTATTTATAATTAAGTTACTGATCTATGCGTTGGTGTAAAATGACTCTACAACATAAGTGCCGCAATAACCTAGAACAAAATCTTTAAATAACAATTGTCAAGTGAGAAGATATATATAGAATATGTCAAAATTAATAGTGTTCATCCATCTTTCAAAACAAGTTAAATGTGCCTGCTTCTTCTGGAAAATCTCTGTTATGCTCATTGAACATTTTATTTTCATTACATTTGAACCTTTTGGCAGAAATAAAATACACACTCAAAGTAGGATGGTTGTTTTGATCAGTTTTCAGACATTTATACATTAGAAGAAAAAGGAAATGCATTAGGAATCACACAGACATTCATTCTGTTGACCACTGGGAAGGAAGCAATATAAACTAAGGGTAACGTGTAATCAGAAATGACAGCTCAAGCGCAAATCTTATTAAACAGATATTGTAGAACAGGCTTACAAAGAAAGGAATAAGTCCTAGCATTTGGGATATTTATACAAAGTTTGGGCAGAGAGTTATAAAATAGCATGCAGGGAGCAAGCTGTTCATGCCAAATGCCACATGAGAGTAAACACAGTGAAATCCTAAGTATTGTGACTCATTCCTGACATGTTGCACACATGCCGAGAGCAGCTGACCTTGAAATCGGAAATATTTCCTCTTTGAATAAGCCTTAGATGAGTAAAGACTACTTTTTATTAAAACAATCATGAAACACCCAACAGAAAATTCTTATCTTGCACACACAGCTTAGAAGAGCTCCATGTTTAGTGAAGCTGGGGTGAAACAGATTCTCAGTGCCTCACCTGTCTCGAGCTGGAAGTCTGACCCTTCACACCAACAACTCCAGCACTCACATCACTTCATCAGAGCCAAACATACAGTCACAGAACAGTTTGGGTTGGAAGAGACCTTAAAGGCCATCTAGTTCCAACCCCCTTGTCATGAGCAGGGACACCTTCCACTAGACCAGGTTGTTATTCTGGAAGGAATTAATTCCTTTAAAATACAGGGAATACGTCTGAAGATGACCATTCCTGGCTAATGTACAATTGCTGATCCAACCACTGGCGACCTATTTTTAACAAATACTTCAAGTGACTTACCTGTCTCAGGAACAGTAGAAACTTCTGGTCATCACTGGCAGCAGGAGATCTAAAAGAGGTAAACAGATTCAGTCACTGAGAAAGCATATTAAACACATTTTCCATAAGGAATTCTACAGGAAGCTGAATTGTTCTTTGTCAATGCTTACAGCACACTGCCTGGCATCATTTTCAAATGACTATTTCATGCATCCAGTTCTGAATATTTCTGTGGCTAGACAGGACTATGTAGAGAATCACAGCCACGATAGTTTGAAAAAGTGTTGCTCCTAAAGCAATTCATTATCTCAAATGCTTCCACGCCTTTCTGAACATTTCTAACCTCATAAAGAATCCATTATTCTCCAGTTCCTCAACACACTGTATTTTCAAATTCATTGCTGACTCTACTGTATTTCCTTTTGGATCCTTTAAAGACATCTCATTTATCTTTATTGGATTTTCTTT
Organism: Strix uralensis; assembly: GCF_047716275.1. NCBI lineage: Eukaryota > Metazoa > Chordata > Aves > Strigiformes > Strigidae > Strix > Strix uralensis. The sequence goes on from NC_133981.1 coordinate 13,424,621, forward strand.
CATTTGGTTCCAAAGTTAAGCCATGCCAGAGAAGTTAAGCTGTAGCAGAGAAGTAATCAGTGTATAAAGTCTGAATCTTAAGAAAGGGTGTCCTAACTTGCTGAAAATGCAGAATATTGTGAAAAAAGATGTGCTAAAGAGGTTGCCTCAAACAGGGCTATCTGCATATGCTCTCACTGGTGAAGGAGCCAGAAAAGACTTACCTGCACCTCAGAAATCTGACTCTTGACAAAACCTCATCTGTAAATTATCAAGTTTTGCCAGGCTCCCAGGACTCATATGAATACATAAAGTATAAAATTAGCAAAATAGAAGAGTGTTTGTTTTTGAAACATCAGAATGGACAGCTGGTGCAGACAGGAACCATGGCCATGGTGGTTGTTGTTTGGCATCAAAATACTAGAGGTGAGGTCAAGGCTGGGAGAGCAAGGACATGGAATCACAACTGGAATTAGGGCTCCAGATGTTGCCTGCTCCAGACCCTCCTGTACTTAGATAATACGGAGATTAAAAGAAAAACAGAATTAAAATTTTACTTTTTGTCTCCCAGATTATTTCAGTATTTTTCAGCGTGGAGAAGATAAAGACACTGGTCACAGTAACCAACAAGTCCTGGGCACTGCAGCAGCTACACTTAAGTATTGTTTCCTCCAGCTATACAAAGGTATTGCACTTGACTTCACAGACCTTTCATACTACTTGCTTTAACGCAATCATTTTAGCCTCAAATATCATTAAGCTTCATTCATTGCAGTTATTAAGCTGATAGCTACTTTACCTACCCTGCACCTAAATTTACATGGATGAACCTCAAATACTTAACATTTGTCAGACTACAGTATCTACTGTGCTATTTTCTACACCAAAGATACAGAGAAGAATGTTGAGTGTTTAACTCTTCATACCATCATTATCATTCTTAATTGTCCATTGAAAAAGACCCTCCCTTTCCACCACATTCCAGCTGCTCAGATGTCACAGACAAAGACACAAAGCAAATAATTTTGTTCTGCTCCTCCCGGATGAGAATAACGCAAAATGAACACATTCCCATTGCGGGTAGCGTGTTATTCCACCCATGTGAGGATGGAGAAGGTGATCTAACCGCCGTGAAGCAACAGAGACGGCCTGTATGCCCCTCTCTACCACACTGGGACACTTTCATGGCATGGTAGCACCCTGTGGCCAGGGCTGAAGAGGCACAGAGAAATAACTATCATCCAAAAACTTTAAAACTGAAACATGAGATGAAGGGTGCCACATGAGGCCAATGTGCAGGTAAGGGACTGCAAAGGAATGCTGAGGTAACATTGGATGGTTGTGGCTACCGTTGCACTGGGAGTTGAATCCAGCCAACACTGAGGTCCTTGGCTCTAAGAACTGCCTAGTTCAGTGTCCAACCTGCTCACGGGCCGGCACTGCATTCAAAACGCCTTGAAAAAATTGTACTTGGTAGTAGCAGAGCCTGTAACATAGGAAAAATCCACGTGTGGACCTGTGCTACAGAACAACCCTTCAGCATCGGGCAGGGCAACGAAGGCACCTTGCAGCAGCAAATGATACTTCTTGCCCCCCGCAAATGCCCAGGGCCTCCCTGTCTCCAACGCACCCCAGCACCGACAAAGCTCCACCCATACCAGCCCAGCCTACAGCTCGGGTTTAGCGTTGGGACAAGCAAACACACCCACCGTTTACAAACACCATTGTTAACAAACTCCTGTTTTTTTTAAGGAAGATTTTAAATTCCCAAGTTTGCTGTTTGTTTGCTGACTCCATGTCCTCTTCAACCAACCCCTCCCTTAAAGATCTCCTTCCAACCAGTGACAAGTAAAGAGGAGCACAGGCACCAGACTTTGGTCCTGCAATTACAGGTACCAGCTGCAGATTCCCCTGGCAGCCGCTAATATTAACTCCCTCCCTGCCAGAGACAGGGTATCCTGTAGTTACTCCAGAAAAACAGTCAGCCATGACCTCATGATGCTGTTGTGAGTTACTCCTCATTTTACCACCATATGAGAGATTAAAGTCAACCACAACATCATTCTTATGTCAGATTTTACACTGTGCTTACTTTTTTTACAGCCCAAGCATAAAGATACTCAGAATTTAAGTGTATCTGAAGAAATAACAACACAGAATTCTTTGTTTTTATAAAACCGAATTATTCTTAGCAGATGAATGTTAGCGCAGTTGGAGACCAAATGAAAAGGTACGTCACTGAACTCTGCACCTCAGAAACAGAATGTTGTCTTTACATATTTCACATATAGAAAAATACACAAGCACATACGTAAAGAATCATTATCTAGCTTTCAGAATCACAGCATGTACATACACTAACTTGGGGGAAACCATGAGTAAAAAAGACAAAGGCAGCCCCCCCTCCTCACGGGATAATAAACAAGACAATGCCAGACTTTTAATCAATACTGATAAGCACAAATACATTATTTAGATTACTGGTCTCAGGCCTTTGCTGTTAAATCATTATAAAGTTTCCTACTGGGGGGAAAATAATCTAGTCTAGACATAAATCAGAAAATGAGAAAGATCTAAACAAAAAATAATCATCAAATGGCTTAATACAATAAAAATTAACAACACAGAAACGTCCAACATAAGGACATCTAAACAAAAAGGTGAGGTTCAAGTGTTCTCTGACATTATAATGCCTTTCACAAGATGTCATACATCCCTGGTGGTTAGCTGGCTGGTTAATTTGATAGCACAGTAAAAGTCACTGATTCATTGAAAATAAAACAAAATGCAATTGCAGCATGCTTGGGTTTAATTTTTCTCCGAATGACCTCGGCAGTGGATCCACAGGAACCTGGCTCGTGACCACGTTTTACGCTCTGGAATCAATACCTGTATGTTTAAAATGCCTTGGTTTAACTGAACTAATTTTACAAGGGTCAAACTCACAGGACAAATCTTTGGTCAATAGGCAAGGTCTAATTAAATCCTAGTATATCATCCCAACCTCAAATCCTACGCACCTAACATCACTCTCCAAACTCCCATCAGTTACCTGCTCCTTGTTATTAATACTCTGTCATTACATCTTCCTTCAAATTCATTCATGCACATGAATGAACACAGGACTTTGATTCAGTCTGAGGTTTACGGAGCTTTGTAGGAGACTCCAAGTGAAGCCAAACGGGATCAAATGCATTAAAAAAGCACAAGCTTTTTTTTACCATCACTCTCTTCTTGTTATGTTTTTCCTCCACTCAGTACTATCTGCCACGTCCTGTATAATTTTGGATGCAGTCCTACAATAAGATTCATCTCCACCTTTGACTCATCTCACAACTCACCACAAGTGCTCTCCGTAGATGCTGGCACAAACACCTCACTTCACCAACTGCAGTAAGCGCAAAAAATAGATTTATCAACTTTGAACCCTGTGAGAAGCCCCTGCATGAATAACACAAACTGACTCAGTCCAAAGAATTTACAACGCATAAAATAAATAGATTTGGTTGTGCTAAATCAAGTATTAGTATTGCTTGTGCATCTCTGCTGTTAGTGCAGATAGAGATTTGCAGAACAGTGAACCAACTGAAGCTGGGGAAATCGCCCATGTTTTGCATTTTGATCTGCAAACAAGCTGTAGCTCACGACTCCGCTCTGCCGTTCTCAGTGCTGAACCAGATCCATCAAAGGAACAACTGGTAGTGCTGGTCGCTCCCCTCCCTCTCACAGTTGTAAATCTCTTGTGTGAATTATGGGAGACTTCACATTTAAAAGAGCCAATTAGAAAATACGGATGTTCAAGGTATACTAGTGCTGTTTACCTAAAATTGATTAAAGACTGGAGCAAATAACTCCTTCATCATTTGTCCCGAGGGTGCAAATACAAACACTGCCAAATGTTTGTTTTTACTTCCACCACTCGATAAAAATAGCACTGCTCATAAACAGCACTTTAGGGAATAGGGGTTCACTTGCAGAGGTTTAAATCTTCCATGATACACAGACATTATTTGAAGTTTATCTTTATTGAGTTTCGAATATGATATGGTAAAAGGAAAAAGAAGTGGTAAAACTTCCATTAAATGTGTTACAGAGGCAGCCGCTTTAACATGAGACTGCAGAATTATGCAGTTATTCCACATGATGCTCTTTAGTGTGCACTTTAACTGGTACTATGGCACTCCAAGGGAAAAAGAAAATGGACCAAAATTCAAGATAAAAAAATCACCAAAGGAGACATGTCATCATCCTGTGTTACAATGCCTTGCAGTGTGGTCTCCTTGATGACTCACACATTTTAACAGCTCTTTTGATTCCATCATATTCATTTTCAAAGTCTTCTAATCTCAGTTGTACGTGTAAATCAGAATAGCTCGAATAACTGCACTGAAATTACAGTATAACTGTATGGAATTGACTGCACCTGGAGGGTCTGGCTGTAAGGTTCTTTTCCAATTATTCGTCTAATCTACTACCTGTGATCTGTTTGTGAGCTATGAACCCACACTACATCCAACTGCAATCTGTTACAACTGATACTGGACTTTGTTGTCACGGTTTCAATTTACACTTTGATATCAGCAAGAAAGAGATGAAGGGTGTCTTTTTCCCTGACCAGCATCTCAATTTTCTGGATTACAAAACTGTCTCCATAGAACTGAAGAACTCACTTATGTTGCCCTGGTTTCAAGCAGAACTGGGCAAGGAAAAGATATTTTGGAATCACTGATCATTCTGAGAAGTGTTAAGAAAAAAAAAAGAAGCCTAACTAAAATAAATGTTAACATACTGATGAATCAAAAAGTTCAAATATCTGGTTTAGGCTAAATATATATTTTTTTTTTTCTCTTGGCAATGTTCAGTCTTACACCTATCAATATAACACTGAATGTTTTCAGAAGAAAATGGCAATCAAAAAAATTTCTAAACAACACATCAACAAATCTAAGCAAAATAATAGTTTTAAAGCCTCCATCTGCTGTATAACTCAAAATGAACATATTTTTCAAATCATGCTGGGATTAAATTTGTATTTCTGTTGAAAAAGTTTTGTGCAAAAATGTTCTCCGGTTCCAAACTGAAATATTAGAACAAATATAACAAGTTCTCCTCCAATCATAATTTCTAACATCCTCCTTCAACTTCCTTTTTTCCATCCTGATATCCTTTGGAATTTCACTTCCACACATGTAAATGGCTGGACTGAGGCTCCTTGAATACAGTCTTGACCCAAACCAAAAGGCATGCAGAGGAAACAGCTCCCACCAGGAACCCTGCATTTCTGTTTCAAAACTATATTTTACTTTTCAGCCAACATTTTAGAATTGCATTTATTCATCAAGAACGTGGCTCACTACCCAGCACATCTCCGCGGGATACGAAGACCTTGGTGGGATCTTACAGAGACAAAAGGCAGGTAACCTGTGACAGTGCTGTGCATTAGGCCTACAGCAGCCTACGGAAAGAGCCCAGGAAATCTTTGGAAAATGAGACATAAGGCATGAATGAAGTTATTGGCCAGGCTGTGTAGAGACATCCCAGAGACAAGCTGCAATAAAGTAATACTCATTGAGTTTCTGTTTGGTTTAACTCCAGAGAAATCCATGAGAATGCAGTAGCCAGTAGCCAGGACCAAGAGCATGGGCACTGTGCTTCCCAGAGTCTACTCCTCTTTTGTTCCTGGTGACCTCTTTCAAAGAAATCACTATCTGCTCAGTTTAAAAAAAAACAAAGTGAAGAGGTTCCATAGGAAAAAAAGGAAACCGATATGTGCCCAACAACTGCAGGAAATACAAACCTGAGAGAAGCTCAAATAAAATGTATTTGATTCAGTTCTTGCTTAAGTGAAATGGAGAGAAGGCAGCTCTAGCATGCCAGAAAACACACTTTCATCCTCATTGCTGCGGCAAATACAAATTGTCATTAAACAGCTTATGAGATTCATCGGGAACGGGCTGACCTCCCTGGAAAACAAAGCTATTAATTTGCACCAGCCAAGACTCCGATCTAGCAGTTACACACCGACTTCTGGAAGTAGAAGGCCAGGTTCTGAAATCCAGAGTTGCTTCTTATTGACCTAAGTTCACCCAGTTCCGATAACATGCACAGACTCCAGTCTGAATCTCAAATATTAGCTCACCGTTTCATGGACATTAAAGAACTAGCATTAAAATTGCTTTAAAAACAAAATTGAGCAAGGCCAGAAGGAAAATGCCGATATGTATCTCAGCCACTACTGAGTTAATCTTGGGTTTCAAAGATCCATTTAAGCTGTCTGAGGGAAATAACTGAGTAGAAATCTGTTTTAAGTACTGTGCTTTGATTTTATCTAGGAATACAGATAATCAATCTCTGGTCTGAAAGCTGCGGATTACAAAATGTACCAGAGCAAATGGGAATTTTATTGGCTCAGAAATAAACATGAAGGGGCAAGCGTACAGATGACCTTGTGGTGGATGGATGGCAGTGAGGGAGGAAAGGCAGCTGGCACCATTCTTTAACTATCCAACACAACTTCTCAAGGAGGAATCCCAGCTCCCAAAATGCGAACCAGCCACCTCTGGTGCTGAACCCAAGGGGATGGGCTGAGGCCGCTGAGAATAGAGTGGCTGGTGGCCACAGCCAGGAGACAACTATGTACTGCCTGGGAAGGGCACAGCGGGCAGGAGCAGTGGTTCTGCACCTGCGTAGGGACTGTTGCCAACACTGTGGTTTCCTGTAAGTGATACAGGAATAACGCTCTGTCCCAGCATTCAGATCAGACTCAGATTCACACTGCTCAACTCATCTTCCTCTCCTAGAAGCTACCTACAAACCTAGGCAAATAAGGGTTAGGATGGTTTCTTCCACCAACACCCCTAAAAAATAAATGCCAAGTAGTAGAGGCTTTGTTTTTGTTCATGTTGTACTATTCTAGGGCCAAACAAGCAACTTCAAACTAAGTAAAAATAATCCAAACTCTTTTGCCCTGAAGTTGGAAGCAGAATCCCTTCAAAAATTCCCAATGCTTGAGCCCATTTCTCTGGATTTGGTGTTGGCCACTGCCACACACAGCCCCAGGGACGGGAGTCCTCCTCCATTCATCTGTGGAGCACATACCTTGTGGGTAGCTGCAAGGCAAGATCTTCCTGCTGCCCTCCTTGAATCATTCTGCCTGCCTAACACACCCTTTCTTCATAAAAGAACATGACTTCGCCAATGCAGTTCCCCTTCTGAGTTCAGACTAGAGCTCACGCAGACAAAAATAGTTCTTCAAATGAAAAGGAAGTAAGACTCTTCTCTAATTCTGCTCTTGGCTTTCCAACTTTATCTCCGGATCCAGGTGACCTGGACAGAAATCTCCATTTTTTTTTCCCCTGTTTTATGTAGATATTTTGGCCAGGTTGATCATCAGAATATCTGACCTTCCACATAAACCTTCAGAAACCATCTTACATAGGAAAGCAATGCCCAGTCAAACCAGACCTTGTGAAACACAGCCTGAACAAAGAGCAGAATAGGGAATGGAGGACCCCACATTTATTCAGGGTGGTTCTGATGTTGCTGCTGCCCTTCAACAAACTGTGACAAGCTCCTGCCTTTGGCACCTACACGCTGTGCTGTCTCTCTCTGCATAGTCATTGACACTAGGTTTTCAAAATGGAAAGTAAAGCAAAACTAAATGTCTCTTAGAAAACAGACTGTGTCCTCAAAGCATTCTCATGTCTTTTTATCGTGAGAAGGACGAAGTGACAAGGCATGCAATGAAATGTTTTGAGTTTCCACACTCAGTGCACCTTTCCCACAGCATACAGTTGACAAAAGGATGACCAAGCAGCAGATCCTACTGTGAAGAACACCATGCAAGTACGTGACAGAAGTAGGGCCAATGTCCCCACGCTAACGTGCCATCAACACACCAGACCCAGGGCACCTCTCCCTGGGTTGCTTTGCGAGACGCCCTTCTCCAAGCAGCTCAGCGGCTGTGCCCCACTCCTGGCGGGCAGACTGTCACCGTCTGCTCTGCAGTCCCCTCGCACGTCCGTGGGGTCAAGAGGGGTGAGAGCGGTGCGGTATGGCTGTACTGAGGCAGAGGGCTCTGAGTGTCTTTGTGAACAGACTTGTACAAAGTACAAGTACAGGCTTCTCCTCATTGCAACGCTTTTGTGTCGCCAGCAGAACATGTCTGAACACTCACAAATACGCCTGCATAATTATATACAACCCCCTTTCCTCCCTTCCCTGCTTTCACCTTCCCTGAAGCCAGTGTCAAGGGGGCAAAGTTGCAGCCAAAACTCCCTGCCAACATACAAGCGGGGGAGCCTGTTTCCCACTGATGAGGCGATGCTCCGTACCTGCTTTCTCACCTCCCACCCCTCTGCAGATGCCGGCTGCCAGCATCTCCTGCAGTCTGCACAGGAAACGCTCCCACGCTCCACGAGGGGCACACACCAAAGCCACAACTGGCTCGGGCAGATTCTATCCTGTCATGTACACAACTATTCCACTCTACACACACTGTGGCATGTGATAAACTATTCGTGAACCTTAATATTCAAATCTGTCTAATATTAAAAAGGCTTTTGAAAAATCTTTCCCCTCCTCAAAAAATTTCTAAGCCATGGGGTTTTTTTGTGAAATAGCTTTTTCCTTCCTTTTCAATGTAATACAATATGTTATTCAAGAGCCAAAGAGTTGTCAGTTTTTATGTTATGATAATCTTCTCAAGCATCCAATTTTATTCTGCTTTTTCCCTTAGTGCTGTCACTCACATTTTAGCCTGTCACAAAAGAAAATGTCTGAATACATTAATTACAACTTGTTAGACCTCCATATAGTTAATGCTATTGAGGAAATCAAATCACTTGGAAAATAACTAAAGAGAAACAGTTGCTGGTATTGCAGAATTTTTATGCATTGCACTTCAAAGCTGGAGCTTTGCAAGACAACAAAAATGATTATTATAGAGAATGAGAAAATCAAATACAACTTGGTCCTCTACCCTTGGAATATTTTCTGAATGCATTACAATATATATATTCTATCCTGGAAGGAACAGTTGAACTCTTTTCACATATTACCTTCTTTTATGGTATAATTATAAATGCCAGTTCTAAAATTATAGTATAAAAACTTTCTGAAGCTAGGAAGAGATCCAGTTCTAAGTCCCCACTCACACAAACATCACAGTTGACAGTGATGGTTCCATTAACGTGAATAAAAGATAATTCTGTTGGGTCTGAGAAGACCAACAAGTTACCCTGGGATTAGTAAAGGTAGGTATTTGCATGGTTACCCTCAGTAAGGTTTGTCAGCCTGACTCCTATGGCTCTGCAGAGTGGTGGAGCAAGATTTTTACCTGTAAAAAGCACACTGAGAGTTAAGCATACACATAATTATTAAGCTCTGTAATTGGAGACCCTAAAATAACAGCAATAACTTGGATCATTGTTCAGCACAAGATACTTAAAGTACAGACTACCCATCAGATTTCCATGGGAGTAAAAACTAGCTAGCAACGTTTTATAGGTGGTTTACCTATTGAGGCAGCTCTGTAGAAAATCCTACAAGAACATCTTTGAAGACTGTGCTGCTAATGAAACGTGATTTCACTGAACAAAGATAACATTATTAGAATTATGCAAAAGCCTTACACACAGAAGCAGGCAAATGCTTCCCAAATCTAAGCTCTGTTATCTTTCCACCTTAAAGACACTTAATTATTCTTACATTTGAATGAATAGCCACTCTCACATGTATTAAATCATATTAATAGTGGGAAAAGACAATGAAACCTTTCTAGCTTTGACAAAGTCATCTGAACAAGCAAGACAAAAATAAAAACACCTTTGGATGACACTGATCTTGTCCACTTTCTCACAGAGGTAAGATTTTGTTAGTCAGCCCTGTTGAAAGATCCACCATAAGAATCTGGAAAAACAGCTACTCGTGTGCTGATATTTTATCCGTATCTCAAACTGTGCCACAGCACTGCTAGAGTCAACAAATTGCAAGCATATTCTAGCAAACATTCTGCTACTGCCTGTTAAACATTCAATTTTCCATTGAAATGCCATTGGAGAGAAGATATTTTTAAGTCATGTAGAGTCTTCATTAACTGTACAGTTCCAGCACAATTGAAGAATAAGGTTAAAATACGCATGGCTCCATCCATCCTGTGAAAGGTAATGACAGCGGGTGTGAGCACCTGCAAAACTGCAGCACGGCTCACCCTTGCTGGGGAGTGGCAGGCTGCTGCTCAAGCCTCACCGCCGGGCACAGCGGGGCTGGCAAACCTCCCACCAGGGCACCACCTCCACCAGTCCCATTCCAGTTTTCAGCTTAGAACTGATATGCTAGAAAACAAACCCAGTGTGCTGTGGTTTCCTTAAATCATCGCCCAAAATTCAGCTCTCAACATTCAAATCTCAATACTTCATTTCTCATTCTGAGAAACATGGGCAAAAGCTGAGTTCATGGGTTTCTTTACACCTAAGGTTTACACACAGCTTGATTCAGAATTAACCAGCCTGCACACACAAAGAATACTTTTCTTGAGGACCTTGTTTGAGTTTCTCTTCAGCAGTGTCCCAAGGGGAAGAAAGAAGAAAGTCTAGAGAAGTGCTCAAGTTCAATTTGCTCTTTGTAGCAAAATATTTGAGAAGACTTAGGAAGAAATTCAATAAACACTCCTTAGAAGAGAACTCAAGACACTGTGAAGTCTTCTATTTCAGTAGGAAGTAAGTGCCTTTAAACTCCACAGAACCAAGTGCTCAGACAGATAAAACCTGCGGATCATTTCTTTTCACAAGTGAGCTATAACTCAGGGTTTGGATATGAACCTGTGCTGAAGCAAGCACGATCGCTCACAGCCCAAAGGCTCTGACTCATGAGCTCCAGCACATTGTGCCATGGTGGTCGCCATCCCAATTCAAACTCATCTGCGGGGTGGCAAAATGGGAGGAGCAGGCACAATTCGTTTTGCTATTTGCACAACAATACCTGGCCGACAGAAAGATGTGGCAGGGAGCTGAAATCACCCCAGCATGAACTCACAGAGCTTATCTGAACTTTAAGGAGCCCACATCTTTTTAAGCATTCAGAGACTTTGAAAACATCTGCTTCAGAGTGCTCCACCTGGCTGATAAAGTTTTCTGATACATGAGTCCTGCACTTGTTTGAGGTTTATACCTCACTCCTTTTTGCTACGAGGCAGTAGTGAGTAGCAGCAAGGCCGAGGTACAGCACTGATGTGGGCTGTATGCTTGGTGAAGTGGGTGCACAGTGTTGGGATTGGTGGGGCTGGTGGGCTGATGCCATGCCCCAAGTGCTCCACACAGCCGGGGTTAGCCTTGGCCCCGCTCAATCACCTTTTTGGGTGCTTCCTGCCAACATATGTTCTCGGAGCGGGCCAACAGTGCGGAAACAATCATAATGTTCTTCCACCAAAGTGCCCTTTAGGTGACAGCTTGTTCTCTCTTCAGCTCTCCCAAGCATAGCACTGCTATAGTTAGACTTCTTCCTCACTCCTGTTTTTATTAAAGCACAGCTACCTCAGGATGATGAGAAACAAAAGCAGAATAACAATGAACTGGAGAGCAAACAGTTCCTCAGACTCCCGCTAGATCCAGGAGGTCCTTCACACAGTTAATATTATGTAAAGAATGAAGACACAACTGGGTTCGAAGCTGAAAGTCTTTAGTGAATAACTTACAAGCCAAAAACTTGCCAAAAGTCACCTAAGAGGTCAATGACACAACTGGGAAAAGCACTCAACTCTCTGGTAAGAAAAATTACTTAATATAAACATATTAAAAGTTTAGCTGTATCCCAGGCCAGATTTATTCAAAGCATTAGCAGCTGCAAGAATTAAACAAGGAAACATACTCTCCATTACTAGTGTCCAATCCTTCACTGTGATCAAGAGCACTGTTCCTGGTGAACTGGGGGGGGGAGGAAATTACCAAGTAAACTGGCACCAAAATGTATTGCCCAATTTAACTGAACAGATGTCAAATAGCCATTAGCATTACAATGATTAGTAAACTGAAATTACGTCTTATGGGTTTAGTGCCTTAGATTAAGCGTTAACCTGTCTTAATTAAATTGCATCTCAGTAATTGATTTCACAGTGCTGAACTGTAAATAACAAATTGCAGATGATCTGGGTTTTTATCTAGCAAGATAATGTAAATCAGCCTTTACACATTGCATTACCTCCTCATCTCTATCCCCTCTGACGAGGTTGCTCATTCGGCTTCTTTTACCTAGACACATAACCTCCTCTGATTTTATAAGTACTTTTGATCACTGCTGCTGTTTTTCTTCTCGAACTGATGGAAGTCATAGCTGCTTATTTGTAGGGCAGGCAGTACCCAGTGTCTGATCTTTGTATCTGATGCCTTCTCCCCACTGCAGTTTCTCTCTGCGCACAGACCCATACATAACCTTTTGTTCCACTCCAACAGCGCTGGCACAGCCACAAGCGAGCGGAGCACAATGGGGCTGGGGCAGTGAACCAGCCCACGGCACAGAAATGGTGATCCAGCATGGACTTCTCCTAGCTACTCCTGCACTGTATAACAACTGCTATTTAAATAGAACAACATAATTATAACAGTTTCATTTTCTTTTGACTACACTGTTCAATATAAACAAATACATTCAATGAGAGCAATCAGTGCAACCAAATACTACTCAATTCAGTAGCTCAATGAAAACTCAGGTTCTTCCCTAAGTAAGGGACTGACAGGTGATCTTTGTGCCAATTACATCCTTTCAAAGTAAGGATCAAGAGCAAAATGAGAAGCTTGGGGCTAGAGGACAAGGAGGTGGGAGTGGCAGGGTGAGCTGCTCTCAGCCTGGACCTCAAAGCTAAATAGTTGGAGACTGTCAAAGAGCCACCCACCTTCCATCAGCATGAAAGCACAAAATGAGGGGGAAAATGAGGGCAAAATGAAAAAAGTTTAGGAGCTACTATGAGTAAGGAGTCTTGGGAAGCTGAAGAACAGGAATTAAAGCAGTAGTACAGCTACTGAATGCCAAGGTGGTAAAGTAGCATTACACTAAAAACCCTCTGGAATGACCTTCGTCACCTGATAGTGATTCAAAGGAGAGGAAGGCCTGTCTGCCTTCTAAACCCACTAGAGGAACTGGTGCCCAAGGACACCCTCTTGATAGAGAAACAGACTTGTTTGTTCATTTGATGCTCACCTCATTCTGCTTTCCCCTTTCTGAACTGGGCAGCCATGAGTGTCTGAGATGAAAATAGGACATGAGGCTGAGTTGCAGAAGATGAAGATGACCACGAGGATAAACACCCCAGGGAAGCCTGGAAGTTAAAAACTATGGTATGATGTATACAGCACATTAGGGGTCTAAGTGGATGCTGCACAAACACCCCAATCTAGCTCTGCCTGCAACCTTGACATTCTTTTAAGAAGTTTGGTGCACGTGGGGTGCAGGAGCTAAACTGACAGTGAATGTGGTCACAACTTAGAGCTTAAAATTCAGTGATTCTAGAAGCAGTTTTAAGCAACACATCACATTTCAGTTTAGAATTTAAAAAAAAGTGAAAAACCATCAAGTAGCCTTTAAGTCCCTTGTACAGCTATTTTGTTATATCTGCTGCTGCTTTTCTGAGGTACCTACTTTGTCAAACTTGAACAGCTTTGTGCACTAGAGTTTACAGCTGTGTCCATAACCACACGAGCCAGGCATCTGCATTCGTAATTGCTTGATCACGCATGATTAAGACAGATTGGACCGATTTGCTCTAATGTGATTATTAACCCTTCATACCACATGTGCTGTGTCACAAACACAACCATTTGACCGTGACTCAGAGGGCTTCGCACACACAACCCAGAACTGGCAAGCTGTATTGCTGAAAAGATGATGACCCTGACAAGTAATTTCTGCCTTTAAAAGATGATAGCTGCTGCACAATTAATTTTCAGTAGGGTTACAGAATCCAAACAGCAGAGTCAGCTTGACCGTTACGGTCCAGCACATAAGTGTCTTTCGTTATAGTTGCTTCCATATGTCACCCTGTATTCATTGCAAAAACACCTAATAGCATCAGCCAGACTTTTTGCTCACACCAAGAAACACTGCGCAGCTTCCGAGGAGGTGGTGCGAAGCTGCTTAGAGCCATCTTTTGCACCAACCTGACCTTGTGATGATCTTCATTGCACTGGAGGGGGAGAGTGAATTAAGAAAGGTGAAGAAGCAATTTCAGAGCAGCTGTCGACAGCACCTGAGGATGACTGGAGGATATGAGTAGCCTGGCCACACGTGCTCTGTGCTAGGAACAAGGAAATGCAGCCAACAGGCCTGATGGAAGGAGCAGAAGCCTGCACCGAGATGGACTGTGGCTGTGGCAGGAAAGGGAACAAGTAGAGATGTGCCGAAGTACAGACACAGGATGCAGTCTGGCCCATGGTAATTAAGGAAATATAATCAAATAAAACAAGGAAACCTTCCGTGGCTTCCCTTTTCAACTTTCACTGTGCTTTGATTTTGTGTGTCTAATTAAACTACCCATTTATTAGGGAAGGCCTAGAAGAACGATGCTGCCTCTGCAGAAGGCCAGTGCAGAACACCCGCAGGTGAGGTGGCTGGGCCATCTGAATATACAAGACATGTACCAAGTCCCTACGAACAACCCTGGTCGTTCTGAAGACCCCTGTCTCCACGGTCCTGCCGCTCGCTCAGGCTGCGTGGCCATTTTTGGATCCTTTCTCACTTACTCTCTGCTGTTTTCTCCTGAAGCTTTTCTGTTCCACCCACTTTCATGGACCCATTAACCAGCAAAGCCCCAAAAGGCATCATATTCCTTCTTGAGAGTGGGCTGTATTTTGGTGAAGGTTTAACCTGATCTTCACATTTTTCCTCCAGAGAAGCTGTCAGTCCTAGTACAGTTTAATGTAATCTATAACAACAGGTTGAAAAATTGGCTAAAACATGTTTTTATACTGTCTGCTTTGGTGTTGTCACCTGACATGAGTATTTGTGGTATCCACTTATGGAAATGACCCCTCCTACACCTGACCAAACCACTCTTCAAAAGCAGCTTACTGCTGAAGCGCAGGCTGAAAGATGCACAGTGGGGAAAAAACCTCTCTCCAGGAAATGCGTTTTTGTTGGGAGGATTGTGGCATTTCACAAATATCACATATGCCTACGTTTGGCATACAACTTGTATCCCTGAGTTTTATTTCTGAAAAGGTATTCTTCTAATGAGCAGTGCCAGGTAACCTTAGCAAGAGGTAATGCTATCAGAGCTGCCACATAATCTCTGTGATAACACAGACACGCACTGACTGCATTAACCTAGAATAGGAACTTAGAACAACACACTAATTATTCATATGCTATTAGTGTTCCTTTTCCCTGCAGCATAAGACTCAAAGTAAGCCTCAGAATCTCATTTTTCTTCACTTGCAAATAACAGGCACAGAATCTAGGAAATTATTCCAAAAGCACCTCCGTGGAAGAGACAGTACAAACAAAACTCCATTAGCAGACCTTGAACCACATTCTCATAATACAAGAATAGTAAAAAGTACCTCCTGTCACAGACTATTATGGAAAGCAAGGCATCATTTTCTTTTCTTTTTTTCCCTTAAATAATTTACAGCTGCATTATCCCAAATCTCTCCGTTGTTTTTACTCTTGAGCTTGTACTGAATTCCTCACACGTGTCATATTTTCAGCAGTTGGCTATCACACACTACCGTAACAATTCACACTCAGGAGGAGACAAAACATGGTAACGGAAAGGGGTAGGTCAGAATATTACATGAAGATGCTCCAGGGATCCCACCACTACAAACTAGAACCCAGCACCACGTCATGCTGTCTGGATGCTCCTGCTTTGGTGCCACCCAGACTCCACATCATTTTTGGTTTTAGTCATACAAGTTACATCATAGTGGTAGAGTTTGTCAGCAATTGTATTAAGCACGAAGAGCAGGGGGGGGAAAAAACACCTAAAATATCACCAACTTCCCTCTTCTCCCAGTTGTGCAACAGAAGTCAGAGACTGATAGTTTTCCCTCTTTTATTTCAGGTTGCTTTTGTACCCACCCAGACCCCCACAGAAGCTGTAGCTTTCCAGAAGCTGACTAAACAGTAATAAGCAGACTAAATTCAATTTTATTAACAATAATTTCTTCTAAGATATCCATTAAAATGCACACTTGTCACTCACTCCCTGTTACCATGGGTTGTCACCAGTGCCACGCAAGCAGTCCCTGTCACTGGTGCAGTCCGTGGCCAACAGATCGGGGCGTAGAGCAGCTCTCCGAGGCACAGCATCTTGGGTGAGGAAGGAAAGACACGCACCACGGAGAAGCCAATGTATCATTCTGTGCCTGTTGACACTGCTCAATGCAGCAGGCTCGAGCAAACTTACAGATACCTGACAGGTGACACCTCTACTACATTTCCTGAAAATCAGTAGCTGTAGAAAAATGTAGCTGGTCCCACAAGCACGCAGAAAATTTGCAAGATAAGAGCTAAGCGCAGATGTATGAGAAACACTTCCAGACATTTAGAGGTTCTGCAATACAACTGACAACAAGAGGAAATAAGAGCTGTGCTGAGTAACTACTGAAAACCAACAGTCACCGGGAGCGGATAATCCGCTGCCACGCGAGTGCAGCTTCACTGACTGCAGCTGCCCAATTTACAAGAGTTGTGGCCCCACACTCTGACCCCTGAAAAACCCAAGCACGCTCTACTAGCTTGAGCATAACTGCTCTGGGTTTTCCAAATATAAACCCAATTATTTTTTTATATTGAATTATCTTAAAGCACAAGGCCTATCCAACCCAAGACAAACCAGTCCTTATTAAATTGCTGTAAGAGTAATTGCCATAGCAGAAGCATATACTTCCTCTAGCTTTAGAAATATGATGAGTACTTTCATATTGCAAGAGATGAAGATGAATTGAGTAAAAGAAAACAACTAGGTTATACCAAGCAGGCCACATACCCCATTCAGCACTGCAGCTTGGGGAAGGAGGTGCTGAGGAAATTAGAGAAAGGGAGCAGTGAAGATAGGAAGCAGATCTGAAGGCTGGTCATTGCTGCTGAGATTGTCCTGTGTGACAGCTGAAGCGTGACCTGGGGGGACACAGGCAGGCTTGTCCGTGTGGCTGCCCCGAGCAGTGACTGAAGCAGTGCTCGGTCTGTCACTGCCACGCTTCGAGGAAACATCAGGAATTTTCCATGCTCCCTCTTGTGCTCCCCTGTGGTTTCCAGACTATTGGCCAAATGGTGAAGTGGGCTGTTGGGAGGCCATCTCCATGCTATAGCTGAACCTCAGACAGAATTTCCCTCCAGAATACTAAGCTTTCCAAGCTACTTAATGACCAATTTCTTGCCCACTACTGTACATTTCTTCACACACCAGCTTTTTTCTACCCCATGGAGATCTTCCATATATAAAGACAGGAGGGAGATCACTCCCAAAACCAAG
This sequence comes from Strix uralensis, assembly GCF_047716275.1. Taxonomy (NCBI): domain Eukaryota; kingdom Metazoa; phylum Chordata; class Aves; order Strigiformes; family Strigidae; genus Strix; species Strix uralensis. Next base: position 13,442,064 of record NC_133981.1, read on the forward strand.
CATGCATGGTCAGACACAGCTGCTACAGGGTGAGAAGATCAGCATGAGGTAGGGAGGAGAACGTGTTGTGATCTTTGCTCTTCCCGTGAAGTACAGAGACAGGCTACGCAGGCCTAAGCATATCACTGCTCTCCCTGTAGGAGCTTCACACGCCGTGTTGGTGAAAACCTAAAGAGGTACCACTGAGAAATGGCTTCCTGGTGCTTTGTGATTGTACCCTGCAATGAGCTACTCAGCCTCAGGAGCAGTCGGGCTTATCTGTTTGCTCACAGTTGTAGAGTGTCAGTTTTGCCTTGTCGATTACTGTAAGCATGATTAATAACTGTAAAGAACAGGCAGCCACTAATCTACCTAGGAAGAAAACATAGGTCCTTGATTCTTACTACTGTTAGGTTGCTGGTTTGTGACAGCTTCTGTCCTGTAGGTTATTTCTAGGACACTTCTCCTGGACCTTATCCTAAATTCCTTTTATATACATTTAGCAGAATCAGTCCTCTTAACCCTGGGCCCCAATATGCAAAATGAGTGTGTACGCTTTGCTCCGTGATGGCAGATTACTACCTAGAATTACTCCCATTACACAATAAAGTGACGTACAAAGTGATGCAAATTTCTATTCTAATAGACTTTCATCGTCTAATGTCCATGTTCATAAAATATTTAAATGTCACTTTCACTGTGCTGGTGCTGCAGGGAAACAAGAGGTGTGCACACAAAGGAGATCTCCAAGCCCACATCCCGTTACTGCTCATTAAAAACATCAAGCTCACCTTCCCTCATCCACCTTGGATCATTAAGTGACCATAACTTTCTTGCTTACTTCAGAGAACACAGTTTTTGGCCCTTATTCTCAATGGTGAAAATTTAGAACCAGCTGAGCAGCAGTGAGCACACTGCACATGGGCTTCCCAGAGTGCAGATGAAGATTTTATTAGCTCCAAGATACCAAGGCCTGGATATTTATACTCTCTGCTCAGCTCCTCTTAGCAATTAGGATTCTTCTCTAGCATAAAGGTCTTTATCATTTTGCATTTCCCAGCTGAGTACATGCTCATCACACAGCTTTGCATTGTTTATTCCGCTCTGAACTTTTGTACCATTATATTTTGTCCCACAATACACATTTCTTGTTGTTTCTAATGAGTAAACATGAAATACAGCTTCTTGTAGAACAAACAAGGGCTGATCCTCAGGTGATGTGAGGCTAAATTCGCTGACTACACCCATTTATATACACGACAATCTATCAGTTAACACTGCAGTGCCTTATTCATCTTGGGTCTGATTCAGAGACCATGGGAGTTGATGGTGAAAGTCTCTCGAGTATTTAAAGGATGCGTATCTACTACTTACAGTTACAGTAAAAAGCTCAGGAGAGCAGAAAAGTAACTGGCGACATTATAAAGCTTTATAACATGTCTTGGATTGGACAATGCAATATCCAGAGGACAGTTTAATTGAAATAAAATTGGCAGGTAACCCATGGCACGGATGGGCTGGGGGACTAATGTGAGTGTGCAAATGTGCAGTCACATCTCCAGAACTCCTCCATCCCCAACCCCATTCCCAGCAAAGCGCTGGAGTCTACTAAGCAAAGACAGATGAGCTAGAAAATGCTGGTAACCCTGTACAGTGAGGCTTGGTTCAGATTTGAAACTGGGACTTGAAAATAAAATGTTAATTTTCAATTGTGCACAGTGATAGGTGTGAGGCCAGGTGCATCGGTTGGGGGGCTGGTGAGGGCGCTGGCAGCCGACTCCTCATCACCCATGGGGGAAAGGCCCTAAGTGGCGGAGAGGGCAGCCTTGGGGAGGAAAGGGGGTGGAGGGACACTCAGGAGAGTTTCTACCTGATCCATGGGGACATCTGCCAACTGACCCCCGGCCTCTAAAACACAGTCCTGGAGAAACATGCTCAAAGGAGCAAGAGCCGCCCAGCGTGAGGAAGAACGCGGTCCCTCACCAAGCAGCCTCGTGAGCCCAACACCAGGGACAGAAGCCACACAAGTGACAGCAAGAGGTTGGCCAGCACTAGGAAACCTCCACTGGTTAACAGGAACATGCAAATAAATCCACTGCCATACCCAAACACTGTGTTGGCAGAAACAGTCTTCTTGTTCAGACAAAGCCTATGAAAACAAAAGCACTTCTGAGTCTTTTGGTTTTGATGGAATGAAATTGAAAAGCAAGGATTCCTACCCCAGTTTTCTCTCAGGAAAGAAAGCTCGGATGAAGGGAACAGGCTGGTGTTGGATGGCAGCAGTGCATCAGGGAAGGTGCCCCAGGACAGAGACCCCAACCGTTGTCGAGCACCACTAAAACAAAACAAGATGCTGAAAAAAAGTCTCATTCCTGAAGCCACCGCACCCTGCTTTTCTGTTTCTTCGTAATGCCCATCCTCTGCCAGCCCCCCCAAGCTGTTTCTATTAAATATTGTTTCTGTTTTAAAAACAATACCAAAAGATGACTTGACAAGCTTTATTTGAGGTGACTTACTATAAATATTATGGTGGAAAGGTACCAGTCCCTGTGTACAAGCAATTTAGCTCAAACCCCTGTGACCCACCAACCGCTGTGCCTCAGTCCTGCAGGTTCCAGGAGGGAACTGCCAGGTGAGCGAGCTCTCCTCCATACCCAGCTTTTATTCTCTTCTCTGGACAGGACCAAGTTTTGCCTACTTCAGGTTCTAGCACAAGCACAGCTCAGACACCCAGTGCGTCTCCCAGGGGACGTATAATAAAAATCTGACATTTCTCCAGATTCTTCCCATTGGAAAAGTGTGCACTTTAGGCAGCTACCGACTACTTCTGCATCTTCTCAGAGGACTAAAAGAAGGTGGGCACAACTGTCCATCCTCTCACAACCCGATCTGCAAGAGCCTCTGTTTTTGTGAAAAGCACTGAAATTAAATGAATGGAATAAGGGCAAACTCTGTCAAATTATTTATTTTTCTAAACAGCAATGAGAAACTATAGTGAAATCTTGCACGCTGTACTGGTGCCTTTGCAGTGCCAGAAGGCACCTGGGGAGTATATTTTTAAAATCACTGGAAAGGCATTTTAAGTCATATATCAAAGTTGCATTTGTTTATATTTTCACATCAATCATTTACAATGGGATATTTACCTGCCACCATATATGCAGATGTGGAGGATTAAGAGCTTCCAAAAATTAAACCTCCACAGATTAAACGCTTTTGATTGTGAGAGTTTGCATCTCTTGTTTATTTTTAATTAGGAATCTAGATTGTTAATGCATAATATCCTGTTGTTAACCCTCCACAGAATAATAAATACAGTCTTCTTGCTATGACTAAGCAAGTGAAACACTGGATAGACTGCAGCCAGTTATTTGAGCATGCTAAAATCAAATCCGGATGTTCTTACTCTCACCCATTTTATATCATCTATTATTCAGTCAAACTCCCACTGCAATCAATAATCGGTTTCACTTAAGGAGTGAAAGAAAACTAATAGTGTTGATATCATCCATTCATGTATTTTCTTTCGTCTCAGCAGATCCCACTAAATTTTACGATCTTCCCACCACTGTGCTGATGCTCCTGTTGCAATTTCCACCAGGCAAAAGGACTGTGAAGTTGACTACAGCACGTGATTTGCTACTATTCCAGCCTCACTTTGAATCATGCAAAGGGTTATGAAGTTATGAGCTAATTACTTGCATGGTTTACTGATTTTAGTAAAACTCTGCAGAGCTGAAGTCCAATAACTCAGCTGCTGCAGGCCCAGCGATCACCCCATCCACCGCCAGCCCGGGGAGCAAAGTCTCACTAGGGCTTTGGGCAGGAGCCAAGTCCAACCTGCCCCAATCCTGCCCCACGACGAGCTCCAGGCCCACATGTGCCTGAGATCTCACTGCTCTTGGGTTAGTTTTGTGAGGAAGATGTGAATCACGCCATACCAAAGCACCAAGCTCAAACAGACAATGTGACATTTGCAGAGTGAGAAGCAGCAAGGTGCTGCTCTCACCCCATGCTGCATGCCTTGTCCAGGACATGCTTCCCAGGGACACCCATATAAGACATTTCTGCCAGTTCATCTTCAGCCCTCCCCAGAGGAGAGATTGCCAGTTTGTGCCAAATCTGACAGTTCATTGAAACAAACTGATCAGGAACTGAAAAAAATATTCAACAAAATTAGTACGATTCATGTACCAAGAAAAATGAGATTTGTCTATAAGAACATGAAGGAAAACATTAATATAAAAATAAAAAAACCCCACAGTTTATAAATTAAACTGTGACCATATGAGGGATTTCGTTTATTTATTCAATCAGTGAACAAATACTGGAGACAAAGTACTTTAGATCTTCAGAATGCTGTCTTTGAGCACACAAATCAAAACTTCAATGCACTGGAGTTGGGTATCTCTGGAAAGAGAAGAGAACTGTGTTTTAACCCTTTCTCCAGAACAGCCTGATAACAGCCCGAAAGGAGCAGCACAGCAGGAGGGACACTGACACCGGCCACACACACATGCGTTTCGGTAAAGTGCAACTCATCTCCAAACACAGCTGGTTCAACACAGTTTGAGAAACATCATCTGACTAATTTTAACTGAATCCTGTCATAGAAGCCCTTTGTTTTCTTCAAAACAAGTATCAACCTCAGAACCAGGAGGTGCCACCCAGCTTTCTGCCGTGCCTCAGTCCTCTCGCTGCCCATGCACCCCAACCGCGCTCCCCCAGCGTGGCTGTGCCCCAGAGGCCGGACATTTCACCACGGTGGGTGGGCCCAGACCTGCCCCTGCTCCCCACCGCTCACTCCTGGGGCACAAAGGCTGGGACAAAGGCAGAATCTGCCAAGTCCAGCCCTCCCCAAGGAGGAAAGCACCTGTCCCTGCCAGCAAGGGCTCAGCACTGCCTGTCCCTCCCCATGCACCCAACAGGCAGATGATACCTATGGGCAGTTCTTTTTCTCCATAACTATTTCTTTCCTCCATTCCTTCTTCAGCTAATTTCCCCTCAGCTTACCACCACCTTTCAACACCTATTCCTGCTTCCAAAGACAACATTTGATGGCAGAAGTTAAAACCCACCACTTCTAGGACTTCCAGACTGGCTAAGACAAGTGGTCCATCCGGACAAGTCCTTTGCACCCAACAAGAGGCCGATATAAGCAAATGTAAACTCAGTAAGGGGGTAAATCAGGGGCTGGAGGCACCAGCCCCTGACCTGCCATGCCAGGCTGGTGCGATACGCGGCAGTGAATCCAGCGCAGACTGCATGTCAGTGGGAGAGGGTGGCTGGTTTGTCTGAAGCTTAATATCTTTCCAGCATCCAGCATGACAAACAAATGGTATCTCCAGCCCACGTTGACATTACCACCTGCATACTGCTCCGCACTCCATCATAACTCATAATTTAGGATATTGGACATTTTTAATTAGCTCTTCTCTGTTTCTAAAGAAAACTTTCTACCACAAGTAAAAATCTATATAATTATTGGTGAGTTAAAGAAAGGTAAAGAATAACTCATTGGGAGGTTTTTCTTTTTTTCTTTTTAGTCATTAAGTGATTGAGACGATAAAAGAATGAAGAATCTGACAGGTTAAACAGTTCTTGAGAAGACATGTCAGCTTCAATAATTTTAAAGCATTAGAACTGTCAAGCTTTCAAAATAGGAAAGATTGTATCTTTAGAAAACGAGGTTCTACTAATTGGCATGCATGAAAATCTAAATTGAGGCTAAAACTCAGTGATTAAAGGCTTTTTCTGATTATGGATATTTGAAAGCAACTCTATCCATAAAGCGGGGTCTCCCGTTCTGGAAGACAAGTCAATTCTGCCTGTTCCTCTGACTGCATGGGCACTTACAGCCCCTGCTCCTGAAGATTAGCGTTTAGGCCAAGGAGGGCTGGGCTTTTGTGTCTTTTTTACCCAACTGAATGATTCTAATAACTTATAACTACCAATCTGTTATGGAATACTTGAGCCCACTAGAGATGCTCCCCATATTTTCAAGACAACAAAGACCACGCTTCAAATCAAAACCAAAAAGACAGCTTCAGCGGCTGGCCAAGTTCCCATCAGCTCTTTGGTGGTGTCCCTTGCCTTGTACATATTTTTGCATATATAAGAGATAGAAATATGCTAGCAAACTAATCTGGAGTTTTAGCAGAGTTTTAAAAGATGTTGCCCATACTAAACCAAAAGGATGCGCGGGTCAGCTGTCTCTCCAACTGCCAAGGATGGCAGGCAGGCACGTCTTATGGAGCTGTGGGAACCCATCTGATCTTCACAGTCACCCAGATAAACAACCATCACGGCACAACTGGGCTCCAGAGGATGCTAAGTGCCAACTGAACACCTATAACATTTTCCTATCACTAATTCTGAGAAGTCAGCTTGGAATATGATAAATATGAGAGTTAATCTTTGAATTTATTTCCTTTAATAACAGGTGCCTTTGGAAGTGATACAAGCCTACCACGCAATCGCACTGCTCATTTGAAGAAAGAGCATTAACTTGGGTCCATTTCTAAATCAACAACCAAATTCTTAAAAAACAGCTGAAAAGGAAGACAAACTGGATATATTGTGCTTAAAAAACAGCTCATGGAGGACAACTAATGTACCAAATCTTCAGCCAAGCATAAAGCAACACATAACCACTAAGGACAACTTAGAGGTGATGCTACCTACCTACTAGCTGAGCATGTGTCTGAAGATTTCTTACTTTGTAAGATAAGGAAAAGCTTAAGAAAATGCCAATTTAATAGAAAATGGATATCTTTATTTTCATCTGCTGGATTCATCTGAATGCCAGGCAAATAATCTAACAGAAGATTGATCTATCAAATGGGGATATCTCCATGAGTAAATTTATCCAGATGCAGTAGGTGTTAGTGAGGATAGGTCTTAATTTTGGGTGAGTAAGGACATCTGATAACCATCCAAATTTTTTTAAGGAACATTTGAGCTAAACCAGATGTCAAAGTATTTTGACATACTGTAAATTAATTCTTCTGTATATATAGTACTGATGAAGGCTCACTAGATCTGGATATGAGAAACTTTGTTCACTGCTGTAGCACATTAACAGTTCACAAAATTCAGCATGAGATAGGAAACAGCCTGCATGGTATATTCACAGAATTCCTGGCCGTTTCTCTAAGAAACTGTTATTAGGTAATAGGGGGCTTATAAGGAAAACTGGTAACCACTAGCTGTTAGCTAAAAGGTACTAGTGAAACTACTGGCAAAATTAATTGTTTCCAAGAACACAGTGAGGGAAATACCAGTTTGGACTAAAAATGTCCATGATCTGCTGCCTGAGATAAAAATATAACATCTGATATCAGAGCAATGTATAAAAGATCAAATTCTGTTGTTTACACCAGTTTAAACAGGCAATCAATCCAATAATTCCAGCCACTGAATTCCCAACTGGCACTGGCATACTTCAACCTTGACTTTTTCTTCAACAGGCTTTGAACCATAATCTTTACTGCAGTTTTATTCACCAGATTTTCATTACAATTTCATCACACTAGTTTCATGCCACTAACTCCACTGCAGTCAGGTTCATAATCCAAAGAGTATATTAAATCTCAAAGCTGCACATACATAGTTAAACACAAAGTGACTCAGTTGGCTCCAAAATGCAAAGAAAGACCTGAGTAATAAAAATCCAAAGTGGCTTTCTCCAAGATGCCGTTTCTCCCAGGAACACTACTAGGTCAACAGAGTGCTAAAAGAGTGATTTCATTTGTCAGTGCTGTACTTACCAAACCTGACTTTCATGGAGAAGTGCATTTCACAATGCATGTCAGGCTTTATTAATCTGATTTTCCTGTTCCTCTCCAAAGATATTTAGTGCTTTAGTAATGATCAATATACTTGCTCTGATGATAAACAAAGACAAATGACTCTGTGCAGCCTGGATGGTATTTGTAATTACCACCTCTGTAGGCATTCAATTACATCTGATGAGAGGGTGACAAGAGTTGCCTTGTGTCTCTGACAGAGATGCATTTGCAGCGGGTACTTGGCATGCAGCTGTCACTGGGCTAATTTCCTCCACCACATTCAGTTCACTTATTGCCAGCACAGTCCAGCGTGTCTATATTAAATATAAATGCCATGACATCCCTCTTAATGGAATTTCAGAGGAGAGAGTTCAGAGGCCCATCTCGCCTAGCCACCAGCCAGAGCTCCCCTCAGCCAGCGCAGGTTGGTCTGGGCCTGTGTCAGACCCATTCCTCAACCTCCAAACCAGAGGTGGGCTGTGTCAGAACAAAGCAGCACTGGTCATTTGCTCCATTCCCAACCCTTTCCCCTGGGGCTGGACAGCCTTCAGGTAGCAAAATGCACGAGCTCTGGACTGTGGTGTCCTTACTGTCCTGTGAAGGTAGCTGGACCTGGCTAGGAGAGTGAAGAACACTGCAGCCCTCAATATTACTGTTCCCTTGCTGCAGATCCCCTGGGAACAGAACAAGACTTTCTCCAGGGAAAATATGACAGAGCCATGCCTCCACTCTATTACTGCTATTTGAACAGTAGCGCAATTCCTCCTGCTGCTCACCTTACCCTTGAAAAATCTCTTGCTCTTCCCCTTCCGTTCACATGAAGTGCCCTGTTGCTTCTATTCATTGAAGCCAACGGGATTTCAGTTTCATCTGATTTCAATTAGACCTGAATCACACACTTGATTATTTAGATTATGTTTACTCATTTCGAGATGTTAACTGGATAACAATGAGTCCCCAAATATCAGCAGACCTAAATAATGCATAATTTTCTTTCATTTTCTTTCATTCAAATTCTCATACAGGTTCATTTTACTCCATTTGTTACTCAGTATTTGCCATCAGTTAAGGGAACAAATATAAAGAGTAAGTTGTCAGAAAAATTCAAGCACAAAGCAACAGCGCTAGAATTACTCTTTGGATCTCCCAAAGATTCACATTCATATTTTATGGCTGATCTCAAAAGTCAGATTAAAAAAAATTAAAAAAAAAAAAAAATCAAACATACCACTGAGGAAAACTGATCTGAAAAGTTTCAGATTGGTAAATCCCTCAAACTGTGCCCTCATGATTATTTGATTTTACACTTAACATTAAACACATACTAGCATGTAATACTGATACTTTCTGCACTTTTTAACACTGAAGTGTTCCCATACTGTCCTTGGTGCCAGTCTGAGAAGTAAGAGACTTGGGAGAAGATAAGAATAAAACAGAGGCTACCTCTTCACTGCTGAAAAAAATGCCCCTCTCAGTAAAATACTCATATTTATCACAGTAAAAAGCCCAGAGAGCTACCCTTGTTTATAGACTGTCCTAGTCATGCTCTCAGACATAAAACGTCATTAGTGCAGCTACTGCATGTGTCTTTCCAGCATTAGAAAAAAAAAGTCACACTTTAAAAAGCCCAAAGTCAACCGCACTCTGTTTGCCAAGATAAATGATTTGTGATTTGTATTCACAGTTCCCTTCTCTCTGTCCAATTTCCAGGTGAAGCCTGCTCTGTAAGAGGTGTCAGCTGGGTAACTGAAATGCTGCCGATGGGGAGTGCAGGCAGTAGCCAGGCCAACAGCCCCCGGCCCCCCTTGCTTCACTGCACACAAATCTGAACGTACTGGTGGGACCGCATCGGGAAACGGCATGTTGAGAGATCTCAGAAGACACATTATTCTTCTACACCCATCACTCACCCTGTACACAGTCACGGCCGCACACCAGCCCAAAGGAGCTCAGCCAAACCAAAATGTATCTGGGCAGACCCTCAAGGTATGTGAGCACAACACTTTGCAAGGCTCCTTCTCCGCAGATGAAACCGTGTTCACTAAAAAGCATACAGTCATATGACATTAGTTAAAACACAGTTGACAGTCTGCTTTCCAGTTCAATATTCTAGTTGACTGGGGCCTTTTGGGAACAATTTTCATTCCATATTACCCAAGCTCATTAAATAAACCCTACAAATTGTATTAAATTTTTACAATCTTGGTTTATGAGTTTAAGTATGGCTTACCTTTCATGGCTCTCAGCTGTTTATAAAAATGTAAGACAAAAAATAAACATGTGCATATTGTTTTCCACAGCTCTTTTTTACTGTATAACAATTATTTAAGAATGACCAAAAAAGGAAATCTGATGTTCAAGAGTTAAAATGTGAAGTTTTGCTCTGAACTTTTACAGGAAGAATACACCGTATTTTTTTCAAATTTGTCCTGAGCATTGGAGTAAAATTTACTGCATATTACTGGACAATGTTTATAAATACCCACTTTCTGCTGGGGTAGTAAGATTAGTGTTAAAGGCCTGAACGCATGTTGTTCTCACTCTTCTCTTCTACTCTTCTACTTCATGATTTCCAGGATGATTCAGAACCTGAAGCAAACCTCACCATCCTGAATCCTCTCCCATCACCAAGGGCACCTCTCAGGGAACGCACAGTGCCAAAACTTACCTGCCTCTCCTGGGCCCAAAACGCCTCATGGCAGCCGGGCCAGGCCCCACTCCAGCTCACCTCCAGCAGCGCTCGTGCCAGGCAAGGGGCTGTGCTCAGGCCTGAACCTGCTCCAGAGGTGCAGCCTCCTGGCGCTTCCCCAGCCGCCGCTGCCACTCGGGGCTGGCAGCGCCAGCAGCACCTGAGCCATGGCCACACCAACCCGGTGCTCTAAGCCCACCATTACTACCAGTGCATGTTTTTGCTACCCCCACAAGAAGTGAAAATATCCCTCGTATTTGCCATTGCTGGGTGGTTTCAAGAAAGAGATCGCTGCTTGCTGCACTCACCTATGCACATTGATTATTCCAAGTGCTGCAGAAAATGGAATTTACTATGCTGATCCCTTAGTACCTTCCCTCTCAGCAAAACACACAGTGCAGATAATCTGGGTTATTACAGTCTGACACTAATGTATAATTCAGACAGTTGAGGTTTCTTTCAGCTACCATGTGCTCAACCATTTGAAGTGTTTTAAGTATATTTGTGTTTTCATTATACTGATAAAACAAAGAGGAGAGTCTGACATCTTTTGATCTTGTTTAGGAGTGATCAAAAGTCATCAATATTGTTATAAAGAAGAAAACATCAGTATTAGCAGATTTTCACTAAAATTATCATGATTCTTTATAATGCATACTAGAGAGCAAACTTCAAAGGAATTCCACAAACTTAAAGCAGTTAAAGATGCAGACTCAGATTTTTCTTTTATAATATAAACCAAATAGCACAGATAAAAGCTTTAGTAACCTTGGGGTGCTCTTCCACACAGTGCCAACGGCTCACTGACATACACAAGGGAGACATACCCAGCACACCAAGAACAAACAGAAGTTGATGCTTTACTCCCAGATCACATAAAAGAATTTGAAATACATAGTAAGTCCTTGTTTTGAATCTGAGTTTGAAGAAACTCAGAATTTCTCAACAGTAACAGAGAAAAAATATGCATATTTGAATAACAGGAGCCGAGATGCTTCCCTAATGTCAAATCTTGCCTGGGTTGGCTAAGGCAAGGTTAACACTGGCAGACATGTCAATATATTGAAATAAGAGTTATTATTCTCTGTTGCTGTGCAAGAAGGTGGTGCTGGCTATGTGAAGAGGCAACCAGGAACACAACACAATCGTCAGATCGATTGCTGCAGTTTCATGCTGCAAAGACACTGCATTGCCCCTGAAAAAAGGACCATCCTAGGAGCACAATTATGCTCCATGAGACATCTATTTCCATCGCACGTTAAAAGCATTCTGATATTTGTGCTTCAGAGCTGCTTTTAGCTCACGAGATTTCTGCTTTGCACCCACAAAAGGTGTGCCACTTTAGGTTTATGATTTCATCTGCCCACTGAACATACAGAACTGAGAACTGGAGGAATTTCTGCCAACCTGAATGCAAAAGACTGACACGGCTGTAGCAAAGCGGGGCTGAAAATCCCCTCCTCCACCCCAGGTCGGTCAGAGCAGACCTTGGTCAATCCTGACAGGCGTGTGCCTAATCCGTGCTGAAGGAGCTGTAGTGCTGAAGACTAAGAAATGTCTTCATTCAGCCTAGTCCTCTCTTTACTGTATTACTCCTCGCCCTACTCACTAGGGCTGTGGAGAGATTGTTGCTTTCCTTCTTGAAGTATTTAGGCGTCTGAACACCTTCCTCACTTTGCTCAGACTTGTCTTCACTTATTTTAAAGAACTTGAATCTGTTTAACCTTCCCCACAGGTCATTTTTCCTAAGCTTATACTCCTTCTTGTTGCATTTCTTTTGGTGCTCAAAACAATGGAAAAACATGACTGTTGCTTCTCTTGCAGATTCAAGAGTCTCTCCTCCTCAGCCAGTTTCCCAAGGCCATGCTGCCCCGTGTGCCTGCTGCTTTGAGTAGTGTTTCCCTCCTGATTTCCCTCACAGCTGCTCAGAGCTTTGTGTCTCATTTACTCACACACCTTCACAGCCCTAAGCTGTGCTCCCAGCAGCAACAGGAGCTGTATTCAGGCAACAGTTCCTCACACATGAGCTACACGGCAAGGACCTCTCACAAACACCCCATGCCAGGCTACGTGCACCTAACTCCAAAATCCCCCTCAACGTTTTGTAGATGGTGTAGCCTGAAACGTACCCGTGGGGCTGACGGAGAAGGAAACCAGCAGTGACCCTGCGGTCTGTCCCCTAAGGCAGGGGGGGCAGATGGCATCTTGTGAGCCAGTGAGATTTGTCCCCAGGGCTGTGGCTTTCATGTCCAAACTACATCCCTGCAAAGGACCGACACACAGCACGTACAGACACGAGCAAAGCAAAGCGTACCTCCCCAGAGAGAGAGATTTCACAGCAGCTTTGTATTTATAAAGCCATGGGATAGAGACAGAGCCTTGGAGAAGGCAAAAAGCTTTTGCAAAGACATGTATTTTCTCCTCCAGAACATAAAGAGAGCAGCAGATTTGTTGCTCTGTCTAGGGGAAAACAGCAAACACGGACAGCTCAATAAAGATCAGGTTTTATATTTTTGTGCACGTTGAGAATTGCCTGCTACTGATCGGAAAACATCAGGCCCGGCGCCATGTTGGGCTGCCATGGTCTGCAGCATGATGGATTGCTTTGAATCACTTCCCAAAAAACACTGGGTACAGGATTCATCTGACCAGATGGACGTTTCTCCAGCAGTCACACTAACGATGAGCTGGACTCCCTTTATGGGAGTTCATCACTGTATTGGTTTTGGCTGGGATAGAGCCAAACTGTGCTGCAGAAGTGCCCGTTGCATTCTGTGTCTGCATCTGAAGATGTATACAGGGGTGTGAGGTGACTTCCATGTGGGAACAGCAGTCCACGAGCAACAGCTCTGCAGGAAGACACCATCACTCAAGCCAGGAAGAATCATGAAAGCATATCAAATAGAGCAAGGCAAATATTTCCAGCTCCCTTTTTTTTAGTGCAGAAAATATAAAGCAAATGCTTCCCATACTAGCGCTGGTTTGTGAATGTTGTCCAACTCCACGCTTCAGATGGAATTTTTAAACAGTTTCTATTTTTTAAGAAGAGACATCTTTGCAGTCAAGGTAGGTTTGCCTCCAGAAAACACCCATAACTCTGCCATGAGGCAGGGACACTGCAGCGCAAGCGAAACCTGCTCCAAACTGCAAACTAGCACACATTTCCTCATTCCACACAGAAAGCAGCATCTTCCCATTATCAGACCGACGATACCATTTCTAACGCATTTCTTCACGATTTACCTCACTCCAAGTAACAGCAGGCTGCCTTTGGCTCTGAGTTTCAGCAGGCCCCACACCACACAGGCCTTTCCACATGACCTATTCTGACAGAGAAGTCATCCCACAGATTTATCACCAGCGTCCTGCCGGGATTGCCAGAGGACCCACACACGACGTGGGCTGCTCTGTGGAGGCCATTACAGGACAATGGGCAGGACACATCCACTACTTAAGTCAGTGGGAGACTTCCAGAGATTTCAGTGGGGCTTATTTTTGACTTGTCAAACCAAATCGAGCCTCTGAGCAACACAACCCACAAACATAATGCTGCCTTAACTGCTGCTACACAAAATGACTCTCAAAGAGGTTTTGGCACTCCTTTATGCACGCATCTCCCTCCCGTCGACTTCTCCTTCTAAGCCTCAACCATAAGCTCCTGAAAGTTTCTGCATTCTGGCTAGCACATATATCACACCTTCACCTTTGTTAAATCAAAACATGCTAAAAAATCCAATACTTCCAAGTATATGTAATGCATTTCCTGAGGAAAAAATTAAGAGATGAAGTTTAGGTAATTATTCAATTAACAATTGTTATGTATACAAGAGAATCTGATTTATGGGCAGCTGTTTACACAGGCAACTGCTTTAATTTGACAGTATGCTCCTGGCTTCTCCCCAGACTTTGCTGTTTAATTAAAGTTAAACAGTTCAATACCCATTTAACCTACCAGCATATGGAGAATTTAACTAATACTGAAAAGGGAGGAGAACTCTATTCATTTTTAATTGTACTGTAATAACATAAAGGAGGTCACTGAAGTGCAAAACTGCGAGGTGAACTGGATTCAACACCAATAATACGCCTGGGATCTCAAAAATACAGTAGCATCAACTTTGCTCTCACAAATGGTGTCCAACCATCTCCCTTCTACAATTTCCAGAAACAAGAAAGGGAAAGATTAAGAGAAAAAAAAAATACCAACGGCCATCAGGACATGGCAAGATCAGGCATATTTCAAAGTCACACAGGAAAACTGTGGTAGAATCAAGGATCAAACCCAGACTCCCCAGTTTCCAGTGTACAACACTAACTGCAGAAGTGGTCTTATATACTACTTCTGATCTGAAGTTACATTGCAGAGAATAAAAAATAATTCTGGTTGCATTTTTACAAAGCTGAGTAAGTGTAATTATCTCTACCTCACAGATCAAGGTGCAAGTTGAAGCGTTAAGCACTGAAGCAACTTGTCCAAGGCCAGACAGCAGGCCCGTAATCGCTCTCTCCCATCTACGCTTCAGTCCATGGGGATGCTTCTGAACCCAACTCTTGTTTGAAATTCAAAGCTTACAAAGTAGCTTTTAATAAACCCACAAAGCATTTTGTTTCAACTGAAAACAAAGGTTTCAAAGGTACTTGCCTTTGCTATGAATAAATTCTTAATGTCAAATTTCTTAAATAAATATCATCTTAACTAATATTCTTAGTAGGTGAAAATTAAACCTGACACTCAGCCCAAATACTCTAGTTTAAATTTCCCCATTGCTAAACCTTCAAAAAAGGGAACATTCATTCATGGTATTTATTTACTTTGAATTATGTGTGACAGACACTAGACCAGTGGACTCACTGGGTCATGCAGCTAAGATATAAATAAAAGCCAATTTTATCTCATGACAATGGAGCCAGTATGTGAGCCTGTGGTGCTTGTGCAGAAAATGAAGATAATACACCAGTGAAAATGGGTAGGTCTATAAGTAAAGGGTTCATTCTGGACACACTCCAAACTCTCTGGACAAGCCAGTGCAGATCCTGAAACCATACAGCCACATTACCACAGCTCTGGGCTTGAGTCCTGCTGAGAAACGGTGATTATTACCTGCAAAGAAGGCAGGCAGCATTGCTTTTCCATGGCAGCATGGATCTCATTGGCCTACCTGGAGTTTAGAAAGAGAGTTTGCATCTGACTGCACTACGCGGATGTATCTTATATTTCTAAGTACAGTAGAACAAGAGCCCCATGGCATCTCAAGGTAAGTAATAACAATATTTCTCTTTAAAAAAAATAATAATCAGAGTTTCATCTGAGGTAGCATCATTGCAGCTGCACTAATTTACACCAGTTTAGGATCCTACCTGGAGAATCAGGGTCAGAACATCAACAGCACGTATCGGTGCGGGCACAAGCCTTGAGCCCTGGAACCTACAACCAACCTGCACCCAGGGGCTTCTCAGCCAGGACGCAGAAGGCTCAACATGAGGTGCATCTGCAGAACTAGCAGTATGTGTCCAGAGCCTTGCAACCCCTTAAAAAAGTCTGGGTTCCTACTTAGGCACACATGTAAAAAGTAATAACCAGGCTACTGCACCTGAAACAACCTAAAAGAGAAGCGAGGTTTGGGAAGGAGAGATGAGAGGTGATAGCAGAACTGAGACTGCTGGAGAAAATGGACAGGCTGTAAGGCTTATAGCTCCATCAGACCTAAGCCTGAAAGTACATCTGTTTTTGCAATGATATTCATTCCACTTAATTAAAGATACTACCTTTTCCTGCAGTTCTGCCTAGCATTAAAATAAACAAAACAGATATTTGCTAAGAGGAAGCTGACTTTTTAGCTAGTGTCAAGTGCAATGGCACAAACAAAGTAAATCTACTGGCAAACCTTTGTAGTTATTTATTTGTTCAAGTACTGAAAGAACAATCATTTCCAGCGGGGTAGCTCAAATGGGCAAACATGACAGAGCTGAGAGGTAACAAAGTGCAAAGGAATCATCAAAGACTTGCTCTTCTGATATATGATAAACTCAACCATTAGAAATCTTCCATCTCAGCGCTTTCATGTGCACATTAAGCACAAAAAAAAACCAAAACAAACAACAGATTACAAAGAAAATACACTGTGTAAGATTTATTTTCCTCTCTCAAGCACCACCTTATTTTTAAAAGGATTTTTGCAGATGCACAGAAACATGCTTTTGTTTGAATTTGAAGGGACCCCAGCTCAGGGGGTGCCCTCAGCTGCTATTTCTACATTTAGAAATATATCACTTGCTATATGGATGATTCAGAATTGACTAACTCTGCTTTATTATCTTAAATATCACCAGGGTTATTCACATCTGAACACATTTTTCTAGTCTGTTCCTGTAGCATTATAGTCAAACAGAGTTTCACTGTTACCTTCAATGGACACAGGATGAGGGTGGTACCGACATTAAAAGCACCTACACGCTTTTAATTAACAGCGACCCAAGACCAAGATACAAGGCTGCAAGGTTTTGTTCTGGCATCTTAGAATGTCTAATTCATAATTTGGTTTTTTTGTGTCTGGTTTGTTTTTTTGGTTGTGTTTTGGGGTTTTTTTGTTCTTCTATGTCATTTTGGGATCAATCTTACAAATCCTGAACACGCTCAGTGCCTGGAGGTTATTGTACAAAAGACTTTCAATATTTCAAATTAGTTGATGTTGGCTTCTGAAACATTTGGTATCATTGGATTTTTTTAAGCTCTTTCAATACTGACTTATTTACAGAAACTAGATACATTTATACTTAACCCATAGCAACTAAATTTCACTCTTCTGTTTTAAATTACTTTGCTCCCTCTAAGTCAAAAAGACTCCATCTTGCCACTTCCATTCAAGAAGTGAAAAATGCCTTTTTCTCTGCAATTAAACACCTGTTCATATCTTATGCCTTTTAGAAACAATATTTTAATGGCAAATTTCATATTTAATTCTGCTAATCTTCATATTTCACATATCACATCAAAGTCCTAACCAACTGGCTACAGAGTTATCATCTTGATTTTCACATGCCCCAATTGCTATTTATAATATTTTCAATGACCATAACCCACAAGTTATCTGGGAAAAAAAATTAGCAGAGATGTAAGTTATAGACATATGGGAAGTATAGAGGCAATTTACCCTATAGATCTCAACTTGACCATCTTCTCCCCTTCTGTTAACTCCACATAGTCAGAGCTGTCTATCCAAAGGTAGCCCTCCTGCCTCTGAGTTTGCCACAGGTTAATTAGCATAACATCAGGAGAAAGGTGAGAGTTTAGGTCGTGTATCAGTATTTGAGGCAGTAAATCACAGAATATCTCAAGTTAGAAGGGACCCATAAGGATCACTGAGCCCAACTCCCAGTAAATGGTTAAACTAAAGGATCCCAAATGTGATCCATCCTCAGAAAAACCCTCAGAAGATTTAACTATTTTCAGAACTGTCCCTCCAGGTTCTTCTGTCAGGTGCCCTATCCACTAAGCTAATGGATAAAAAGCGCAATGACAGAAAAGTGAACTTTCACACCTACTGCTTTCTCACACGTCGGTGTTTATGAAATATTTTATTCAACACAACACAAAATTGTTTGTGTTCTCTTTCAGGGTGAAAGAATGTACAAACCTTTGAATTCAGCTCTATTTGAACATCTTCTGCTGAACTGTCCTCTTCAGCCGCTGAAGCAAAAAACCATTTATATCACCTTAGCAACAGGTCCCACAGGCACCAACCTATTTGGGTTTATTTATGACACTCCGGAAACAGCAGCATCCCCTAGATCCCAAACACACTCCTGGTCTGGGG
This sequence comes from Strix uralensis, assembly GCF_047716275.1. Classification (NCBI taxonomy): domain Eukaryota; kingdom Metazoa; phylum Chordata; class Aves; order Strigiformes; family Strigidae; genus Strix; species Strix uralensis. The sequence continues at coordinate 13,460,336 of NC_133981.1, forward strand.
GAAGAATCCCCTGTAATTGAGAACACAGGTTAATCTGAGTGCCCTATCCAAACCCTGCCTGTCAGCTTCACTGACCCTCAGACATTCCACACACCAGAGGATTATTTTGCCTGTTTTCCGGGGAAATGCAGGTGATGCCACCTCTCTGCACGTGTGCATATCCACAGGCAGCCTCAGCTTTTCTGCCTATTTGCAGGCCAACTGCTGTCAAACACAGAAGAGGTTATGCTATTACAGTCTGTTATTAGGTTTGGACAGGTTTGATGTAAATATCAGCCAGCAGGGAGAAGGAGCCTGAATTAAATGCCAGAGGGTGAGGGCTTCCTGCTAGGTGTCCACGAGGCAAGGCCCCGAACCAGGGTAAGTCCATTTGGACCCCTCAACTTACAAAGTACCCTGAAACCAGCTGCGAAGGAAGGCACACAGGATTGGTCTGTTCCACTGACATTTTGATATAGTGAAAATGGAAGAATTACGTGAGGAAAATGAAAAAGAAGTGATTTTTCCTAGGTATATAAAGTTTGTGTCACACTTGATGGCTTCTGTGAACAACAAATGTTCATAATACTGTGAGTCTGAGAATAAATTTCTTTTTAGCTACCTGCAAATGAGGTCCATTTCTTTCCAACGTGTTTTCTGACAGGCTAATATTCATGCTCAGCCTATGTGAAAGCTACGGATGTATGGCTTGTCGAGAGCCCTGATTTTTCAGGTTTCTCACGAGCTAGACTGACCCACCTGGGAAGACACCTCCCTTTCCTTGCAGCCCCTGCATCAGGGCACTACATTACACAGGTAAGCAAACAGAGAGTCCATCTCCTGGCTGGCCAGTTGGAAATACAGTGCTGATCTGGGAAATACCCTAATTTGTGTGAAAGGCAACTTTCTGCCTCTGCACCGGGGCAGGGAATCTCAGCCAGGTATCCGTGTAAGCAGCGAAACCACTCCTCAGGCCTTGCTCACACCCGTGCCCATCAGCAAAGCAGCTCCGGCACACGAGTGAAAAGACCCGCTTCCCCCTGCTCTGTGTGTGCACCAGATACTTGATTTCCCTTCCAGCTGTACCCTCTGCAGTCAACGCCGAGGTCACGTCACCATTTCTAGTTTGCTTCCTCAGCTTGACATACAAATTTGTTTACAGCAGTTCATCTTTCACCTTTTCCAGCTCTTCCAACACCACCAGAACTTCATTTACATTTTCTTTCCTTTGTTTCCATGAAGTAAAAGACAGACGAGTACACAAACCTGCTGGTGTCAATAATTATGATTGCTGTAAACACTTACCGTTTGTTTAGTACAATATCCCCTACAAACATTTCAGAGTTTATAAATTCCTGTTAGCTGATTCCCTGAAGTTTTGTCAATACAAACTGAGAAGTCAGCTTGCGTTTTTTGGGTTTTGGGGCTTTTTTTAAACCTGACATTTTCCCCTTTCTCCAGATTACCCTTCCTCTCTTCTGTCCTAATAGAAGCATAATAGAACTTCATAAAAAACTTGCTGAATGCTCTTTAATATTACAGATAATAGCTACAAAGCAAGTTATCCCCTGCTATGCTTTTTAATGTAATACTTAATTCTGTATGCAGCAATGATACTATTTGTTTCATGCACTATAGTTGCAATTAAATTAGAAATTGATAATCAAACTCCTACCAGCATCCTCTCAGATTTGTATAGCTACCTACACCAAACGTCCTTGAAAATTATCACCTAAATAAGTTCTATTTTTTTCTCCCTTTAGGAGCGGTAGCTGCTATCCAAAGGGTCGCAAAAGGTTTTCCAGCAAAGACAACACAGATGCTAGACCCAATCTAGGTTTTACAAGTGGGTACACAACAGGACTCCAGAAAGTTGAGGAGCACACAGAAATCCCTTCTGACCGCTCAGCCTCCAGGGAGTATTTCTCCTGTAAAAACCTTATTTTGATCAGGCAGGAAGAGAGCGAATAGATTCCCCTGCTGCTCAGCTGAGCTCCCTCTCCCTCCACCTTCTGCAACCCGCACAATAGCTCCATCTCTTCTGTCGCAAAATTCTTGCTCTGTCAGGACACCCACTGCACGCAGCGGTGGCACGCGTGACAGCAGCCTCGGTGGTGGGAAGCAGTGCAGGGTCATGTCCCGTCCCAACACGCTCCTGCTCCAAACCCACCGTGCTACCACTACCCCAGAGGGCAGGTCTTCCCCACCCCAAAACAGGCATCATTCAGAAACATCCAGAGACCAGGCACTGCCGTAAGAACGCTTCAAAACCAGTCGGATTCCAGGCTTTTAAACCCAAGAGTATTACTTTCAATTAACCCATTCATCACAGGTTTTGAAATAGCAATTTCCAGTAGTAATATAAACAGAGGAAACTGCTTGGAGAGAAAAGAAATAAGAGTTCTGTAAGATAAACGGACGCCCCTTTGGTCTAACACTTGACCTACCATGCCTGTATTGGTCAAAAAAATGTACATTAGTTTCAGATCAAAGCTCCAAAGCTACTGAACATGTAAAAAATATTCCTAGTTCTTCCAGCTCCAATCTCTTAGGTCATCTTATTGCTTTTATGCCTTGGTATGGCCACATATGAACCATGCTATAAATTTCTTTTTCAGAGCTAATAAATTATGATTTTTCTATGCCACCTTCTTCCAAACAGTGTATGTGTATTCTATACGCCAGAGACAGAAAAAGGTCCCTAAGGCAGCAAGAGACTATTTTGATGTCTTTGAATATTAGGGACAGGGCCCAGTGGGAGGCTTATTTCAGAGCAGAGGATTAGGATGCCAACCAGACGCCGACACCCCTGAGATGCCAGGTCCCAGCTGCAGCAGAAGGTAACGATGACGATGATGACAACATTGATGCTTGTCAGCTACAGCCTGCAAGCTTGTACAACATAAAAACACGATGACAGGAAAATGATGTATTGAGCTAAAAAATCCTGTTACTCTTCAAGTGGAGTATGCAAAACAAGTAGAGACTTTTCCTCTATAGGTTATACAAGAAAGTTACCAGTCACTTTGCTAGGTACCTTTTGCTTCTGCTTCATCTAAGGAGGCATCCGATTCATTTTTCTTTTTCCTAGTTTCATCTATCTCTTCAATATGAGCTTCCACGACCTGTAGTTTTAAGGAGTTACCAGCATCTCTTAGTCTATGGAAGAGGAAGATATAACGAGCTGGATTTCATAAAGTGCTCAGAGTACTTTGAAATTAATTGCATGATGCCTTTTTTTTCTTTTATTCAAGGGGATCTTTCAAAAGCTTCAGATAGTGTGTTTCTTTTATCAAGATGCCAAAAAATTGCAGTGCTTTTCTATGAATTTCTACCTTTCCAATCAAAAGGTATCTCACCATTTGGGAAACAAATCAGGTTTCCACTCCTATTTAAAATATAAAATAAAATAAAATAAAATAAAATAAAATAAAATAAAATAAAATAAAATAAAATAAAATAAAATAAAATAAAATAAAATAAAATAAAATAAAATAAAATAAAATAAAATAAAATAAAATAAAAATAAAATGCAGGGAGTTGAATTTCAGCTAAGCTCTGCCTCACTGATGGAAAGGAAGCTACACCACCTGAGAACACGGACCACTAATCATAGCTTCACTTATTTACATTTATTTTATATACTTTGTTAGATTTCTATGGCAGAAATCCCAGGTTTTTGGCAACGATTGAGATGTATCAGCCTCAGTGCACCAGTGAAGGAACCGGACTTGGATGAACTTGCAAAGAACTGACTTCTCATGTGCACGGCAGCCTCATCGAGGTGTAGACCCCACGCATAGCCCCAGGGCAAGCCTGAGGGAGGAGAACCTTAATAAATCTTGAACCTCTCCCCACACTGAACTAACAGGCCATCCTCCCCTTCACCTTACAGAAACAGGGTTTAACACAGTCTCCCAGCTCGCAGCATTTCCAAGGAGTCAAATGAAGAACCCAGAGAACTGAAAACTGATTCTTACGGTTGGGTTGAAAGGAAAGCTTCCACAGCATCCCCTCACGACCCACCCAATTCCCACCCCCAGTAACGATCCCGCACCACCGAGAGCTGCCCTGGGCTTTTCAGCCAGGGATGAGGTCTGACCTCCCCACCACCCTTGCTCTGCTGAAGTAAACAGATCCTCCTTTTGCTTCCCAGCCCTGCGGCGGTGGTTTGGACAGACTCTGGTGCTGCCTGCACAGGAGGGGGGCAGCAGCCCAGGTGTGCAGCGAGCACGCACTGGCAGGTCATTTCAAACCCAGCTGCTGGCACAATGCGCCAAGCTGGAAGCAGCAGCCTCTCAATTGCTTCTCCCCTCTCGGCTTAGCAAGTGTGCTTGGCTTTGCATTTCAGCTGTGCCAAGTGGGCACACTTGGCTAGTTACCCCAAACAAGCTGACAAACAGGAACACGCTAAACTGTTTATTGCGCTGCAGTTGATCACAAGCTTATACCAATAATCATTAGTTGGCTGCAAAGGGAGCAGCGCTGCACAACAAACCAGGCGCTCTTCAATAAAAGAGCCGTTGCTGGAAAAGATGGGGAAGGGAGCTTGTTAGGAGGCTTTTTGCAGTGCCCTGATCCCTAGGAAAGCTGCCTTGGGCTGAACCACAGGAGGATGCCAGGATCTGTCCCACTCCCACCTGCTCTGCCCAACATCAGGTGTGTTCACACAAGTTGCATTCAACCTTAGAGAAAAAGATACTTTCACACTATTATATCTGGCAGAATGCACGTTTCTCTGCTAAATACATGTCCAAATTATCATAATAATCAAATAATGGTTTTAATCCCACAAGTTTATAGTTCCTAAAAATTTTCCAGTTAGATAGGAGATCCCATAGGTGTGTTCCTCTTCACTGTTTCCTGCAAACACCCCAAAGCCGTCAGCAGGCTGCTGCTGAAGAGCACTATCGAAGTGGCTGTGCCATACACACAGGCCACGCTCAGCTCACGTCTTTTCTTCCAATCCCAGAAGCCAGGTTCCTTCCAGCTCACCTCCTCCCCCAGCTGAGTGAAACTCTGTGGCCTTATCTTTACATTGAACGGTTACCAACTGCAGCAGGCATCAGAAATTAGCGTTACATAAATCACATCTTCAGAAAGGAAAAAACAAATGAAAGTGCTGTTGCATTTTTAAATTTGCCATAATCCCAAATAAATATTTCAGTTAAAGAATGTGTCTGTGATGATGAAAAGATGCCAGGTTTGTTAGGAAATACATATCTATTTTTAAAGGTTACAATTTATAATTGTTTCGGCTTTGTACTTCTCTGTTCTCCCAAGCAACTAGTTTTGAAAGACAGGTATTTTCAAATTGTTCCATTCTACTAAAAAAAAAAAAAAAAATAATCTGTTTTATGATATAATTCCATGTAGCTTTTGTGATTCTTTTTTCTCACTTCACAATTTTCATTTCCCATGAAAACAAGAAACTAAGACACTTCTAAATTTAACATGCACATTATGTGTGTGTTTGTTTAACTTTACATAACCTCATCCTCCCATCATCTTCATTTTGCTCTGACTAAAACAAACTACTCCTCCACTTTCCATTCCAGGAAAATGTAAGCTCATTAATGAGGATACAGCACGCACAATGGAATACAGCCCCAGGCACCAGTGGGCAAGAAAAAGACCCATCTTTCAGAAGGAGATGAGCAGACTTCAGGAACATTCCCACAGTGTTTACAAACGCACACATCTTCTGGTTCAGTTCACAGCCTGCTGTACGCCGTCTGTCTAAAATCAGAGGATTCAGTGTTACAATTTCTCCTCGCTCCAAGCAAATGCATTGAAGAAAATGATGACTATTATCATAACACTATGAAACCCAATAAAAACGCATGTATCTAGCATTACTGGAAACTTTTATATTCTTATAAAATACTCTCCCCATTTTTATTTGACATTATTTTACGTTAATGCATAAAGGGAAATAAGCTTCAGTTCTTCGGGATATTAAAGCCTGGGCAGGCTATGCTGGCACTGCACTGTTTTGCTCATGTCACCTATTACATATGGGCATATGGAGGAAAAGGAAGACCCAACCTGCCTAAAAGGAAAGAAACATGCAAGGTAAAACTGGGAACATTTTTTCGTTCCTAGTTGGGAATCCACTAGATTCCACTGTACCTATTGTTCATTATGTTCTGCCTCTGATTTCTGTAATTAAACCCATACTAGAGAACACAAGTGTAAATATTAGGAGCCAGCTACTAACGTCTACTCATGCGGCGCCTCTAACACCTCCCTTCAGAAAGGGGAAACAGCCTTTCCTGTTGTGAGAGTATCTGTTTACAGCAGTTCAGCCCAGAAAAGTTTTGCTGTCAGTTATCAAAGCAAACTGCTAGAGAACGGAGGCTGCAAACACACCCAAGTGCACAGGGACTTTTGTGTCCGAAGCCTTGATTCTTCTCCCTGTTTCTTCTGCCAGTCAGGATCTCCACCCTCTGCTCAGGAGGAGTGTATTTCTTGTTCCCAGAGCAATAATGACACTTTCTATACAGCAAGGCAGAGTCTAGAAAGAACTCAAAAAGGCTAGAAAGGGGAGCACCCAATTCCAAGATGAGAAGTGAGAGAGAGGTTGAGCATCTCTGTGAAAAACATCTCTGCAGCACTGCTCTGCTCCGACGGAGGATCTCCACGCATCCGCTGCCGCCAGCTGGGAACGCCTTCCTACCTGGTTTAAGGAGACTGAAAGTAACAGCCTCAGTAAAACATGCCAGTGGCCATGAACATGATAAGGGGAAGAAAAAAAGGAATAAAACCTGTATATCACACTAATGACACATCTGAAATCCCAGACTGCATGTAGGTACATGGAGAAGTTGAAAAACAAAAAGAAAAAAGCCCAGGCAGAGAGTCATCTTTAACAAAACCTAGGAAATTTTAATCACCTGTTTGTACCACATTTCATCACACTAACAAAGCCAACCAGGTTATTTTCTACAGGCTGAAGATTTTCCTGCCATTTCCCAAGAGAACTGAAGGCTCACAAATCTTTCCAGAGAGTAAATCTATCAAGCGGCAGGAAACATGCCACGAATAAAGCAAATTCTTCATTATTCAAACACCACTGCTTTTGTTCTAATGAAATAAATAGTTCAATAATTAGCTGTTATAAGTCTGCAACAGGTCCCAGTTCTCACAATTTGCCTCTAGCCTCAGCTTCCATTTGTATTACCATCTGATTACTCCTACTATCAGTTATATTTAAATCTTTCGATGGATCCATAAACATGTAAAGCTCTTTAGAAGAAAAATACCATGTTTTCAAAGACATGCTGAAGTAAGTTACATGTAACAAGAAATTCAGGCGTAGAAAACTGTCCTATAGAACTAAGCACATGCTTGTTTCATAGCAATTCATTCCAGAATCCATTGCAACAGACCAGACCGAGATCAATATCCCATCAGTGAAGACTGCCTGGGCACTTGGTGAAGGTCATAACCCTACGCTGCTGCTGACACACAAGCGCTGCCTCAGAGACTGCCTCACTCCCTTCCCAAAAGCTGGTGTAGAAAACCACAACCCTGTAAAAAACATCTCCAATTAGTTAATTATCACACTTCATAGAGAATCTTACAACTGTTCAGCACTTCACATGCCCAGAATAATTCAAAACAAACTCCAGGATCTTTACTGCTACAACGTGACCCTTTTGCTCCCTTTTCTGTATTTATTTAATTTTGTAGCTTCACTGCTGAGAAACTGCCTAGCTTACTATGTTACAGGATGCAGCTTGGAAGGTTTAAGTTTTCTGTTTCAACCTACTCCCTCGTGGCTCCTCTCAGCGGTATCTGAAAGTTTTAATGCAGCAACAACGACTCTCTGCACAGAGCCATCCCTCTCCCACACCCCTAACAGTTTAAACTGACCTAGGAAAAGGAAGAATTATCCCTGCTTTGCAGATGTCAAACTGAAAGTGAAGCGAAAAGTCTTACATTTTAAGAAACTAGGGCAAACGGTTAGGGAAGTGATAGGAAACTTGCCTTCATTTACCAAGGTATTTGTACTAAGCCAGGGACCTGGAAACAAAAGCAGAGTCAAGAATGCCAACACCACCGAGCTCCAACCACTCACCCACAGTCATGCTCAGAGAGCCTGGGGGGTCACAGCATGTTCACTGGGCTGGACAATGTAGGCTAGTGTCCTGTCTGTCTGAAATACAGCTAATGTGAAATCAGGAGGAAATGTAACATGTATCCTAGAGGATTACAAGCCTGGCATTAATTAACAGATAATACGAGGAAGAGAAAGGACTAGTGAGATTAAGAGCTAGGAAGTGTTTGCTGACATTACGACAAGACCTGTAATTTAACACACAACTAGGCAAAACACTAGCAAATGTACAGTAATTAAGTAATTAGCTAAGAAACAGAGAGACACTGATTGATCAAACACATCTTTCCATGCTTTGTGATTTCTAAGGACCCAAATGTTTCCTTTCAGTCAAGTTGTACCAAGGATTAATTTGTCACTGTAGTTCCATATGAGGCTGGTGACTACCTTCTTTCTGGGAAAAGAAGCAGCACATTACTGAAGATTTGTGAATCATTGGAAAAACAGCATTACCCTTCCAGCACAGCCTGTGAGCAGAGGGGAGAGCTCGCTCAGTGGGTGTCCTGGGACATGAAGGAACAAATATATTAAAACCGACCTTTGCTGAAAGCACTGAGAACTCTGCACGACTTGATCTGACTTTAAAACTCGAGGGTCCAAGGCCCAGGAGTTACTGTTTGGGAATATCACACAACACCATTAGAAACCTTCACGCTACACATACAATATATTTGTTGGGCTGGCACGTTTATGGGCAAAGGCACCCGGTGCCTCACACTGCCCTGCCACGGGAGCGCGGGCACCGAGGTCTCCAACGGGAAGGAGCTGGTGGGACCTGCAGCTCCGGGCAAGCAGCGGCTCAGACGGTTCCTCCCAAGGGGCTGAAGAGACCCGGGCTGCCCAGGACTCCTGGCAGGGGCAGGCAGATCCCAGCTGCCCCTCCACGGGGGACAGATCCACCAGCCTGGCGTGGAACAGCACGGCACCGGCACAGAGGCGGCCCCGGATCTGCAGCAGGAGCAGAGGCTGAAGCAAAAGAGCCTTGTCCTTCCCAGCCACAGGCTCTGCCGAAGCTATGCAGCTCCCCCTGTTGAAATCAAACCTTCTTTCATTGGGATTTTTTTTTTTTTTTTCCCGAAGTTTCACGTCAGTGTTCAGAACCGGCTATTCTTGATTGCAATGTAGGAAACAGTGCATAATTAATGCAGTGGTTCTCAAATTATGGACTGTAAATTGCTCTAAGGACACTGGCTCCTTTCCCAATGACCAGCAGAGCTGTCACTACCACAAAGGTGGAATTGATCCAGACTGAACGCAGGGTTTAAGTAACAGAGCTGGTGCCCAACCCAGCACCTACCCTGAAGATGCTCAACAGGTTCTTTTAAAGAGATAAACAAAGCAGGTCACAGGAAAGTTAGCCTTAAAATGACACAATCCATTTCTCTTTTTTCTTTTTTTTTTTTTTAAGAAAATTTCTGCTTTCCTTGAATCATTTTTCTTATTTCAAAGGTTTTGACTGTTTCTGTCAGTTTTGACAAAAAAATAAATACCCCATTATTTCTCAGAAAATAACTATTTTTTTAAAAGATAGTTTTCAGCAATTTCCAACAACAGGTACTGATCCTGGGTCAGTGGGGGTACAGAGTAAGACATTAAGAAAAAGTATTTTTGTCTGAAAGGTCCATAGGAACAACTTTTCCCACCTAGTCCTAAGCAGCAAGAACTTGGTTAGGTCTCACACACAACGCAGGCCCCACAAATTCAGTTCCTGCTGTAAATGCAGTAATTCTGACTGAATCAGGTCAAGCATTTTAGAGAGGGGGCAACAAGGAAGAGAGGAAAGACAAAAATTCCACCTAAGTGTGATTTTAAAGTTGCCGATGATAAAGCTAGAAAAAATCCTCATAAACTGTCCCTGTGGTTATTGACCATCACTAACACTTCAATTGCAAGAGATTATGAATGAGAAGTCGACTAAATTCAGCTTCTGTTGAACAGAGTTTCACAGGGGACAGACTGACTGACTGATGAAATCCTGTTCTTTCCTAGAGATAAGCACACACCGTTATCCAGACTTCAAGTCTCTCAGTATACCACATTTTCCATTTTTAAAATCATTTGTGTAATTATTCTCTAAATACACTTTTTCCATCATTGTTTCTCAAGGAAAGAGAAACAGATACATCATTCTTGTCCCAGACTCACCAGGATCAAATACAGATTGTTCATGTGTATCATGCCTCTACTCAATATACACTCATTTCAAATTGAAAGGCAGTTTTAGCCACAACACCACACTGAGAGCTCATGCTGAGCTCCCGCAACCACTTCAGTAAGTTCTTCTCTACAAGAATGGCCTCTGTTTTCCATTCCCAGCTATATAACTTTGCAGAGAAAAATGTGTTGGGCTAGATTTTTAAAAAGGCAAAAAAGAAAGACCCAGGGAACTACAAGCCAGTCTCTCTGTGCCCAGCAAGATCATGGAGCAGATCCTCCTGGAAACTGTGCTGGGGCACATGGAAAATACAAAGGTGACTGGTGACACCCAACATGTCTTCACTAAGGGCAAATCGTGCCTGACAAATTTGGTGGCCTTCTGTGATGGGGTTACAGCACTGGTAGATAAGGGAAGAGCAACTGAAGTCATCTACCTGGACTTGTGCAAAGCTTTTGACACTGTCCCGCATGACATCTTTGTCCCTAAACTGGAGAGACATGGATCTGACAGATGGATCACTCTGTGGATAAGGAGTTGGGTGGATGGTCACACTGAAAGCATTGTGGTCAACAGCTCGATGTCTGAGTGGAGAGCAGTGATGAGTAGCGTTCCTCAAGGGTCAGGGTTGGGACCGGCGCTGTTTAACATCTTTGTTGGCAACGTGGACAGTGGGATCGAGATCACCCTCAGCAAGTTCACCAATGACACAGAGCTGTGTGGTGCGGCTGGCACGCTGGAGGGAAAGGATGTCATCCAGAGGGACCTGGACAGGCTGGAGAGGTGGGCTCATGTGAACCTCATGGAGTTCAACAAGGCCAAAGGCAAGGTCCTGCCCATGGGGTGGGACAACCCCAACCACAAATCCAGGCTGGGCAAGGAGTAGATGGAGAGCAGCCCTGCGGAGAAGGAGCTGGGGGTGTTAGTGGATGGAAAACTGACTGTGAGCCAGCAATATGAACTCACAGCCCAGAAAGCCAACCGTGTCCTGGGCTGCATCGAGAGAAAGGTGGCCAACAGGTCAAAGGAGGGGATTCTCCCCCTCTACTCCACTCTCGTGAGACCCCCCCTGCAGTGCTGTGTCCAGCTCTGGGGGCACCAACATCAGAAGGACACGGACCTGCTTGAGCGGGTCCAGATGAGGCCACGAAGATGCTCGGAGGGCTGCAGCACCTCCCCTGTGAGGACAGGCTGAGAGAGTTGGGGGTGTTCAGCCTGGAGAAGAGAAGGCTCCGGGGAGACCTTAGAGCAGCCTCCCAGTACTTAAAGGGGGTACAAGAAAGGGGGAAGGGACTCTTTATCAGGGGTGTAGGGATAGGGTAAGGGGTAACAGTTTTAAACTGAAAGAGAGCAGATTTAGATTAGATCTAAGGAAGAAATTCTTCCCTGTGAGGGTGGTAAGACACTGGTACAGGTTGCCCAGAGAAGCTGTGGCTGCCCCCTCCCTGGAAGGGTTCAAGGCCAGGTTGAACGGGGCTTTGGGCAACCTGGGCTAGTGGAAGGTGTCCCTGCCCATGTCAGGCGGGTGGGACTGGATGGGCTTTAAGGTCCCTTCCAACCCAAACCATTCGATTATTCTGTGATACTCTTCTACACAATTGAGATAATGTTCCACATCTGTCATCTCTTCTTCACTGTAACTACTATTCTACTGCCATATTAAAAAATAAAATTAAATTTTGTGCTTTATTTTTCCCCAAATTTCAATTATGTCAACACTTTTACTTAAATCATCTAATAGTAACTCTTGAAAATGGTGTCTGATTAAACCTATATTTTCATAAATTATTCTACATTACTTTTGTTACTACTGGACCCATAAGTCCTCCTGATGGAGGTAAGCAAGCTCCATACAAATAGAAAACAAAAGTCAGTGGCTTCCCCAGGAGATTTAGACAGTTCTGTACCTTTGGTGTTGATGGGTAAAACGGTATATGGATAAACGGACAGAGACAGATCTATAGACAGGAAAGAGTGGTTATCATGAGAGTCACTGATCTCAAAACACCAGCTGTTTCACTACTGATGAGGGAAAGGTTAATGGAAGGTCTCAAGAAAGAATAAATAAGACATTTACCAGTAAAAGGAACAGCTTGAAAGACAACACCACACACCTTGGAAGTTCAACAGAGTCAAAAAGCCAAAGGAAAATGAGATTTCCAAGGAGAAGACATCTGCCGTTGCACACACGCAGCGGTGAGGAGGGAGAGGGTGCCTCACTGCAGAGAGAACACTGAACTCTATGGACCAGGGGAAGCATCTCTGCTTTCCTCCTGCATTTCTGATGTGAAATCCTGCCAGGGCAAGGCCGCAGCCTTTGTAATGCATGAGAGAAGCCAGAAGCAGCTAATCACAGTGAAGAAGGGCTGTGCACATGTATTTAGTGCTCCTCTCGGATCTGCAAGGTGTGCCAACGCCTGTCACTCAGTGAAGCACTGCTTCCTGCTGAAAAACAGGGCCAAATTCTGCCATATCACACATTTTGAGACTGCTTAGTAGAGACTTACTTCTAGTCTCTTTAAACTTAAAGCTCTTTTCCTTGCCTTATCTGACTCTCTTTAGCAAAACTGTGTACTAAGCATAATGTGAAAGGGTATCTAATCTCTGATATTTGGATATAATTATCCCGACTCTGTTGTGACAATGGACAAAGCTTTTCAGAGCTTTGTCTTTGGTTATCACAGAAAAAGTAGATGACTAGGGGCAAAAAAAATAAATCAACAGATGGATAGTATTATTGACAGCCCTGAACCCTGAAAAATCATCAGTCATTCTCTGTAAGGATCATGGCATTTGAATTGCATTTTAATTGCTTTGTGAGCTTCTAAAGTGTATTTAGGGCATATTTAAATCTTTTCATACTACCTGGTTACAAGGAAAAGCATTAAATATTATAAGATCAATGATAAAACTGAAAACATTGAAAAGGTATAGGGTTTGTATGTTTAATACTTTATTTTCATACTAGAGGCCAGAATCTTCCCTCTTCCATCACAGTTTAACAGTTTACATAACCGTAGGCTCACATTTGTATTTTTAACCCTCCAACGTTTGGAATAGAAATGAGACAAAACCTATTTTCTTCTCAATAATTAACTGGACATAAGGAGCGTTGGCTGCAGAACTCAGGAGAGCAGGTTTTCTCAAACTCAGATGCTTTGTCAACCATTTTAAGCTGACAAAAAGGTTTTCTGGACCTTGGTGTTACTTTTGCTTTTAATAATCTTTACACTTAATTAGTTTAATTAATATTTACTCGTACAATTAATAAAATCTTGCACAGCGATAGTGATAAAGGTGTCAGAATTGGGATCAGAGGCTAAAAAGATACAAGCTGTATTAGACAGTCCCTGCCCCCAAAAGACAGCAACGTACCACAAAGTCTGAAAAACACTCGATGGAAGACTAGAAAACCAGGATAAACACAATTAACCCAGAAAATCAGGGACAGAAGCAAACAGGAAAACCAAATAACTTGGTCCTGAAACTCAGAAATTGTTTTGTTCTCATCTGAGCCCGTCCTGGTTTTCCTCACCTCACTTTCAAGTCTCTGCAGCTCCCAAGAGGAACAAGACACAGCACCACTCCCGACCAGCACCCTCCCTCAGCAAAGCGGGTCTCTGTCTCAGAGAAGTCGGCCTGTACCTCATGTAGCCTCTGCCTCCCTCTGCTAGCTTCCTCTAGCTGGCCTTACTGTGATTATACAAAGCACGCAAGCCAAGTTGCATCTTCCTCATTAAAGAATTAAGTAAAGTATGAATAAAAATACTTTAACTCCACTGATCAGGCTTCCACGGATTGTTTTATTTCTTTTAAGTAGCCCTCATGAGCTGTACTCTACAAAATACATATTGGGATTCAGAACTGTTTGAGTTTGTTTGGAAACCTTCAGCTATGCAGATCTATTTGCGTAAGAAACACTTCTGACATTAATAAGGCAGCAACACGCTCTTAAATTATTAGTACTAAATTGCTCTGAAAAATATACTGGAAGTTCAATTATATAAGACATACAAGACAAATTTAAGAAAATCCATAACACAAGGTCATAAAGAAGAAGGAGTTAGGGAATTACTATCTCCCCTTAAAATAAAACCAAATCCAACAACTTGGTGACGCATTCTGAAGAGAAAAGGTAAACATTTTCCATTTGCTCAAGTAATTTTTTCCATCTGCAAAAATCCAAAGGTTTTTGTGTCCAAGCTAATAAAGTATTCAAACAGTTCTCAACTCCTTCTCAAGGTCTAAATAATCTCATTTTGCAATTCAGAGGTAAATTCAATGTTTACAGTATTCAATTAATCTTCAGACAGCTGACAGAGTTAATAACATCTCGGTTGGACAAACAGAAAAGAAAAAAAAAAAAAGGATTAATACCAGCCACAGTTGCTTGTGTCATCAGCCTTCACTGTAAAGACTGGGAGCTGGTTCCAGAGCAGTTTCTTACTTTGCTGGCCATTTAGTCACAAGGAGTCAGCAAAAATAAGCCCAGACAGCTGAAACAGCAGCACTGTTCACCCCCAGTCATCCTCTCCTTGCACTTCAGAGTGTGTCATCATCATAGAAGTGTCAGGAGTAACGTGTTTTTTTTTTTTTTTTTTAAAGAAGTGACATCTTTAACCAATTGAAAGTAAAAATTAGCCATGGTACTTGGCTTGACTATTGGAGTAGCAGTCACAGTGAGCGATCATTTAAAAATTAAAATGGCATGTTTAAATTAACATTCAAAAAACTCAGCAAATTTTTTAAATCAAGCTTTTGTTTCCTGAACCCAGGCCTATGTAGAGGTTATCTAGACTGGACAAAGGCAAGAGGAACTGTGCATCAAGAGTGTTTGCCTGGCTGCATTGTAACAAAACACAGTTGATTTCAGTAAATATCCATCCACCCATTCATAGAGCCCTCTGGGTCTTGCACAAACACTTCCCAGCGGGCACGCTCTGGGGATCTCACACAGGTTATGCAACACCACCCTGAAGCATATGTTGGAAAAAACTGTACAGAACACCAGGCTTCAAAGCATTTCCTAGTCTTCCCTTCTAAAACATAACGGGATTAGATTTTCTGCAGATTCCCCAATATTACAGGTGTAGTTATCCAAACAAATTTACAACACTGTTGCAACACCTGTCTAAATACTGATAAAGGTTTATTTAATGCAGTGTTTATTCTCCTTGTAACAGAGATATCCATTTGAAATACATTTAGAACATCAAACAAAACACAGACAATAGAAAACAAAGACAAATTGCCATATGAAGTACCAAAATCATCTCAGTCTACTTCCTGCACCAAAGTTTTGACAGTAGTGATAGAAAAGTATATTAAATTAAACTCCAACAAATTCTGCTGCTACAGGTGAAAAAAACGGAAAAAAGATGATGCTCAAGTTGGACTTCACAATTTTTTACCTCAAGCATGCTAAAAGGTAAATTATAGATGATGCCTACAACTAAGGGAGGTTCATTCAATCAAAGATCACTGACAATGTGGTATGTTATTGGTCTCTCAGCCTCTACACTAGACATACCATTGTCCAACTTAATTGTGGATACTTGAAATGAAACAAATGCATTAAAACATGCTGCCATACTATATTAACAGATCTGAACTTGCACAGTGTCATTCCACTACATTGCATCTTAAACTGATCTAACACCATGTAATACAACATGACAAATTAGCAAACAAAGGATAACAAGCCTGTCTACCTGATGTGACGTTAGTTTGCAAATTAAGATCATTGCATATAGAAGGAAACGCTTTCCCTCTCTGACTGACTATGAGTGTTTTCCTGTATACCTGGCCAAGTACTGCCCTTGCATCTGCATTTCTCATGACCTTCTAAGTATATATTCCAGTACAGCCCTGTAAGGCAAGTAGAATAATTTCCCATTTCATAGACAAGACATTAAGCAACAAAGAAAGACTAAAGGATGTATCCAAAGTCAAACAGAAAGCCTTTGTGAATACTGTTTTCCCAGCTCCTGGCCAAGTCTTTAACCACAGGACAATCCTGTATTAAGTCTCAGGAGTGCAAAAATCACAAGTTACAGTAGGAAAGAATTTACTCAAAGGAATTAAAGCATCAAGAAAGCAATAGTTGCTTTATCACACATGCCACCCAGTTGTGCACACGTGTCCCTGGGCTCATGAGCAGCCAACACCACTCTTCACATCTGAGCCAGGCAGCCGTGCGCTCACGCAGGAGACGAGGTATCCAGTGACACAAGCAAAGACCACCAGATGCTAGAGACTATTATGGAAGGTATCAGTATATACTCCTTCCATACCTATACCTTCCTTAAGTATATGGTACTAGACACAGTCTGTAACAAATAAAACAGAAAAAGGACTGCAGGGTAATAGACTTTGGCTTGATCCAGCACACCTATTCCTGTGATCCAGAGAAAGAGCTTCAGAAGACAAACATTAAGCCTAATGATAGAGAATAACTTACGTATAACCAACATACTTAGTAAAACACAAGTGTCTCAGAGACATTAAATTTCTGGTGGCAAAGCAGATACTAAAAGCTTTGTAATAAACCACCAGTGCCCATGGTCCCTGCTCCTCTGGTACCACATGGTCCTCGGACAGGCCTTGCCAGGGACCTCCTCACAGCAGAGGCTGTGGTCCAACATCCATGAGAGCCCAAACTCAATCCCAGCTGACAGGGACCCTCCTGAGGTGTTCCAGCACACAGGTTCTTCCAGAGGGGTAATGAACAAGATAACCACCAAATCCTCCTTCCTTGGTGTTTCAAGAATGCAGAACCTCGGAGTTTTCAGAGATGGTCTGAACACTTAGTAGAAAAAACAAGGTGGGATACGCACCTTCCTGGAAACAAGCTTTTGCCCTGTATTTGAACATCCATGTATCCCTGACTCTGTATTTTACAGACCCGGCAGGTCTCTGAGGTGAAGCAGAGGACCGAGCTGGCAGTCACAGCTACAGTCAGGCCAAAGGCTGCTGTGCCTTAATCTGATTATGGACGGAAAATAACATGCAGGCCTCTGTGTGATGCAGACTCACCTTTGACTCCTACAGTGCAGGGCTGAGTGGTAGTGCAGCAGTATTTTGACAGGCTGATCCACTGCTTGCAGACAAGAACGTTATAAGCACAGTCCCACCGAGTGTGGGAATTGATCCTGTTCTCTTTTTTTTACCCCTTTGCTGTAGCTGCCAGTTTTCTTCCATCTCTGTTCTCTGTGGAGAAAGTCAGAGGAGTTAAATCAGTATGCAGGATAGGGAGATAAAGGCCAACCACCATAGCTCCCACTAGAAGCCAGGTAGGGAGACAGAGTGTAACAACGAGGGAAAAAATAGATTAAAGAGAAAAGCAATCTCCCCAGACTGGAAGACCGCCACGCTGCAGAAGGCCAAAACAAGTGCTTGAAGCTGCATTTCAAATCTGTGGGTAGCTGTTATCTCAAAACAGTGTTTTGAGAACCGAAAAGATTCTCCTCAAATTATTAAATTGATTTCAGGTGAGATCCTTGTGGCAGACCTGTGAGAAGCTGTTACACCCCACAGCAAATCCAGGCTCTCAGATGAGAAAGGAGAAAGATAAGCACTCTCCAGCCCAGCTGTGAGCAGGACTCACACACCAGCAACTTCTGGCACTTACCTCACTCCACACCAAACTGGGCTTGAAATTCAAAATCCAACTCTCCAGCAGCTTGGAAGCAAAAGCAGTAAAAGAAAGGGAAGAGAGAGTCAGCTGAGAACTGACTTGAGAAATCATCAGTCTGCCTTGAGAAATCATCAGTCTGCCTTGAACTCTCTGAGCAAAATAGTCTCTCCAACTCAAGGACAGGCTGGGTGGCTGCTGTTGGATGACTCTGGCAGTTGAGTCTCTGATGCACCAAACCTCGGCACACACGAGAGTGGCAAATTGAAGCCACTGACCTGATAAGCTTCAGTAAGGAGAATGCCACGTGTTGCAAAGCCAAAAGGCAGCTCTAAGGCAAGTTCAGTCTGGCTGTTCCATTTTCATCTGGACTGGAGCTTTAGTCTGGCCTCATCCAAGGACTCGTGATCAGCATCTTTAAAATTCAATTAGAAACAAAGATAAAGCTGTAAGATAAGTACAGACATACTCAAAGCTGCAGTTTGCTCTACTTGCTTTTTTACAGCTAAGAGTTTGGTCACTATAGAGTCAGACTACTTAAATAGGGTTTAAATCTTGCAGGCCTTTGAAGACTTGAGGTCACACAGAGAACTGTGGTAGACTGAAAGTTTTGGCACTTTATAATTGTCTGTTGGGTTTTCTTTTACAGATAATTATATGAGATTCTCTCTTACAGCCAACTAATTAACACAACTTCCTTCATCCATTAATGTCAGCAATACCCTGGCCACAGCCCTGCAAGGGTGTCCTCATGGACATGGAGAAATAGAGGAAATCAGAAGGGTCCTGTTACATTTAAACACCTTCCAAAATCTCTAAGACTCCTGTTACTTTCATCACTCTTTTCCTAACAGCTTTGGTTCCAGGCCAAGACAGCAATTACGTGCACACTGCTATTTAAAAGCATAGGAATAACCAGACTGAAATTAAACAAAACAACTGATCTAATAAGTATAAAAGCAGAGTTGTGTCTTGAACACAGCCACATTTCATCTCAGCGCAGAGAAACTGAATTTCATTTCCTAGAGATCAAATAGCTCCAAACTCTGGAAAAGGCTGAAGTCCAAATTCAGGAATGAACAGCAAGTGGAGATTTCTTTTTTGTTTCTATGGAAGCAATTCTTTCAGTTTATTTGTAAAACTGGCTAAACCCACCACTCAGACTTTTGTACTGGAAGCCTTAACATAGATACTACAGTCTAAGGACAAGCACTATTCTGTGTTAGGTGGCCACGACAATCCATTAAATGAAGCAACTATATTAGCAAAATACATCTGCTATTTTATTAGCTGTTCTGAGGTGGACGTGATGATCTGAGGCTAGAAGATTTATACAGACAGTATATTTTATTAGATCAACTGCTGGAACTGAGGAAAAAAAAAAAATAAAAAAGACAAGCTCTCAGACACACCAGCCATGAAGACAGTTGCCCCCATTACAGCAGTCTAATAAAATATATTACCTCTTACTATAAACCTTCCTTCTCTGTGATTTTAATCATTGCTAATGCAAAATTTTTGTCTTTAAGTGACTCATGCTTTTTTGTTGGTTGGTTTTTTTCTTCTTCTTTTCTGAGGAGAAGTTACCCCTCAGCTACCCAAGAGGCCCCATGCACAGGAGGCTTCTGGAGCAGAGGCACTGGTGTTCACACTATCGCTGCTGCCTCCAGCTGCATTGGCGGGAGGATGCCGCTGCCTCAGTGGAGTGATGAGCACAAGGCTGCTCCTATTCCTGTGACTCCCCACAGCTCAGTCTCTGCCACCAGAAAAAACATGTAAAGACCCTATTGATTTTGAGCACACTATGCCAGAGTTTCTCTCTCATTGCAATTCCTGAATTTTTTGTTTGTTCCTTCCCCTGTGTGTACTGCCAAGATACTTCGCCTTCACAAGCAGTGTAATAACCTCTCCACTGACAGGGGATGTGTATCTTGCTCAGCTGTGTCAAGGGTTCACTTAAAAATACCCTCTGTGACCTTGATGCAGATTTAATCTGTCATTGTACACTCAGTTTAGCTCCAGTCTTGCCTTTTTGCAGTCCTGTCCTAAAAAAGTCAACTAGATATCTTTTCATTCACTTGCAACGTATTGAGTGACCTTGGCAATAGTCTAATCTATCTTGGCAGACTCAAGATAGAGAAAACAAGCAATAGAGACAGACCTGCTGGTTTCTGCTATTGATCAGCGACTTGAGTGAAAGCTCATTATGAGCAGAAGGAACGTGTCAGGTACAAGTTCTCTTGCAGAGCAGCAGCAAGTGACACGAAGAAACTCCTCACCAAAGAGTGAGGTTGTGCTTTTGCTTCTGGCAGGGGGAGGTATGGTTGTGGGAGGGAAGAAGAGGGGAAGGCGAGAAAGAAGGAGCAGATGATACTTCATGGCTAGTGAGGCTGTACACCAGGAATTCCCAGTTCAGTCAACTGTGAGCTTACTTAGTTAAAAAATTACAAAATGTCTATTTTCAAATCAGCAAGGTTACATTGTCAAACTTTACAACAGAAAAGGACAAACCCTTAAGAAAATACTGTTTCTTAGCATATATGTATATTCACTATACTGTTTCTTAGCATGTATGTATATTCACTAAGATATAAATACACATTAAGATAATACTAAGACATATATATACACACACTAAGTAAATACTACTTAGAGTATTCCTCCTGCTACTCATAGAAACTCAAAGAGTATCTAACAACACAAGAACAGCCAGAGGAACTCCTATTACTTTACTGGCAATCAGTGCATAATGCAGAAGCTTACTGATACGATGGTTTGAATAGTGCTGCCTCACCTGGAGACAGGTCTTTTTTTTACCTCAGGACAATTACTCTGCACTATCTACTGAAGCACATCCGCCATGACCCAGTGCCTCTCCTCCAGCCTCCCCAAAGCACAAGCTGGCAATCGCACCATGCTCTCTGGCACTTCTATTATCCTCTTCTCTCAGATTGCCTTTGTGCCCCGGGATGAACAAAGACACAGGAGGCTGCCTGCCTGGCTCTGTATTTTATGGGGGGGAAACATAATCATCAGTCCTTTGACAAGATGCCCCAAACAAAGCCCTGCTTGGTCACTGGGAGAGGCGGCACCGAAGTGTCACCCATCACTAAACTTTAACTGGGCACCAAGAGGAGCACTGGCTCCTGGGATGGAGCTGCTCCCAGGGTCAGAGCCAGAAATGGTTCCTGGATTCCAGGGTCTCCCAAAACTCCCCCTCACAGCAGGAGGCAGTTCAGAGGACTAGCGCTGCAGTCCCAGCTCTTACCCTGGCTTCAGCCTTGGAGTTAATGGCCACACTCATGTTTCTCACTGGCTCTGCACTCTTCCCTTAAGTCTTAAGATTTGTAAGAAAATACAACCATGCTTCCTTACTGCAGGGTGGCTTATCCTCCAACCTCCAGAGGTCAAATCCATGTCAAAACTTCACATAAGTATCAGATAGTAAACTGAGCTAGATTAAAAGGAAAATTTCCAGTATCCAGCTGAGAAGAGGAATATAGGACACTGAGGGATGTTTACTGCTGACAGACTTCACACCAGGCAAAAACATAATGGGGTGGAGGGAACAGACAATGGAGTAATTGAAACCAACAAGGAGAAGGCACACACAGGGAGGGGGAAATGGCAGCACAGGACAAATCCTACACGGGAAATCAGATTTCTTTCACATTCCTCAGTTTTAGAAGTCTAACCCTGGCTCATTTGCTTGTGCCTTCATGGTCTCCTTGAAGGGGTCTGTTAGGTCAGACAGACTCAGTCGTCCCCCCTTCAATCATACATCCAAAAAAAAGGCAAAAAACCTCTAGATAAAATTTAGGCAGAGCACGACATCAAAGGGAGAAAAATCACGTAGCAGAACTCTGGGGAGAGACACCAAGGGAGGGAGTAGGCAGTCACGTACTGCACGTGCAGCTGATCCACCCCAGTAAATGTCAGCAGCACTAAAGGTCACCAGCTGCATCGATTCCTCAACCCTCTGATGTGGGCCATTCCATACAGCAGCTCTTCTCAGGATGGATCAGACAGTCAAAGAATTTCATGTGCTGATGGAGGGAGGGGAGAGGGACAGAGCGCAGAGCATGCTATTTAACCTGCTGCTAAGGTGTACGGATAGAAATGACATCAAACCATAAACACATTCATATATGGTGGAACAAAATGCACTACCAACTCAGTGCAATCAAATACCTTCTCTAACATACACATATAGAGAGATATAAAAATAGGATTGTCCCGATCCTTGCAGATTTTCAAAAGCAGACTGGATAATGCCCTGAGCAACCTGGCCTGATCTCACAGCTGACCCCGATTTGAGCAGGGCGTTAAGACTAGAGACATCCCGGGATCCCTTTCAACCTGAATTATCCTGTGATTCACAGAACTAAGGCAATACCATGAAGGTACATGTATGGAAGCTATAAGTGTGGAAGGAGAACATGATGGGTCCTCTCCTAATTTCTGCAGCAGTAGTTGATAATCTCACAAAAATATAATCTCAAATACAATGCAAGATTTTAGGGGTTTCTTATCTTCAAGGTCAAAGAAATCACCAGTGGAAGATTCTCAGCCATTTTAATATTTGAAGTAAAACACTGTGCTTTTTAAAATATTTGACCATCCACAATTTGCTGGCCAGGTACAGGATTCACTAGGCGAATTCACGTAATTTATATTGCATAGGAGAAACCTATTATAATCGTAACAGCTTCCTCATCTCACTCTATGAAATCAAGCTGGTCTACATCACTGCCATTGTACCTTTAAATCTGCCAAAATGCAACTTTGCAGTAAACACAAATTCAGAGTTGGAGAAGCCAACTGGGATTACAGCCAGGACCAGGCTCCCAAGTATCAGTGATCTTCTACCTCATGGTCATCATCATCAAAAAATGCTTTTCTACAGAAAGGTCTCACCATCATTTAGTACAACAGGTCTTTTCAGAGCAATGTAATGTTTTTCAGCCTTTACTGTTCTTCACTGCCTGCCAATTTAGTGCCTGGTCAACCAATACAACCACTTTGGAAAGCCATATACCTTTTACCTCCCCATCAACAGTAGGTAATAAAACCTGTCCCAGAAAGTGTGTTAGAAATACAGCAATAAATACAGATCATGAAGAACCTGCTAGACCAGCTAATCTCCTCAGAGGTCAACAGCAGTTAACTGTGGGCATCAACACTTTCACAGACTAGTAGTGCTTTCAAGCTTTCCAGATTAAAAAAGCAAGTCACCAAGTTATTCTTTGTGGTTACAACTTTTGATTTCTATTTGCTAGAAAAAGACCTACTGACAAATCTAATTACTGAGCTACATTAGCTGGAAAAAAAAAAAAAATACATGCATGTATTTTTTTTTTTTAGGTGTCAACTTCACAGCTCTAAATTCATCAGACAAACCCTTATTTAGAATGGGTACTACATTCCATATGAAATTATCTCACTGTTGATGGACTGTTGGTCACTATGCCCCTTTGAGATGTAAAGTCTCAGTTGCACAGCAGCATCCGAAAGAAGCAACGGTTTGAATGTGCATGTACATTTGCCCATATAATATACATGAAAGGGGAAGTATTTACCACTAAGATAAGCTCAACATTTAAGCTCAAAGCATATGCCTTTGTAAGTTTTCAGCAGACAAATTCCAAATAACAGCTAATTTTCAAACAAATATTTGTTAATATATATTTGAGAGGTACATAAAGTATAGGATGGTGTGGCATGCTGTGGGTCAGATCTCCATCTGGTATAAACTACCACATTTAATTGACTTCCTTCAACTGAGTACGTGAAAGAAAACTGCATTGTTATTTCTATCACACACTGGATTTGGTTTCAGACAGGGATCTGAGTTCAGTTCTTTACCCAGCACAACCAGGATTTGTTCAGCACAGAGCTGGCAAAGAAAGAAATCCCCCCCCCCCCCGCCGCATGATGCTCCATATTACCACCACCCATATATACCTGCACATGTCACTCTATATTCACCTCGTTTATCTGCTGCATGTGTTCCTGGGCCAAGCAGAAGTACTCATCAGCACTGATATCACCAGAAGATGTATCTGGCCTTTTTGTCTTAATCATAACTAAAAAAATGTCTAACCTAACTCTTTGGTACTTAGCAAGAGTCAATAAGTAACTGAGCAGTCATAGTAAAATAGCTTATGGTATTTCATGTAAGCCACATGCAGTTAATTGCTAACTAGTTAATGATAATGGGGCCTAATGCTAATGGTGTGAATAATAGAAAAGATTAGGAAATAAACACTTGATCGGTATATTTGTGTTTATATTGAATTAATAGGTTTCTACTAATTAATACTTTCACAGGCTATCCTTACCCAAAACAGAAAGAAGAAACAGCCAAAGAGACCAGGCAACTAAGGGTTTGTTTTCTATTGATTTTTGTGTTTAAACTACCCATTTTACATCTACAGCACAAGCAAGTGAAACTGGATGAATGGCTTATTTATGAAATGATCAGGTGTACCAAAGGAATACTTTGATGATCTGCTGGCAATGGCATATTTTCTGGCCTTGGCCAATTTACAGCATTTCATTTCTGTGGGGTTTTTGGGTTAGGAATTTAAAACACTTCAGTTACAAAAGAGAAAGTGCTCTTATTCAAAAAAAAAAAAAGAGTCTGGAAATGAATGCTTCATTTAATAACTTTTAGTAGCCTTAGCAACAAAGCAGCCCT